>NC_042626.1:70322031-70626330 GCF_901001135.1 Rhinatrema bivittatum | reverse complement strand
GCGGGTATCACGGACGAGTCGTGCCGCAGCAGCAGAGCTGTATACCCCATCACTATAGGAAGAGGGGAAGCGGGTATCAGGGACGAGTCGTGCCGCAGCAGCAGAGCTGTATACCCCATCGCTATAGGAGGAGGGGAAGCGGGTATCAGGGACGAGTCGTGCCGCAGCAGCAGAGCTGTATACCCCGTCGCTATAGAAGGAGGGGAAGCGGGTATCAGGGACGAGTCGTGCCGCAGCAGCAGAGCTGTATACCCCGTCGCTATAGAAGGAGGGGAAGCGGGTATCAGGGACGAGTCGTGCCACAGCAGCAGAGCTGTATACCCCGTCGCTATAGGAGGAGGGGAAGCGGGTATCAGGGACGAGTCGTGCCGCAGCAGCAGAGCTGTATACCCCGTCGCTATAGGAGGAGGGGAAGCGGGTATCAGGGACGAGTCGTGCCGCAGCAGCAGAGCTGTATACCCCGTCGCTATAGAAGGAGGGGAAGCGGGTATCAGGGACGAGTCGTGCCGCAGCAGCAGAGCTGTATACCCCGTCGCTATAGGAGGAGGGGAAGCGGGTATCAGGGACGAGTCGTGCCGCAGCAGCAGAGCTGTGTACCCCGTCGCTATAGGAGGAGGGGAAGCGGGTATCAGGGACGAGTCCTGCCACAGCAGCAGAGCTGTATACCCCGTCGCTATAGGAAGAGGGGAAGCGGGTATCAGGGACGAGTCGTGCCGCAGCAGCAGAGCTGTGTACCCCGTCGCTATAGGAAGAGGGGAAGCGGGTATCAGGGACGAGTCGTGCCGCAGCAGCAGAGCTGTATACCCCGTCGCTATAGGAAGAGGGGAAGCGGGTACCAGGGACGAGTCGTGCCGCAGCAGCAGAGCTGTATACCCCGTCGCTATAGGAAGAGGGGAAGCGGGTATCAGGGACGAGTCGTGCCGCAGCAGCAGAGCTGTATACCCCGTCGCTATAGGAGGAGGGGAAGCGGGTATCAGGACGAGTCATGCCGCAGCAGCAGAGCTGTATACCCCGTCGCTATAGGAGGAGAGGAAGCGGGTATCAGGACGAGTCGTGCCGCAGCAGCAGAGCTGTATACCCCGTCGCTATAGGAAGAGGGGAAGCGGGTATCAGGGACGAGTCTTGCCGCAGCAGCAGAGCTGTATACCCCGTCGCTATAGGAAGAGGGGAAGCGGGTATCAGGGACGAGTCCTGCAAAAGCAGCAGAGCTGTATACCCCGTCGCTATAGGAGGAGGGGAAGCGGGTATCAGGGATGAGTCGTGCCGCAGCAGCAGAGCTGTATATCCCGTCGCTATAGGAAGAGTTGACGCGGGTATGAGGGACGAGTCGTGCCGCAGCAGCAGAGCTGTATACCCCGTCGCTATAGGAGGAGCGGAAGCGGGTATCAGGGACGAGCCGTGCCGCAGCAGCAGAGCTGTATACCGTGTCGCTATAGGAAGAGGGGAAGCGGGTACCAGGGACGAGTCGTGCCGCAGCAGCAGAGCTGTATACCCCGTCGATATAGGAGGAGGGGAAGCGGGTATCACGGACGAGTCGTGCCGCAGCAGCAGAGCTGTATACCCCATCACTATAGGAAGAGGGGAAGCGGGTATCAGGGACGAGTCGTGCCGCAGCAGCAGAGCTGTATACCCCATCGCTATAGGAGGAGGGGAAGCGGGTATCAGGGACGAGTCGTGCCGCAGCAGCAGAGCTGTATACCCCGTCGCTATAGAAGGAGGGGAAGCGGGTATCAGGGACGAGTCGTGCCGCAGCAGCAGAGCTGTATACCCCGTCGCTATAGGAAGAGGGGAAGCGGGTATCAGGGACGAGTCGTGCCACAGCAGCAGAGCTGTATACCCCGTCGCTATAGGAGGAGGGGAAGCGGGTATCAGGGACGAGTCGTGCCGCAGCAGCAGAGCTGTATACCCCGTCGCTATAGGAGGAGGGGAAGCGGGTATCAGGGACGAGTCGTGCCGCAGCAGCAGAGCTGTATACCCCGTCGCTATAGGAGGAGGGGAAGCGGGTATCAGGGACGAGTCGTGCCGCAGCAGCAGAGCTGTATACCCCGTCGCTATAGGAGGAGGGGAAGCGGGTATCAGGGACGAGTCGTGCCGCAGCAGCAGAGCTGTATACCCCGTCGCTATAGGAGGAGGGGAAGCGGGTATCAGGGACGAGTCCTGCCACAGCAGCAGAGCTGTATACCCCGTCGCTATAGGAAGAGGGGAAGCGGGTATCAGGGACGAGTCGTGCCGCAGCAGCAGAGCTGTGTACCCCGTCGCTATAGGAAGAGGGGAAGCGGGTATCAGGGACGAGTCGTGCCGCAGCAGCAGAGCTGTCTACCCCGTCGCTATAGGAAGAGGGGAAGCGGGTACCAGGGACGAGTCGTGCCGCAGCAGCAGAGCTGTATACCCCGTCACTATAGGAAGAGGGGAAGCGGGTATCAGGGACGAGTCGTGCCGCAGCAGCAGAGCTGTATACCCCGTCGCTATAGGAGGAGGGGAAGCGGGTATCAGGACGAGTCATGCCGCAGCAGCAGAGCTGTATACCCCGTCGCTATAGGAGGAGAGGAAGCGGGTATCAGGACGAGTCGTGCCGCAGCAGCAGAGCTGTATACCCCGTCGCTATAGGAAGAGGGGAAGCGGGTATCAGGGACGAGTCGTGCCGCAGCAGCAGAGCTGTATACCCCGTCGCTATAGGAAGAGGGGAAGCGGGTATCAGGGACGAGTCCTGCAAAAGCAGCAGAGCTGTATACCCCGTCGCTATAGGAGGAGGGGAAGCGGGTATCAGGGATGAGTCGTGCCGCAGCAGCAGAGCTGTATATCCCGTCGCTATAGGAAGAGTTGACGCGGGTATGAGGGACGAGTCGTGCCGCAGCAGCAGAGCTGTATACCCCGTCGCTATAGGAGGAGCGGAAGCGGGTATCAGGGACGAGCCGTGCCGCAGCAGCAGAGCTGTATACCGTGTCGCTATAGGAAGAGGGGAAGCGGGTACCAGGGACGAGTCGTGCCACAGCAGCAGAGCTGTATACCCCGTCGCTATAGGAGGAGGGGAAGCGGGTATCAGGGACGAGTCGTGCCGCAGCAGCAGAGCTGTATACCCCGTTGCTATAGAAGGAGGGGAAGCGGGTATCAGGGACGAGTCGTGCCGCAGCAGCAGAGCTGTATACCCCGTCGCTATAGGAGGAGGGGAAGCGGGTATCAGGGACGAGTCGTGCCGCAGCAGCAGAGCTGTGTACCCCGTCGCTATAGGAGGAGGGGAAGCGGGTATCAGGGACAAGTCCTGCCACAGCAGCAGAGCTGTATACCCCGTCGCTATAGGAAGAGGGGAAGCGGGTATCAGGGATGAGTCATGCCGCAGCAGCAGAGCTGTGTACCCCGTCGCTATAGGAGGAGGGGAAGCGGGTATCAGGGATGAGTCCTGCCACAGCAGCAGAGCTGTATACCCCGTCGCTATAGGAGGAGGGGAAGCGGGTATCAGGGACGAGTCGTGCCGCAGCAGCAGAGCTGTATACCCCGTCGCTATAGGAAGAGGGGAAGCGGGTACCAGGGACGAGTCGTGCCGCAGCAGCAGAGCTGTATACCCCGTCGCTATAGGAGGAGGGGAAGCGGGTATCAGGGACGAGTCCTGACACAGCAGCAGAGCTGTATAACCCGTCGCTATAGGAAGAGGGGAAGCGGGTACCAGGGACGAGTCGTGCCGCAGCAGCAGAGCTGTATACCCCGTCGCTTTAGGAGGAGGGGAAGCGGGTATCAGGGACGAGTCGTGCCACTCTGAAGGTCTCAGAGAGGATTTAGTTCTTACTCTGTACCAGAGCTATCACAGCGATTTAAATAGCGGATACATTCCAGAAAGGTTGCTAACAGAGCTCCCAGACCCCGACACGAGCCAGGTTTCACCTCAGAGCTGCCTCTGGTGGGGGAAAGGAACCTTCCACAAAACAAAACAGAAAAACAGTGAAAACAAGGCCAAAATGGATCCCACATCTGATGTATGAGCGCTAGCAAAATGAAATAGAAAAAGCAGCTTAAGGAAACGTAAAGAGAGGCAGTGATGCAACCATTATCTTCTGAAATAAGAAGGTTAAGAGAAACATTAAGTAACAGTGTGGATGAAAGTGGAGAGAAAATGTGATACATAATGGAAGCAAAAGGCTTCAGCAAACCGGCTTTTGTTTTTCCCGCTGGCTGAGCCCGGTTTGGAATGGCAGCAGCGGTCAGCACTGCATTTCCTAGCTGCCCGTGGAACGCAGCAGATGCAACAGTTGTTGTAGTCATTTTTTGTTACTTTTTGCTGAGGATGTATACAGAGGTTAGGCCGCATGGATTCAGAGTTTTCACCCAGACACAGACTAATTTGAAGGCCATAGGCCAACCTCTGAGTGAACTCCTGTTTACTGTCTTCCACTGTGAAATGTTTACTAACAGGCAAGAGTGTTTATTTAGTTATCCACTAAGTCTATGATGAGAAAACTAGCGATTAACTTATACTAAAGCCTAAGAGAGAGAATGAAGGCCGCACAGCTGTCTCTGAAAGTCTGATAAGAGCTCAGAGGGAGGGAACACCTTTGCTTTCACAAGCGTTTGTAGTGTATAAGGGGAGACAGCGAGAAAGAGAGGGGAGAGAGGGCCCTGGACGTGATGGAATGGCTGATCCTTTGGAAATGTAAGGTTTTTATATCTATGTAGCAATTTTTATTATCTACCATTACTTCTTCTATGTGATCTGATTTTATTTGTTCTATCCTCCTATTGCTCAAATAAACTTACTTCCTTACCTGGAACCGTGATGTACTGAATCCAAGTTTGTGTCTGGCTCTCTGTGCTGGGGATAAGCCCCTGGGTTCAAGTCCCCAGGTATAATCCCAGTAATTGTGTGTTTATATGAGATTAACCCCCCCCCCCCCCCTCCCAGGTCAGAGCCCCTGGGCAGGATACCATGTGCATGGTCTGAGCCCTTAACAGCCCTCTTCAGAGACACAAATCCTAGATGTTGCTACGCATTACTGAATGGAGGAGGCAGATTACAACTGCCATACAGTTAAGCCTTGTGTCATCTTTTGCTAGGAATTGATTTGAATTTAATTACTTACCTTTAATTACTTACATTCAGGTACTGCAGGTATTTCCCTGACCCCAGAGGACGCACAATCTAAGGGGCCTATTTACTAAGACAGTAACTTTCAAATCGGCACGCGGGCACCCACATCCAGGGAGGTGGCTATTGTATAACTTGCATGCATACATGCACCAGATTTTAAGCAGATACGTGCACGGGTGCGCAGATCCAGCATCTACCGCGTAAGCTGGGGAAGCTTGAAAGAGGCCCGCGCCAACACCATTTCCAGTTTCACCAGTTCATCCCCAGGTCACCCAGTGAAGAAAGAGGTCCTCCAAAGCCTTCACTCTCCCAAGTTAGTTCCCACCCTTAAAACCCCAGCAAGCTTCCTATTTATCTTTATTTTATCACTTGCACGTCATCCGGAGCAGAAGTAAAGTTACACGGCAGGGAGCCTGGGCACGCGCCGGATCGCATAAGTATTTCTATGCACATTTCAGGTTCATGCCCCTCCCAGACTACGCCCATGCCCTCCTCCTTTTGAAAACTTTCGAGCTATGCACGTTGCTGAAGGTCTGCGCGTATCTCAGCGGCTTTTAAGATCTGCTGGGCATGCAAGCCTGACCTATTAATGGATGCATGGGGCTTTTAAAATTCACCTTTAATTATTTTCTCCTATTCTGTGCCTGTGGGAAAAATGTTTAGTACAAGAGGCCCTAAGATGTAGGGATGTGTAATTGTGCAGTAAATGGAAATGGAAATTCCTACTCAGTTTGTGTCTGGGGCAATTGAGGGTGAAGATGTGCCAAAGTCCCAAGGACTGCAGTGGGATTTCAGCTCCTGCTTCCCTGCTCTAACCACTAGGCCAGTGGTGGCCAGCTCCATCCCTCAAGAGCCCAAACAGGCCTGATTTTCAAGCGATCCACAATGAATATGCATGAGAGAGATTTGCATACATTGCCATCTCATAGTAACATAGTAATGACGGCAGAAAAAGACCAACATGGTCCATCTAGTCTGCCCAGCAAGCTTCCCAAGCTTATAACTGCCGCTCTGTGCAGGTTACCCCCATGTTTCTGTTAAGGGTAGTAACTGCCGCTCCATTCAGCTTACCCCATGTTTCTCTTAAGGGTAGTAACTGCCGCTCTGTGCAGGTTACTCCCATGTTTCTCTTAAGGGTAGTATCTGCTGCTCCGTGCAGGTTACCCCCATGTTTCTGTTAAGGATAGTAACTGCCGCTCCATGCATTCCTCTTAAGGGTAGTAACTGCCGCTCCATGCAGCTTACCCCCATGTTTCTCTTAAGGGTAGTAACTGCCGCTCTGTGCAGGTTACTCCCATGTTTCTGTTAAGGGTAGTAACTGTCGCTCCATGCAGGTTACCCCCATGTTTCTCTTAAGGATAGTAACTGCCGCTCCATGCAGCTTACCCCCATGTTTCTCTTAAGGGTAGTAACTGCCGCTCTGTGCAGGTTACTCCCATGTTTCTCTTAAGGGTAGTATCTGCCGCTCCGTGCAGGTTACCCCCATGTTTCTGTTAAGGGTAGTAACTGTCGCTCCATGCAGGTTACCTCCATGTTTCTCTTAAGGATAGTAACTGCTGCTCCGTGCAGGTTACCCCCTTGTTTCTCTTAAGGATAGTAAATGCCGCTCCATGCAGGTTACCCCCATGTTTCTCTTAAGGGTAGTAACTGCCTCTCCGTGCAGGTTACCCCCATGTTTCTGTTAAGGATAGTAACTGCCACTCCATGCAGGTTACCCCATGCTTCTCTTAAGGGATAGTAACTGCCACTCCATGCAGGTTACCCCCATGTTTCTCTTAAGGGTAGTAACTGCCTCTCCGTGCAGGTTACCCCCATGTTTCTGTTAAGGATAGTAACTGCCACTCCATGCAGGTTACCCCCATGTTTCTCTTAAGGGTAGTAACTGCCGCTCCGTGCAGGTTACCCCCATGTTTCTCTTAAGGGTAGTAACTGCCACTCCGTGCAGATTACCCCCATGTTTCTGTTAAGGATAGTAACTGCCGCTCCATGCAGGTTACCCCCATGTTTCTCTTAGATTTAGCTTTTTTATTTATTCCCATCCTCTAGCCTTTTAGGGATCCACAGTGTTTATCCCATGCCCCTTTGAAATCCTTCACAGTTTTAGTCTTCATCACTTGCTCAGGAAGGGAGTTCCAGGCATCCACCACCCTCTCAGTGGTGCATACCCATTGTGGATAGCAGGAAAACTTGGGCTGTTTGTGGCTCTCGAGGATCGGAGTTGCCCTCCCCTGCACATTAGGAAGTACCCCAACATCTCCATGGAGAAGTCAAAGGCAAGAAAGGAGACCCACAAAATGAGAAAAAGATGAAGCAGATTGTTTTCGCCTGAATATTTTCGCTTTGTAAGGGAGAACTGAGCGCTAGGACGGCAGGTGATGATGTCCAAACTGCAAAAAGCGCTGCAGTCAGCAGGAGGAGTCCTTACCCCGTCTCACAGGCCCAGCATTGGGTCAGCTCCGAACGCCAGCGCCACCTGAGATCTTAAACGGCGGTGCCACTAAGCAGCTGTCACTCGCGCTGGCATTCTGCGCTGCTTTGCAACAAGGAATGTGCCTTCAAAGTGCAAGGATTACATTTTTTTCAAGGGTTGGGCAGAGAAGTATAAATAATTTAGAAAGGCTGTCAAATGCCTCAGGCAAGATGAGACGCCTGGGTAACCCGGAGTAGTGCGAACCCCAGTGCTGGCTTTTACTCCCAACTGCGATGACCCCAGAAAAATCATCCTGCATTGTGCTATGGCAGCGCCAGGATGGCACCAGGGCAAGGCTGCTGATATTTGTCTATTATTATTATTATGTGCATTGGGTTTTTGATATTTTTTTCTTCACCACTTTGGGTAAGCTTTCTTAAGTCCAAGGAAGCAGTCTATAAATATTTTAATTAATTTGTTAATTAATTAGAACACCTCCCAAGCTTTATGAAATTACAGAGTTTATTCGAGCTATCAGGTGGTCATTCAGGAAGACTATTATGTCCGATTTTAATTTTTTTTTTTTTTTTTGCTGAGAGAAAACTGACAAATATCCCAGTTTTATTTTTCACCTACATGAAACTAGCAAATTAGAAGCCCTTTATCCCTAAATGCCTTTCTACTGAAAAAAATGCTCAGGGAAAGCTTTGGTTTGCTATGGCTGACTCGACGAAATCTTTCCCTCAGCTGTGCCTCCCATGCACCACAAGAGGTCGCTAGACACCTGCAGAAGAACGGAGCCTGGCGCAGACCGTGACTCTGTTGGACTAGGACAGGGCACAGGGGGGTCCCTAGGCAGGAACATGAGATTCATTTTATCCGCTGAAAGGGATATGTGGGCAAACTGACGTGGGTAAGGCCTGCGTGCAGTGCCGGGGATGAAGTTGGGGAAGACTTTGGATTTGAAGGGCTGAATTTTCAAATGGATTTATTTTATTTATTTATTTAGAAACTTTTATATACCGGTATTTGTGGGGACATCATACCGGTTCACATAATAACTGCAAGGTTGGAAAGTACATTTCAACAGGGATAGTAACTGGGCGCGGGGATAACCAATAGGCAGAATGAAGGATAGAAAACAAGAAGGTCATAACGAGAGAATAACAATTAACAATTTACAATTTACATTGAATATCTCCTTAATATAAGGAGAGGGCGGTCACCTAGAGGGGGGGGGGCTGCGGAGGGGGAGGGAAAGCTATTCTGTGTAGGCATGGTTGAACAGAAGTGTTTTTAGTTTCTTTTTGAATTTGATTGCACAGGGTTCAAGGCGCATGTGGACAGGTAGGGAGTTCCAGAGGGCTGGACCGGCAATTGAGATGGCACGGTCGCGGGTGGAGGAGAGATGAGCTGTTTTCAAGGATTGAACATGTAGGGTGCCTTTGTTGGTGGATCTGGTGGCTCGGGTGAAAAAGGAGGCAGTGAATGGGAGGTCGAGCCAGTTTGAGTTGTGGGTGTGGATGGATTTGTGTATTATGGTCAAAGTTTTGTAGTGTATGCGGGACAGGATGGGGAGCCAATGTAAGTCCTTAAGGATGGGGGTAATATGGTCGTGTTTGCGTGTGTTCGTGATGAGTCTTGCAGTAGCATTTTGCAATAGTTGGAGGGGTTTTATCGAAGATAGGGGGAGCCCTAAGAGGAGGGCATTACAGTAATCAAGTTTGGAGGTGAGGGTGGCTTGAATCACTGTACGGAGGTCATGGGTGTAGAGCAGGGGTCTGAGTTTCTTTAGAACATTGAGTTTGAAGAAACCGGCTTTGAGGATGGAATTGATGTGAGGTTTCATACTGAGATTGGGATCGAGGAGGACTCCGAGGTCCCTAACGGAGGGTTGAGCAGTAAGGAGGTTAAGTTTAGGGTCGTTAGGCGGGAGGTCAGGGGGATGCGAGGAGATGTGGAGGAGTTCTGTTTTATTTGTGTTGAGTGCAAGCTGAAGGTTGGTGAGGAGGGCGTTGATAGCTGCTAGGCAATTTTCCCAGTGTTCCAGGGCATCAGATATAGAGTTGTGAATGGGAATGATGATCTGTACATCATCAGCATAGAGGTAGAATTTGAGTTTAAGGTCTGAGAGGAGGTGGCAGAGAGGTATGAGGTAAACATTGAAGAGGGTCGAAGAAAGTGATGAGCCTTGCGGGACTCCTTGTTGTAGGGGGTATGAGGAAGATAGGTTGTTTCCAATTTTAACAGAGAACTTTCTGTTAGAGAGGTAGGATTTGAACCAGGGTGAGGGCTATTCCTGAGATGCCGATGCTTTCTAGCCGTGTCAGGATGTGGTGGTGGCTGATGGTGTCGAAGGCCGCTGAAATATCGAGAAGGGCGAGGAGGTAGCTGTGGCCTTGTCCCAGACCTCTGAGGAGATGGTCAGTAAGGGAAAGGAGTAAGGATTCAGTATTAAAGTGTTTCCTGAATCCGAATTGGGAAACATGGAGGATATCATGGTTTTCAAGGTAGTCCATGAGTTGAGAATTAACCACTTTTTCCATTAGTTTGGAGATAAAAGGGAGGTTGGAAATGGGGCGGAAGTTGGCGGGGTCTTTTGGGTCTAGGGAGGGTTTCTTGAGGAGGGGTTTAACAACAGCGTGTTTGAGGGGGTCTGGGACTGTCCCATGGGTGAAGGAGCAGTTGATAATGTCTGCTATAGTGCTGGCTATGCATTCGGGGATGGCTATTAGAGCTTTGGTGGGGATGGTGTCGTTGGGGTGAGAGGCTGGCTTAAGTTTACGAAGGAGGCTTATGATTTCTTTAGAGGAGGTAAGGTCAATTGTGGCCATTGAAGGTTGGGTAGGAGGGGGAAACGAGGGTGGGTTAGTGGGGGGACAGGGATTGGTGGGGGGAAATCTGGAGAGCAAGTTGGAGATTTTACTTTGGAAGTAATTTGCCAGTTCTTCACATTTAGCCGCAGCCTCAGAGTCTGGAATGGTAGGAGAGATAGGGGTGGTGAGGCTAGTGACATAGGAGAAAAGAACTTTAGGGTTGAATTTATATTCATGGATTTTTTTTGCCATAGAAGTCACGCTTGTGTTTGAGGGTGGACAGTCTGTATATATGTAAGGCTGTTTTGTAGCTGGAGGAGTGTTGCGGGGTTGGGTCCTTGCGCCATTTTCTCTCTTTTTGTCTGAGATTACATTTTAGGGTTTTTAGCTCTTGGGTGTACCAGGGCTTGGAGGGTTTCGCTGCGGTGTTTATAGTACGTTCGGAGAGTGGGCAAAGCTTGTTGGCAATGTCTTCAGTGAGGCTATGCCAGGAAGCTAACGCTGTGTCTGGGTCTAAGCAGGTTAGTCTAGGTAGGGAAGAGGCTAATGCGTCAGATAATTCGTCACTGGGGCAGGTTTTTCTGGATTTGATGGTGGTGTGAGTGGGATGGTTACTTGGGAGGGATTTCTTCATGGCGAGTCGGCTTTCAATGAGATAGTGGTCGGACCAGGGCACTGGGGTGCAGATGGGTGAGTCGGTGGTCTGGAAACTGGAGTTAATAAACATTAGGTCCAGTGTGTGACCAGCTTTGTGGGTTGGAGATGTTATAATTTGACGGAAGCCTATGGCAAGAAGTGATTGAGTGAAGGTTTCGCATGATGCAGTGGGGGGGAGTGAGTCAACATGAAGATTAAAATCTCCAAGGATGATGGAAGGGGTATCTGTTTTCATCCATTCTACAACAAATTCAATTAGGGGGGAGGGGGTTGGACTCAAGGATGGTGGGGGGGGGGCATAAACAAGGCAGATTTGCAGGGTAGCTGTCTTAAAGAGACCTATTTCAAGTTTGGGTGGGGCGGGTATGCTGATGGGTTTCAGGTTAAGGTGTTTCTTAGCTGCTAGGAGAAGTCCTCCTCCTCTTTTTTTAGGTCGGTGGATGGGGAATATGTCATAGAGGGAGGATGGGAGTTGATTTATGAGGATGGTATCTGATTCTTTGAGCCATGTTTCTGTGACTGCACAAATGTCTGGAGGGCAGTCCGTAAGTAGGTCATTGAGGATTAGTGTCTTTTGGATATGGATTGCGCATTCATGAGTAAAATGGAGAGGGTGGTGAGACCAAGGAATTGGGTTAGGGGTGAGGTAAGGATGGGGATGAGGGATCTGCGGCGGGGGGGAGGGGTGGTGGGGAAGGAGGGGGGGGGGGAGGTAGTCTGGAGAGAGGGTGATGGATGCGAGGGATTGGGTAAGCAGCCATGTTGTTACCTTAAAGGTCAGGTAGGAAGGGGGAGCAGGTAGATGGGAGGGGTGCACAGTGGACTAGCAGAAGATAAGCAGTGAAGAAGATATGCGGAGCAGCTATCTGAGTCCGCAAGTTTCAATAATCTGAATATAAGCAAATTACAGTTTGCAACAATAGGGTACAAATAGTAAACAGGGGTGCAGCACAGAGGAATAGGGCACTTTGCGCTGCTCACCGTGTGGCGAGTGTCCGTGTTGATTGATAGTGAAAGGAGGGGATAGCGTGGAGGATGGTCCCGTTGCACGTGGTTCAGTTAGTGCCTGAGACGTATGTCCTTTGCAGAGGCGTTTTTCTCCATATCTCTCGGTCGGCGTCTCTCACACTCTCTCTCAGGCTGTGTGACTCCCTCCCGCTCTATCTCGTTCACCTTCTGGGAGTGGGTCACAGTGGGAGGTGAGAGGATAGAGGCCGCAGATTTGAAGCTGAGGGTTGAGCTGTTTCAGGGCGCTGAGTATGGGGGATGTCGGTGGCGGTGGAGAGAGGGGGTGTTTGGGCGCGGCACTAAGGTGCAGCACGAAGGGGCACACTAAGGGGCTGACCCCTTAGTTCACACTCCTTCGTGCGCGCGGCGCCACAGGTAGGAGCCCGGATTTAAAGGGGCTCACCTTCCGTCCTCCGTTGATGGCGTCGGAGCAGCGCCGGGCTGCCGATTGGTCCCCGGAACGGCTTGGGGGCGGTCGCAGGGGAACCCACGTGAGCCTCGGGCAGGCAGGGCGTCGGGCAGGCCGCGAAACAGGCCGGAGGGTTCGGGGATTTACCTGTATAAAACCAGTTTTATGCACGTAGATGGGCTTCTAAAAATTGCCCCGGGTTGGGGGGAGGGGGGGGGGGTGTTAGCGTGTAAATGTACAGCAAAAGTGATTCCACGATTAGAGAGAAGCAATCCCAGGGTGAGGCAGGGTGAGGCAATCATTTCTACACATACTTTTGAATTTCTAAAGCACCTGCATTAATCTACGCGTACACATAAGCTGAAGATTACCCTGCCTGAAGTATGCGTGGAAACTCTCCCAAGACATTTGTGCACACAGAGAAGCAGGTGTGGCTGTGTGCCGGTAGTTCTGGTGAGGTAATTTTCAAAGCAAACGTATGCATGTAAGATTGCTTTGAGAATTGGTGTAACTTGTGCCTGTGTTTGCCAGCTTTGAGGGCTGGGCTGTTAACCCCTTACAGTGCTTTCCAAGTTACACCAGTCATGGGGCAAGATGAGGGCTTTCAGGTTGTCTGTCTGCCTGCCAGTGGTTTGGGGCCCTCCCCCGGTTCAGCTTTGAATCTGGTGGCAGATGAAGATCACACAGAGGCTGGCACAGTGGAGCAGTGGCACTGCTGTACCAAATCCGAGGCAGCTCTTTCACTGCCCGGGTGGGAGGCAGCACTCACCACCCCCAGGGAGAGGGAGCCAGGGTTACTGCTCAAGGGTGACACCTAACGCCAGAATGAAGCTTCCCGAGGGAGCCCTGGTGCATGGCCCCTGGCCCAGGATCAGACTGGGTGCGGATGTATAGGGGGAGGTGGGGGCGGGGTTATGTAAAACAGAAGCTAGAATCGGACAGCAGGGAAGGAATATTAGGCCGATCTAGGCTGCCGAACTTCATGCTGCTGTAAATGACTTTGGGTGGAAATTATGTTTAAGGAAGACAGTATTCAAAGGTAACATAACATACCATAACGTCACAAAGCTGGTTGATCTCTGGCTTTCCTCTTGTTTCTTCACCACCAGGCCTCTTCTCTGCCTGTGTCTGGCATTTTTTTGTGGTGACCCCCCCCCCCCCATGTTTGACCTTTTTTCTTCAAGGTCAAACATATGTATAAAACCATTTGAATGGGGGAGGCCCTGGCATCATCATGGTGGAATATTAGAATATGGGTTAAACCATTAGGATGGCATTTATCGAATGACGAGATATAAAACCAGCAAATAAAGAAATAAATAAGAATCGTGTAGTACCATGAAATGACCACTGGATGGCATTTTAAGAGAATGAGTCATGATGTAAATTTGTTTAAACTGCTTTGGGGAAAAGTGCGTATATTCCCTTACAGGTTTGGGATTCTCTGATTGAAGGATTATAGAGAGCAGGCAGTATAAAGGGGGATGGTTTTGGTGGGTTTCTTCCCTTTCCTCCCCGCCTGCTCCTGTATAGGGTGGGGATTAGGGAGCTCCAGCTTATGTTATTGTCTGGAGTATTCAGCCTGGGGGCCGGGAGCAAGGACCCTGCAGAGGCTCCTTCCCTCAGGGAGAAATGGCATGGAGTCCATCCCCCTTCATGGTTGGACTGGAGCAGAGAAGTCCTGAAGTGGCAAGGAGTAAGCTCTTCCCCCCCCCCCTCCCAAGTTAACCAGTTGATGAACTTGTTGAGCAGGGTGGGGGGAAGCCAGCACAGATGGAAAGGAGAGAGGCTGGAGGGTGGAGGGCCATTGTCCTCCTGCCAAGGAATCACCCAAGAGGTGCAGGACAGGAAGCTCAAAGAGGGGAGGGAACCGTGTTAAAAGGGAACTGAGAATGCCTGAAGATGTCCTTGCTAGTGCTGTATGTGGGTGCTAGTGTGGAGATTTGGCTACAGAGGTCCATGTGAGCGGTGCCATGGGGACAGTGAGGGTGTATTGTAACGCCAAGGGGGTTTTCTGATTATGTATTTGGTATCTGTTGGGTGAGAGTTTTGATATGGGAACCCTCCAGCCCTCCCTTAGGGCTGAAGGAGAGAAAAAGCAATGGAGGGAGTCCCTGGCTGATGCTTCTGTTCAGCTGTAATTACGACCTGAGCTGCTATGGAAGCTCACGATTGGAATTTGGTACAACGAGTCGGTGTCCCTTATTCAGAGGTCATGGGGGAGGGAGGGAGGGAGGCGATGTCCTCTCTGACCACAGAGGAGAGTTGTGGTCAAAGCTGAAGAAGGAAAGGGTGATCCTTACACCTCAGGGTTTCTCCCGCCTCCCCCAGGGGTTACTCCCAAATACAATTATAGGCCGATTTCCAAAAGATCTGGAAAATGAATGCATGCCCTAGCTGAGAGCCGAAATTTAGGGACCTGAGTTTTAGGCAGCGATAATGTCATGTAGGGCCCTGAATTCAGGCTCTGAGCATCCTCGTGGTGTCTCGTCTCTGCCACCCGTCCCACACCCCCACCACCCTTTCTGGGAAGGAATGATCACTTGGCCCAGTAGGTCCTTCTTTCTTCCAGTTCACTCGGAGCCAGTGCTGGGGTCTGAGCCTTCACTCACCACTGGCAAGGGATATTTCTTTTCCCCCCTGTTTTACAGGAACTCGCCCTCCCTAGTCTGCTCCTGAAGCTGGGAGCCATGCACCAGGGCCCTTCCAGGACCCTGCATCACGGGATCAGAATCCGGCCGGCAGGAGCTGGGAACGCCGCCTCCACAGCCTGCCCGGGGTGCGGGGGGCCGGCCCGTGAAGGAATCGTCTCTCATGCCATTCCTAACTCTTCCCTTTGCATCCTCAAACCCTCGCCCCTTCTTCTAGAGCATTCTTTCCTCTGAAGAGAGTTTGCTTCCTGTGCATTATTTATACTGCTTGCATGTCTCTATGCTTTCCCCCATCTCTTCCCTCCCCTGAAGAGAACAGCACGTGTGACTGTTTTCCTGGGGACCTGCTTTGCTGTAAGCGGAATTCATCTATGTTTTCTTGTTTCAATGGAATTAATGTTTCATTATTTTCTGTGCCCCGCGCCAGACTTTGCAGGGTGCAGGAAAGAAATACTTTTACATAAATACAGAAAATAAATAGAGATACCTGCACTGATAACCTTAAGCAAATTCAGTCAGTTCTAATGGGAAAACCTCCGTCAGAGATGAATGGCTGCTGTGAAGCCGGACCCTCTATGGGTCAGTATTGCTTCACCTTATTCAGTGGGTATGTGTGGCCAGCTGGGGACCTGAGTGAAGGCTGAGACCTTTATTACCCCTGGTATGCTGATGCTCCTCAGTTACCACTGCACACGTGGCCCTAATGGAAACGATTTCTAGCACCGATTATATCTTTCACGGCACCACTTCTGCACCTGCTGCCTCTACGGTATCTGTAGTCAGGGGTGGATTCCCGCTGAAGACCGGCCCAGGGTATTCGCCGCCCAGGCCGGCCCAGGAGATACCACGTGGTCTGCCGAGCGCGGCTCTGTCACGGCCGCGCTCGGCAGACCACGTGACTAGAGCGACCGGCCCACCGGGGGATGCCCGATCCCCCGATAGGCCAATCCGCCCCTGTCTGTAATGGCCAAGCTTTTCAGTATGAGATTTGTGGTCCATGGACGTTTGTTGTCCCTGACGGACATAATTTGTCTTGTGTTGCTGTGCCCGCTGGAAAGATATGAACTCAGCCCTCCAGGAGGAGAGCTCTCTTTCTGATACCCTGCTGGGGTGCTGAATGAAGTCAGTCTGGATTTCTGACGAGAGCTGGTGGAGTATTTAGCCAGAGATATTCGTCGTGGGCACTGGTAGAACCCGTCACAGAGGGCACCGGCTTTCTTTCCCCACCCCCCTCCCTGATTACTCATGTCAAAGGTTAGTGGCTGATGTGTGAAGCCAAAGAGGCCACTTTAGACCTGGAGACTGCCAACGGAGGTGATATGGGTGAGAAATATCAGGCAGAAACGCCAGAGAGCATGCACTACTGCATGGATCATAGGGGTGCTCTCATGTTTTACAACAATGAGCTGACAACAAGAGGAATAAAGAATGAAAATGGTTTTATTTCTTAAAACATGAAAAGTGCTGGGAGTGCTATACAACATGGCTTCCCTGTATTGGGAAACAACCTAATTTAAAGAGAGTTTTCTTGCATTTCCTGGAGCTGGAAAGAAAAAAACCTTCTGATAAATCAAGCCCAGAGATTACCCAAGATCATCAAATGGTTGTCAGGGATTTTCACATTATGCAAAATAAATAGAAGCCCCAAATCCCCCAACCCAAAAGGAATCTGGTAGGCAGGGATGGGAGAGTTGGGGGGAGTAATATAGCTTTGTACATCTGAAAACGCCAAGTGTGTCACGGTTTTACTGCTCATCTGCACACGCCCACAGGAGCCTTCCTGTCTGGTGGGGATAAAGGCCAGCGGGCTGGGACGCCCTCCAGGGCAAGCTTCAGAGAAATGGCTTTGAAATATAAAGGGGAAGTTTCAAAAGGTTATAAGTGTAAAAACTAGCAGCCGCCACGCGAGCACTCTGTATTTTACAGATGTCAAAATGCACATCTAGATTCATTTTTGCGCGCACATATACAGGAGTCAAAAGGAGACCCTCCAGGCTTGTTTCAGGGTGGGGCCAACACGTGCGCAAGTTGCTATTTTAAAAGACACGTTCATTTTTACACCTGCTGATTACCTGGTGTAAGCGATATTAAACATTTTGTTGTGTACTACTGGCTGGGAGAGGTTCAGGCCGAACTCTCAGGAAGGTCTCAATGATCTGCAGGTGGACTGGATGAACTGGTTCATTTCTTCAATGCGCGCATTTCTTAAAATTGACCGACTTGTGCATGTAAATCGGGACTTACATGAGTAAGTTCTAGTTTACTCTCACACATAAAAAATATGTGTGTATCTTTTTAAAATAGATGGGTAATGACCATGGTTTCAATGCACTTATTTATTTATATGCCGCCTATGCCAAAGCTCTAAGCGGCTAACAATCAAAACATATACAGCAATTAAAACAGAACACATGCGTCAATCAGTGATGATGTACAATAATGAGCAGCATGGAAATAAAAATGAAGTCTGCCACAGACCCATAAAATCAATTAAAGAAAAGCCAACCGGAACAGATACATTTTCAAAGCAGCTTCGAAGCATTCGGAGCAACGCATTGCATGTCTTCGCTTGTTGCTGTTTTAGAACGTGTGCACATCTGATGCACTCATAAAACCCTTTGGTAAAACTACGCCCGGCCACATACATGCACATATGCTGCCGCACACAGTTGCTGGAAGGTTATCCTCTTAGATTCTAATTGGTCTTTTCTCAGCTCATCAGGTGTGCTTCGAAATGAAGAGGTTGGATATGATTTGTCGGGTTAGCAGCCTCACGGATGGAGTTGCTTGGCTGGTCAGACTTCCTGCTTCTATTTAAATTGAGAAAGCATGGCGCTTTGTCCTCTAAATGGTCATCCACTGCTGTGGTTTTTGTTTCCTGCCTGGGATGGGACTGCCTCCCCATCAATCTTCTGCGTGTGAGGGACTCTGAAATGACAGAAAGCGTAAGAAAAAGAGGAGGTCCACATGCATGTGGTTTGGAAGAGCAGATTCCAGATGTTAGATACCAGATAGATATTCAGGTTGAACCCTACAGCTCATTAACTATCGCAATTTCATGGATTAGCTGAGTACAACTTAGCCTAAGAAGTGTCTCAAGCCTATCAAAGATGGCTCGCCATATCAATGCACCGTCGTCCTTCCGGATTCTCTATCTTCAGAATAAGCAAAGCATTTGCCTTGGTTCAGCAGATTGCGCAGGTTGCAAAAAGCACCTTTTGGAAACGGAAGATGGTAAAACAATTGAAACCATATTTGCATCCACAGGCTTTGAGGGCAGTCGTATATGCTCTACTTCTGAACCAAATAGATTACTGTAATGCCATTTATTTGGGGGCTGCCAAATAAAATAACTAGAATAGGAAACTACAAGTGATTCAAAATGTGGCAGCAAGGGTGGTGGTAACAGGAGGTCCGAGAAGAACGCCAGCAACGCCGCTCTTATTGCAATTACATTGGCCTCCCATAGAGGCAGGATGTCAATTTAAATGTTTGCTTCTGGCTTTTAACATTTTGAGAAGGAAAGGCTCGCCTCATTGGAGAAATAGTTTGAAATGGCGCGAGACTACAAGAAATTTGCGATCTGTGGGTAACCACTCAGTCCAATTGGTATCATCTAAAATGTTTTGCCATTTGAAGCTATTTAATAGATTCCTTACAGCTTCTGTTCCAATGTTATGGAATAACTCCCGGCTGATATAAGAGCAGAAACAGAGTTAAAGCAATTCCAGAAAAAATTGAAAACATGGATGATGTTTACAACTTTTAATTAATTTTAAAAGGGTAGTGCAGTAGGATTGTGACTAGGGTAAGAGTCTGTGTTGTGGAAAGTAGTGTATGGCGGTGTGTAATGATGGTGGCTGATCTTGAATGCTGTGTTATTATAATTATGTTTTAAATAATTGTTTCTATATATTGTACCTTATTTTTGTTGTACATCGCTTTGGGTGTTTTTAACAGTAAGGCAATTAATAAATAAATGTGATAAATAAATAAATAAATAGATAAATGTACTGCAAGTAATATTTCTTATGGTATGAGAAACGTCATCCCAGCTAGGCCTGCATCACATCACTATTTATTTATTTATTTAGAAACTTTTATATACCGGTATTAGTGGGGACATCATACCGGTTCACATATTAACAGAAGGCTTGGAAAATACATATCAACAGGGAAGGAGAAACTGGGTGGGGGGTTAACCAAGTGCAGGATGGAAGGATAGATTAAAACAAGGAGTCATAACAAGAAGAATAACAATTTACAAAGTAATTAACTCCTTAATATAAGGAAATGAAAAGATCATCTCCTCTCAATACATGCAAGTCACATGAAAACAAACCACCCACCTCGTTTGGATGTGAGATCCTACTTAGGCACGATGGGTCTTTTCAACAGCACTGAAATTCTGTACAATGGAAATTAAGGGGTTTTATTAGTCAGATTAGCAGTATAGGTGTGGATTTCCAAAAAATACGCTGAGTGGCAAAAGCAAGCGACTAAATGTTTTGCTGAAAATTTGGGTAAATGGAGCTAGTCAAAATTTGTCTGGTGACATTTAGAGAACATGAAAATCAGTGCTAACCAGGTAAGTTTTCTAAAACAATCCTACACCAAGCCAGCAAGCCTCCAACCATCCAACCAGCCAACCATCCAACAATCCAACCACCAAGCCAGCAAGCCTCCAACCATCCAACCACCAAGCCAGCAAGCCTCCAACCATCCAACCACCAAGCCAGCAAGCCTCCAACCATCCAGCCAGCAAGCCTCCAACCACCAAGTCAGCCAACCATCCAACCACCAAGCCATCCAACCATCTAATCACCAAGCCAGCAAGCCTCCAAATCATCCTTCTGACTTGAAACTACAAGTACCCTCCATTCATCTCCCCCTCCAAGCCCTTACCCCTCAACCCCGCCCCCCCCCCCCCCCCCAAGGTCCCCCTGAATCTAAGCCAGGAGCAGCTCACAGGTCACAGGTTTCTCTCCTCCCAGCTTGGCATTCAGCATTGCTCAGACAATTACAGTTAGAAGGGATTGGGTAGACTTTTAATTGTTATGTCTGGGGTCACGGGGGCAGAGATCCTGAGCCCCAGCTAAATAGATTTAGGACTACTGTTGTAGTACTCTATATTTGTTTGATTGATTTTTTTGAGATTGGAAGAAGGTCTCATGATCGGAGATCATCAATCTGGTGCAGCAGGAATGGATCCTGTACAAGGACCTGCTCTCCAGGTGGTGCATTGTCCTCTCACACCGAGGATGTATCTACCAGGGCTTCTGCCCAGGAGGGAAGGGTTAGGTCGGCCGTCATAGTTGGTGATTCGATTATTAGGAATGTAGACAGCTGGGTGGCTGGTGGGCGTGAGGATCACCTGGTAACTTGCCTACCTGGTGCAAAGGTGGCGGACTTCACGCGTCACCTAGATAGGATTTTAGACAGTGCTGGGGAGGAGCCGGCTGTCATGCTACAATTGGACACCTTTGACATAGGAATATGTGGGAGGGAGGTTCTGGAAGCCAAATTTAGGCTCTTACGTAAAAAGCTGATATCCAGAACCTCCAGGGTAGCATTCTCTGAAATGCTCCCTGTTCCACGTGCAGGTCACCAGAGGCAGACAGAGCTCCAGAGTCTCAATGCGTGGATGAGACGATGGTGCAAGGAAGAGGGATTCAGTTTTGTTAGGAACTGGGGAACCTTTTGGGGAAGGGGGAGTCTCTTCCGAAGGGATGGGCTCCACCTTAACCAGGGTGGAACCAGACTGCTGGCGCTAACCTTTAAAAAGGAGATAGAGCAGCTTTTAAACTAGAACAAAGGGGAAAGCCGACTTTGCTCAGCAGCACATGGTTCAGAGGGAGGTATCTTCAAAGGATACTAATGATGCATTAGAATTAGGGCATCCCGACAGTGAGTTCCAATAATAAGAAAAGTAGTCCAAGTGCCTGTAACTAAAAACTCACCTGAGCTAAAACATTCCAATTTATCCTTATCAATTAGAAAGCAGAATGAAAATACTTTGAAATGTTTGTATGCTAATGCCAGAAGTCTAAGAAGTAAAATGAGAGAATTAGAAAGTATAGCAGTGAATGATGACATAGACTTAATTGGCATCTCAGAGACATGATGTAAGGAGGATAACCAAAGGGACAGTGCTATACTGGGGTACAAATTATATTGCAATGACAGAGAGGAGCATCTGGGAGGCGGGGTGGTGCTTTATGTCCGGGATGGCATAGAATCCAACAATTGAAAGATCCTGCATGAGACTGAGGGGCAGATTTTATAAATCTGCGTACACGCGAACAAGAGTACGCGGGATTTCAATAGATACGCACGTAGCCGCGCATATCCATTAAAATCCGGGGTCGGCGCGTGCAAGGGTGCCCAAAATCGGCAGCCTGCGCGCGCCGAGCTGCGCAGCCTGCCTCCATTCCCTCCGAGGCCGCTCCGAAATCGGAGCGGCCTTGGAGGGAACTTTCCTTCCACCCCCCCCGCACCTTCCCTTCCCTTCCCCTACCTAACCACCCCCCCTGGCCCTATCTAAACCCCCCCTACCTTTGTCGGCAAAGTTACGCCTGCTGGAAGCAGGCGTAACTTTGCGTGCACCGGGCCGGCTGCCGCGCTCCATGTTCCGATCCGGGGGCTGGTCCGGAGGCCGCGGCCATGCCCCCGGAACGCCCCCGGGCCGAAACCACGCCCGCAGCGCCACCCACGAAACGCCGCGTCACTCATGACATGCCCCCGAAACGCCGCGTCACTCCGGGCACGTCCCCGACATGCCCCTCCATGCAAGCCCCGGGACTTACGCGCATCCCGGGGCTTGCTCGGCGCGCACAGGGGGGGTTTGGGGTAGGTTTTCGGGGGGTACGTGCGTATCTTACGCTCGTACCCCTTTGAAAATCTACCCCAAAATGCACAATTGAATCTTTATGGATAGAAATCCCTTGTGTGTCGGGGAAGAGTATAGTGATAGGGGTATACTACCGTCCACCTGGTCAAGATGGTGAGATGGACAGTGAAATCCTAAGAGAAATTAGGGAAGCTAATCAAATTGGTAGTGCAGTAATAATGGGAGATTTCAATTACCCCAATATTGCCTGGGTAAATGCAATGTCAGGGCGTGCTAGAGAGATAAGGTTCCTGGATGGAATAAAGACAGTTTTATGAAGCAATTGGTTCTGGAACCAATGAGAGAGGGAGCAATTTTAGATCTAATTCTTAGTTGAGCACAGGATTTAGTGAGAGAGGTAATGGTAGAGGGGCTGCTTGGCAATAGCGATCATAATATGATCAAATTTGAATTAGACAGGACGGGGGACAGTAAGCAAATCCACGGCTTTAATGCTAAACTTTCAAAAGGGAAACTTTGATAAAATGATAAAAATAGAAAGAAATGAAAGGAGCAGCTACAAAGATAAAAAGTGTGCAAGAGGTGTGAACATTGTTAAAAAATACCATCCTAGAAGCACAGTCCAGATGTGTTCCACACATTAAGAAAGGTGGAAGGAAGGCAAAACAATTACTGGCATGGTTAAAAGGTGAAGTGAAAGAGGCTATTTTAGCCAAAAGATATTCATTCAAAAATTGGAAGAAGGATCCAACAGAAAAAAATAGGATAAAGCATAAGCGCTGGCAAGTTAAATGTAAGACATTGATAAGACAGGCTAAGAGAGAATTTGAAAAGAAGTTGGTCATAGAGGCAAAATCTCACAATAAAAACTTTAAAAAATATATCTGAAGCAGAAAGCCTGTAAGGGAGTCAGTTGGACCATTAGATGATTGAAGGGTTAAACGGGCACTTAGAGAAGATAAGGCCATCATGGAAAGATTAAATGATTTCTTTTCTTCAGTATTTACTGAAGAGGATGTTGGGGAGATACCCATTCTGGAGAAAATTTCATGGGTAATGATTCAGATGAACTGAACCAAATCACAGTGAACCTAGAAGATGTGGTAGGTAGGGATGTGAATCGGTTTTTGACGATTTAAAATATCGTCCGATATATTTTAAATCGTCAAAAATCGTTAGGGCCACGATACAATACCAATTCCCCCGATTTATCGTCAAAAAATCGTAAATCGGGGGAAGGGGGAGGGCAGGAAAACCGGCACACTAAAACCCCCTAAAACCCACCCCGACCCTTTAAATTAAATCCCCCACCCTCCCGAACCCCCCCCCAATGCCTTAAATTACCTGGGGGTCCGTAGCCTTAAATTACCTCCATAGCGGCGGTCCATAGCTAAATCGGGGGAAGGGGGAAAGCAGGAAAAGCGGCACACTAAATCGTGTAGTCTTCAGCTGGCGCCATTTTGCAAAATGGCTGCCGCAAAATGGCGGCGGCCATAGACCAAAACGATTCGATGCAGGAGGTCGTTAACTTTTGGCAAGTCTTGTGGGGGTCAGGAGGCCCCCCCAAGCTGGCCAAAAGTTCCTGGGGGTCCAGCGGGGGTCCAGGAGCGATTTCCTGCCGCGAATCGTTTTCTGTACGGAAAATGGCGCCGGCAGGAGATCGACTGCAGGAGGTCGTTCAGCGATGTTAGGTTCCATATCTAGAATAACCCCAAACAAATCCTTCATATTACATGTATAACTTCTCTTAAATAGGATTCCTCAATTCTCAAAATAGAGTATAGTGATTCAACCGTTGTAAAGCAAAAAATATTTATGGAAGGAGAGGAACGTTTCATATGCAATAATCATAAATCCCCAACAGGGTGATCTGACTGTCAATCTAATCATCAACAAACCTCCTCCAACCAAAGTGTATAATAAATGTGCAAACATTTTTTCAAAAGTGAATTTTTCTGTGTGTATCCTTTAAAACATTAATCATTTCACTTATTAATAAAGGTGAGGTAAATCACTCCAAAGTTCCAAGTATTTTTTAAGTATTTTTTCAAATGAACACTCCTCGCAGCCTTGTAACTGATCCCGGTGAAGGGTATGAAACAATGCTTTCAAGGCAACCTAGATCGGCGTGCTAGGCAGTCTCTGGTGGCTTAAACAAAAGCTCATACTTGGTTTGGTGCTCATTGATTATATTTAGGTTCCATATCTAGACATCATAGTGGATAATACTTTGAAATCGTTGGCTCAGTGTACTGTGGCAGACAAAAAAGCAAACAGAATGTTAGGAATTATTAGGAAGGGAATGATGAATAAAACGGAGAATATCATAATGCCTCTGTATCACTCCATGGTGAGACCGCACCTTGAATACTGTGTACAATTCGGGTCGCCACATCTCAAGAAAGATAAAGTTGTGATGGAGAAGGTATAGAGAAGGACAGCCAAAATGATAAAGGAGATGGAACTGCTCCTCTATGAGGAAAGACTAAAGAGATTAGGGCTGTTCAGCTTGGAGAAGAGTCGGCTGAAGGGGGATATGATAGAGGTCTTTAAAATCATAAGAGGTTTAGAACGGGTAAATGTGAGTCGGTTATTTACTCTTTCGAATAATAGAAGGACTAGGGGGCACTCCGTGAAGTTAACATGTAGCACATTTAAAACTGACCGAATAAAATTCTTTTTTACTCAATGCACAATTAAACTCTGGAATTTGTTGCCAGGGGATGTGGTTAGTACAGTTAGTGTTGCTGGGTTTAAAAAAGGTTTAGATAAGTTCGTGGAGAAGTCCATTACCTGCTATTAATTAAGTTGACTTAGATAATAACCACTGCTATTACTAGCATCAGTAACATGGAATAGACTTAGTTTTTGGGTACTTGCCAGGTACTTGTAGCCTGGATTGGCCACTGTTGGAAACAGGATGCTGGGCTTTGTTGGACCCTTGGTCTGACCCAGTATGGCAATTTCTTATGTTCTTAGTTGTGGTCACAGATGCAATCACATGGCATCAATTGTATCCCAGTATCATTAGTAATAAGGACAATGTTCAAACCTGTTTACACAGGTAAAAGGTCTTGGCTGCACTCCTATAGCATGAATACTTTTAGCTGGGCTGTGAGGAGGCTCTATTAGGGGTGGGGAGGAGGACAGTGTGCCAACATGACATCGTCACAAAAATAGGCACTATTTTACTCCTTTCACCTGTACAGAAGGGCAGGTGTAGGAGGCTTTTAATGCACGTGTTTTACGCCGTCAAAGAGAAAATACCCTTCTGCATAGCTTTAATGCATAGGTTATTTCTCAACCAGAAAGCTAAAAGGATCTGTTTCAGATCTAAGCTGAGTGCAATCACAGCATTTAGCAACGAAAACTGAATGTCAAGATTCCTGGCCCTACTACCACTTACTAATTCTGAGACTGAAAGAAAGCTGAGCACCGGAAGTTGGATGGATTTCCAGTCAAACTTAGGTACCAAAGCTTTGGGAATGGAGCCCAGGTGCCTCTGCCTGGCAACAGGAATCAATGCCACGGGACCGGCTCTGTAGATCCTTCCTTGTGCAATGCTCTGATTCAGAAACTACAATGATTTTCTAAACTCTCACCTGGACTCCTCTCCTTCCAGCAGCAGCTGATATGTGATAATCTCCATCTTCAGGTAGCTGGTGAGTTCCAGCAGTGCCTTGTTGTCTTTGCCCTGGAGCTGGAGCTGTGCCCAAATCTTGGCCAATCCAGCTTCAGCTCTGGAGATGTTTCCTTGTATGCGCTGTATACGACTGGCATGGCCGGCCTGAGTCTCCTGCAGTCTGTCTTCTTGGACGGCTTTCTACACAGAGGCAATGAGCAAGCAGTCAAAGTCAAGAGCAGAACTCAGACATCACTTTAACACTAATAGCACCACTTGTCAACTGCTTCAGTGGAAAAAGTTGGGTTTTTTTTTTACTAATTTCTTGATTTACCATTACAAATCTGAATTTCCAAATTCAGTTTTCTCAGAACTAGCTGGCTGCTTATTCATATTGGTTATGTAAGCCACTAGCCAAATTTTCAAAGGCTCATTTGAGATTTAAGTGGCTAAAAAGAGGAGTTATGCAAGTTGAAGGGCTGAATCCAAATTAGTGGATTTTCAGATGCCAAAACTATGTGTGTACGTTCACAACGAATGACCTTTTAGAACATTTAAAAAAAAGGCATTTTAGAGTTGTCACAGAGGGGTGGGAGAAAACTAACTGCACATATAGCCAATGCACGTACTTCACACAACTTACATGTATGCGTACTTATTTACACAACAATCCGATCTTCCACCTCGCACTCTGCAGGTACTTTGCAGGGGAGTAAACCAACATTTTTTTCCATTCTCATTTCATTTTGGTTTTTGTTTTGTTTTTTCACTTGTTTGTTTTATTTATTTTCATTTATTGAAAATGAAATAAACAATAAATGCAATTTTAAAAATGAAGACAAAAGCTAAAGTAAAAACTAAATTAATAAAAATGTTGATCCCTGTTGAAGAAGAAAAAGAAAGTCTCCTAGACCTCCCTTCCAATCCTCCCCATCCCCTCCAGTCCTCTTACCTCTCCTGCCCTGCCGATGGTATATTTGAAATGGCATCGGCAGACCTAGCTCAACGCCATTTTGTGTGGAAGAAATTAACAATGGCACCAACCTAGGTTTGCTGATGCCAGGAATTGTTCCTGCTAAGAGGGTTAAAGGGGATGGGAGGGACTGGAGTGGAGACCTGATAGGGATTTATTTATTTTTTTGTGACAATGGGAAATACATATTTAAAATTAAATGAATGAAAACAAACGTTTGTTTTTCTTTCGTTTCATTTAAAAAAATGTGTTGAAATGAATAACGAAATTTTTTTCAAACAAATACTCATCCCTCCTATTTTGTATTTAAATATCAAATTAGTTTGTGTAGGCTGAAAAGTACAAACTGACATTGCCAGTAAGGTGCTTATCAAAAGTTTACCCCTACACGTTTAAGTATTTCTGTTTCCTGTTTGCAGTGTTCCTGGGCTTCGGTCAGCTAACCCCAGTCCAATAAAGGATTGCACAGTCTCGATTTTTACATCGGTGGACTGAGTGCCATGACTTACCAATCTATGCAGCTCCTGCAGTTCGCTCTCCAGGTCCTGGAGGGTATGTCTCAGCTCAGCAGCTTTGCTTTCCTCAATATTCAGAGTCTGGGCACCAGACCTCACCTCCTGTTTCAAAGCCTTGGACTACAAGATAAATAAAAAAAAATGTTTTCTCTCTCTCTCTCTCAGCGATCCCAAGTGTGAGCTTCCCTTTGATATGTTGTAACACAACCGTATTCAGTTCTGTGGGAGCCTACGACTACTCTTACTGGACAGCCACTTCAGCTGGGCTGCTTGCTGTGCTCATACTATTCAAATCTATTTGCATAAACTTTAGAACAACAATTTGCAAAGTCATTTTTGTGCGAAAAATGGCTTGGTTGAAATCTGCCCTCTTCCAAGCGGACTTCAACGGCTCGTGACTGTCAGCAGCAGGAAAGAGACCGCGCTCCTGTGAGTGCGCGTTTAGGCGGGAGGAGGAAATCAGTGCCTGTGCATTTTCATTCTCAAATGTCTGCGCTCTCTTCTGTCCCCACTCAGCCGCCCGCACAACTAGCGGGTATAAAGCATGCGGACGTTTTTAGCACTCAGACTGTGTGCCTGCTGATTTCCAAACAGAAACAATGTGGGCACCTTCTCCTTGAAAATCTGCTCTACGTATGCTGGCTAAAAGCGCCCATGTACTTTGCCCCTGCAGGGGCAGGAGAGGGTGCAGGGCAGCTCAGCCGCAGAGGCTCCAAGACAGCCGTCTTTTTGCATCTCTCCAGCATCGATCACATAGCAGGCACCAGGACAAAAGACAAGAGTTTTGCTTCAGCTCGCAGCAGAAGGAACAAATGAACCAAACATTAGCCTGAGCCCAGGTTAGGACTCAGCCTCATGGCTTTAGGCTCTGTATTTCTTTTCCAGCCTCTCTCCCAGGGATTAAACTCTGCTGGGAGGTAGTAGTCTGGCCGGAGACTGAGCAGCAGACTTCCTCTGCACTTGTTAGGGTTCTAGCCTTCAACTGGCAGGCTTAGGCAGAAGAAGGAGCTGCAATCGCCCTCATCATCTCTCTTCCCCAGTCTGGGACGTAGGAAGCCTTCTTACACTGCCCAGCTTGCTCCCTAGTTAGAGAAGTCTCTCCATCTAGCCTTAGTCTGCTCCTAGAGAAAGATGAGCACAGGCCTTCAGTAGTGAATGTTAAGGCTTTCCCACTACAGGTTTGTAAACTCCTGACTGCTTTGTGGGAAACCTGGTCTGGACTACCAGCAAAGGCTGCAATCCAGTGTGACAAGCTTGCAAGCTGTTGAAAAATTTCTCCCATATATGCATGTATGCATGTATGCCGACTCCCATATATGCATGTATGCATGTATGCCGACTCCCATGTATGCATGTATGCCGACTCACATATATGCATGTATGCATGTATGCCGACTCACAACAAAAGACCCGGCCATTTCATAACATATGCGCATATATGTGCGCAAGGTCTAAAATAGGCTGTAAACACATATATGTGCGCAAAGTTTTATATGGACGCGTGCATTGCCTGCAAATGCCACCTCTACCCCAAAGGTGGGAGGATTTTAGTAGACACTCGTGCCAACGCAATTACCAGTTTCCCCAGTTCGTTCCCAGTTTGCCCAGGTAAGTGATAGGACTTCCTAACCCTCCTAATTAAATAGCCTCCCTTTTACCCTGTTAGCACCAACCCTTAAAACCCCGTTGACTGGCCTAGAGTTTTTTATTTTATTACTTACTCGCCATCCACAGCAGTAGTAACGTCATGTGGCTGGGGACCCCGGCTCGCGCTTGTACGTGTAAATACTTACGCACACATTTCATGATAAAGTCCCAGAATGCCCATATCCCGCCCATGCACCACCCAGATCACACATTTCATGATAAAGACCCAGAATGCCCATATCCCGTCCGTGTCCATGCACCACCCAGATCACACATTTCATGATAAAGTCCCAGAATGCCCATATCCCGCCCATGTCCATGCACCACCCAGATCACCCCCCATGCCTCGTCCCTTTTTTGCAACTTATTTGTGCACGTACCGGGAGAGATGCGTGTGCATGGACAGCTTTCAAAACCCACTTGTTGCACACTGGCCAGACATACTCGCGTATCTCCTGGTTTTGGTGTGCACTGGGCTTTTAAAATTCCCCCCTGTATGTCAAGATTATCATCTACAGTAGTCTGTAGTCCTACTAAATATGCAGATGAAATGGTTTACACTTAAAGAATCTGAGTGGTGTTGATGTCGTCATGGGAGCTCCTTGAATTTCATAATTTTGGAATTAAGGACCTGAAAATTGGGGGGTGCAGGACAGGTGCTCTAGATGAACTCTGCAAAGCTAAACGATGCAAGTCTCCCTTTTTACCTTCTTGGCAAACTCAGCTTTGGCATCCTTGCGGTTCTGCTTGGCCATTGCCTCGTACGTCCCTCTCATCTCACCCAGAGCCTTGGTAAGGTTAAGCCCAGGGGTGCAGCTGATGTCCTTGTTCTCCTGGTGCCCACGCTGCTCCTGTAAGTTATCCATGTCCTAGAGGTGCAAAAAAGAATAAACCAGCGTACAGGGCAATCAAAGGATGAATCCACAAGTCTCGTCCTTCTGATTCTTTTTCTTATCTCCTGCAGGTAGTTTGGGTCTTAAATCTCACCTCCTTTTGGGATTCCTTGAGCTTAATCAGCTCTTCCTTTAGAATTTCCACTTCTGTTTCAAGGGAGCTTTTGGACAAGGTCAAGTCATTCTGCTTTTTCTGTAGACGCTTACTTTCAGCGCTGATGCCCTGTTGCAAGCGCAGCTCGTTCTCATACCTAGGACACCCGAGGAGGAAAATGTTAAAAGTGCCAAGGACAAATATGTATTCTGTAGCTATGGTGACTTATGCACTAAGCATGTTCCCCATATACACAAAGGAGGGAAAACCCTTTCCTTTAGTACATCGTGTCTGTGTTTCCAGAACTGAATTTTTGGGCGGGTCCAAGTTTAACCTTTGGGCGGGCACTGTGTTCAGCCCTCACCTCGTCTCCATCCCTTACTCACGCCTTAGAGCATGGGGTTCCTCTGTCTATTTCTAAGGCCTTTTGGATAATCTCTATAAATTTAGATAATATTCTTGAGATCCAAAAAAATCTATTTTGAAACCATGGACGCATTGTACATTGGTAACTTGATGTAGGACCAAAATTAATCAGAAAAGAGCTTGGGTATAAAAAAAAAAGGCTCTCATTCCAATTCCGGACATTCTGGGTTTACTTTAAGGTTTAATGCTTCAAATTGTGTTCGCAGCCAGGATATCGTTGGGAGCTTATTGGAAGAAGATCTCTCGTCCATCCCTGGGCATAGTTTGTAACAGATTATATGATATATGTTATTTTGGTTATCTTACAGCTTTGAGAAATGGTAACTTGGAGAAATTTAATAAGACTTGGGATCAGTTGGATGAGGATGAAGCAATTCTGATTTGAAATACTATGTTTTTATTATATATATCTTATTCCATGATTTGATTTTTTGCTGAGTGTTATCAAAAGTGTTGCTGGGGAGGGGGGAGGGGGGTTGGAACAAACAAATGGATATTATGTCAAAGACCATTGTACTTGCATGTCTGCTGTTTTTGTATGGTCATTTTTTGTTCTTCTGGTCAATAAACTTTTAATTGTAAAAAAAAAAAAAAATAGACTCTCAAGTGAAAGCCTCATAGAGCTGCCAAGAGACCTAGTCTTTGGAGGAAGACTTTTGGCAAGGCCTAGTTTTTGAGCTTACATCCCAATGCATTGTGGTATTTGTAGTCCTTGCTTCTTCCCTGTTCAAGCCACACTAAAAAATATCAGAGTGAATCAGAAAAGTGTGCCAAAAAGACAGGACTGACCTAAATTCTCCCTCTAGAAAATAGATTATTCTACTTATTAATTCTTCTTCAATCAGGCTCTAGCTAGCCTACTCCTCTTGGGCGTGCAGTGTTGGCATCCCAACATGTCTTTTCAATACACAACATTTTGTCCATTGCTAGTGTCTCTTAATAGAAGGGTGTGCATCAAGATGGGTCACCACTGTTGACTCATCAGTACTGACCTCAAATCTGCAAAATTTTGGAGCCATGGAAAATGGCTGATTGCTTTTACATGTTTTCAGACCTCCACAATTTTCTCAAGCTGAAATTTATTTATTTATTTATTTATTTAATTTCTTTTCCTATACCGATGCTCAAGACTAGGTCTTATCGTACCGGTTTACAATGTAACTGAGGGGAAACCAATTAACATCAAGGTAGCACGAGGATACGACTAAGAACGCAGGCTGACTGGGGAGATCTCCACTCCTATTCTGCAGATCTACATTACGCTGTAGGACTTTCTGGCAGTAGGCAGGCCTATCTGAACTGGTAACACTTCTCTGGGGTTCTTATGAAAAAAAAAAAAAAGAAAACTCACTTCACCTGGAACTCTTTCACAACTCGTTTACAATTATCGATTTGCAAGAATGTTCTGGTTTGGGAGAGACGTGCGTCTTTTATCTGTGGGGGAGTTTTAAAACAAGTTAATGTGAGATGCATTAATTACATTGAGCTGGTGTTTTAGCACACTTTTACTAAATCTCTCAGTTGTACGCATCATAGATCAGTGTAATACAGCCACAGTATGGGCTTAAATCCAGAGCAATACCTTGAGCTTCTGCAACTATTGAGGCCCTAGGCAGTATTGTGACCCTTTCCACACTGGTTTCATCTATAAGGTCCAGTTCAGACTGAAATGATCAAGCACGTATTGATTGCATAGTGTGCTTTATGTGCCAGAAATGCTGCGGTCAACTAGAGGAGGGGGGTGTCTTTTTCTGCCACATTAAGAACTCCAGTTGGCCAATACTCTGACAAATATTACTGAATATGAAACCTCAGGAACTGTTAATGTTATATGAGATTCCATTTAAATCCAAATGGACTCAGGGTTCAGATAGTCTAAATGCTCCCATGTCAGTTGCATAATGGGGTTTTGTTTGATGAGAAATATCAAATGGGCCCCACAGGCTCAGACCAGATTGACTTATTCAGTCTTCACTGGTGAATGAAATCCCAATTTACAGCTGTGTAGAATGTCTGAATTTCGTCTTTAATGAACATACTTGTCAGGTGGAATCCTTGTAGGTGTTCTGATACTTTTCATTAGACCAACAATAAAGATGTTGGAGTGCCTGAGTTTTCAAGACCACACAGGCCCGTTCTCCAGATCAATGACCAATGCAGTTAGAAGGCCAGAACAACTCTGCACTTGTGTTAAGTAATTCTGCAGTTACTCTTGTGATCATAATTTGTTATGATACATATATACTTCCATACCTAGTAATGATGGTGTTTAGCTGACTGTTCTTAGAAGTACATTATTAGCAAGAAATAAATACATAAGTGTAGTTTTGGGCTTTGCATTATTGCCAGCTAAAAAGCATTATGGTTAATTTGAGAGCATTTCCATATTGCACTGCTTGCTGGTGCTTGCTTTCTGTATTGCACAGGGATGACTGCTGTCTTCATGACTTCAAAGATGACCTCAGTGAGATGGAATGATGGACTTGGTGCAGGCACTTACGACATGTACACACAAGCCTTATGTGTCCTAGTTACAGCACAAATTCATTGGTGACTGGCAAAAGTCACATAGAAATGTCTTCAACTTCATAGTCTACTCAATTATTTCAGTGTTGGGGAAAACACATCTAGCAGAAAAGGTGATGATGTGGAATGTTCTACAGGAGTATTAGTAGGTAGGGATACCTTTTATTGGAGGAATGTAAAATGATGTAGCACATGAGCTTTTGAGACAAAACAGACCTGAAAGCCAACATAGGACAATTTCGTTTCTTGTTGGTTCAATACAAGGTATCAGCATCTGCTAGGATGTGTTTTCTCCAGGACCAAGACAGTCACCAGAGCTCTGAACCACAGAATTTCCCATAGCAAACATTTAAATTATGATCTTGCTTAGAAGAAAGATGACATGTTTTATATTTGGAATTGACACTGAATTGTTGGCACATAGCTACAAAGACCAATCTTCACAGGATTCTGTGGAAGCCTCTCTGCATTGCTCCTTGTATAATCCAGATGGAAAGTGCCTTACCTGTGTTCTGAGGTCAGCAATGGTCTTCTCATAGCCACTGAAGTCATGGGTAGCCGGTGTCCTCTTCTCATACCACTCCTGGATCTGCAGCTCCAGCTGGGCATTGGCCCTATCCAGACTGTGCACTCGCTCTAGATAAGAAGCCAGACGAGCATTCAGGCTCCTCATGGCCTGCTTCTGGGCCCCACCGAGTCCATCACAATCAGCCTGACAAGGGCGACCATCCTCCAGAAGCTGTGGCTTGCCAATGTCCTGCACTGTCTCAGTTTTGTCAGGAACCAGGCAAGAAGCTGGACCTCGCCTAGATCCGGCTGCAGCAAGCCTGCTGTAGTAAATCCTCAGCAGCGGGGAAGCAGAAGAAGTGGAAACCTTCCTGGCGTCAGACATGGTGCTTGAATTCAGTAGCCTTCACGTTTGACAGTCTGACCTGCACTGGAGACATCACGTGTTGCTTTTAACAGGCTGTTACTCAGCATTGGAGCCTATTTCCTCATTTCCCCTGCTTTCATTGGTCCAGTCTGTGCACCTCACCAGCCAGCTCAAATTTCAGCGTTTTCCTGCTCTTCCTCCCCATGTCATTGCTGCTGAAAAGTGCACGATAAGTTGCAAAACCACATTCTTGCCTTTTCCGGAAAGACGGCTGGGCCTCTTGGTTTCTTTATGTGCCAGTAGTGTTTCATGCGATTATTCATGCATGGCTCAACTATAATTGCATTCAAAGAGGTGGAGTTCAGATTTATCCACAAACTTTTGAACTGGATCTATTCTTTGGGATTCTGCCGGTACTTGTGACCTGGATGGCCACTGTTGGAGAATTGCTGGGGCCTTGGTCTGGCCCAGTTAAGCGTTTATTCTGTTCTTATTTTAAAAAGTGTGTGTGTGAATGGACACCCAGGAGTTATGTCCTGCAAAGACTATGTGCGGGTGAGCCTGTGCGCCTTATTTCAAAGAAAACATATGCTTATGTGCATAAGTGCCACATAAGTTACCCGCAATGTTACTAAATTACCTTCCATGGGTTAAATACAAAATCAAGTCAAGGTTTTTATAGTGATTTGCCAGAATTTAGTAATATTCATATTTAAGAACATAAGAAAATGCCATACTGGGTCAGACCAAGGGTCCATCAAGCCCAGCATCCTGTTTCCAACAGAGGCCAATCCAGGCCATAAGAACCTGGCAAGTACCCAAACATTAACAAAAGCCCATGCTACTGATGCCAGTAATAGCAGAGGCCATGAATCTAGGATGTCTTAAACCTTTCAATCCACCAGTGAGACTAACTAGTATGTGCACATTGGCTTTGTACTGACCAAAAAGGCACCAGGAGAAGGGAGCTGAGTGGACTCAAAAGGTACCATAATGCAACATCATTTTTGTTCTTGCAATAAAAGATATCACAGCTTACAAAGAGTCTTCTACCTGTTGGGCCTATTCAGTGGAATAACTTCTGGACACAGATACCTCATGGTTTTCTTCATAGAACATCCAACCTTGTATAAGTGACTGCCCCCTACTTGACTAGATGATAATGCCTTGAGGAACTGTGATCAGCAAGCTGTAGCTATGCAGTTATAACCCTTGGGCTAATGCCCCATTTCAGGATCCCAAAGACCACACTTCAGTTATAGGCTGGGCATATGTTGTGTAACTGGTGGCCTCTGCTGGTGTTAAAGCCCCCTGAAGTCCAGGGGGAGCAGGGAGAATATCTCCAAGGTCCTGAGCATTATTCAATGGTTACTTAAGCATCACAGTATACTGCAGTAATAAGAACGCAGGAAACAACTGATGGTTTCCAACTTAACGTTTATTGATAGAATATGGAGAACTGATGAAAATATTCAGTTACAAGGTCTTGTTCTCCACAGTCCATTTACAGCTTTAGTTTTTCTAATGAATCTGTGTCTTATACTTCCAATTAATTTATTCATTTAATGATGCTAATTAATTCTCTTTTTCTTGGTCCTTTCCAGTTAAGAAGGTAGTTTATTTATTTAAAAAATATCTTATATTCCACCTCTTTCCAGCAAAAAGCGTTCACATATGGAACAATCATAAAATCATTAAATGTAGAACATCATAAAAAGTAACAAACAAGGAAACACAAAATATACAATCAATAAAAATAAACATTAATAGCCATTATCCAAATGCCTCTAGCTCTTCTTCACTGATTCTTATACTCTCAATTAGTAGCCATCTGAAGCAACCTTTGGCCTGCTGAATGTAAAGAGCAAGCAGGCATGGGCCAATGAATTTTATTTCTAACCACACAAGAATGTTCACAATTCAATAGCTTATGTGTTAAAACTATTTTTAAACTAGCATTTAGCTGGAAGTCAATCCAACTCCTGAAACACAGACTTTATAAGGTCACTCCTTGCTAATCCCATGCGAAAACGGCCAGCATCATGTTGTACTAATTGAAGTATATGCAATAGTTTTTTCTGGAAGGCTTACACGGAGGCTACCACAATAATCAAGATGTCCTATGACTAAGGATCAAAGCACAGTTCTAAACATTTCGATTGGCTATTAGAATGTTAATGGTTTTAACCTTTTTAATTTGTGAAATGCTGCCTTTGCCAAATGACGAACATGCTGTTGCAAAGTCAGCTGTGACCTAAAATAACTCCCAAAGGTCTCACCTCAGATAATAAGGCTAGTGAGACACCTTCAAAGCTAACCAAGGCCAGGTTATTGGAGCAGCCTAGTTTCCAACAGATTGAAGGACAGCCCATTATGAGCTATTTTTTATATCTAGCATGCATTTCTGACAAAACTTCTCAGGAAACATACCATGAGCATTACATGGGGTATACAATTGCATATAAACTAGGTCAATCCCAATTTTAAAGCTTCCTCCCAGAATTTGGTGGATAGGATGATGACTCCCAATTTAGATATCATAAAGTCCCATATCTCATACCTTTTCCAGTTGTTCAGAAGAGATGTTTTTACTCCTCCTTTCCCCTTACTTTCTTGTTGGTACCTCCACACTTCTTTCTTCAATATCCTGATTATAGGATTGTGGTGCCACAGTCTCCTCTGTGCTCCTCATGTCACCTTTTCCCCAGCAATTAATAGAAATTCATTCCCCTGAAGGACTTCCAATACTCCACTGGACCTCTCTGGTTGAGAGACTCCAAACTCATTAAAATGTTAAGCACCAAGTCCCTGGATACAAGTAAACTCAGGTAGGTGGCAAAAAAATAAAATTCTTGAACACAGAAAACCAAAAAAAGAGAGGAAGGAAGCATGCATAGAACTTCCTTTCATCCTAACTCAAACTGTGCAAACATGATGTCTTCAGAAAGAGAAAAAGGTACCCTTTCCTCTAGTCCATACCCAGGTTATCCCCAGAAACCCATGGGTCCTTTCCCCAGGGACATAACAAAAACAGGAGCAGATCTAGAGACATCCTGCCTCTTGAGTGGGAGAACTCAAAATCCACACCCTAAAATGGTGGCACTGAGGACTGCACCACTGCAGTCTCCCACATGGGAGAGCTAAACCCAACAACCTACTATTTCTCTGCCCCCCCCCCCCCCCCAACTAAACTGAAAGAAAACTCTTAGTAGAAACCCATAGGGTTCTCTAACAACATTTTATCCAAATGTTCACGTTTCTGAGAAAGAACTCGTATTGTAAGAGAATACCAGAGACATGCAGTGCTAACCAAGTGAATTTTAGCCAGTTTCAAAGGTTTGAGTGAATGTGGGAGATTTTATTACGATTCACTGGGGAAATCAATCAAAATTTACTCAAGCAAATCTGGGGCAGGATTAACCAGATGTTCCACGTTGTAGGAATTTACATTTACAACTGAGTCCTGAGTGTCCTTTAAGACTGAGCACATAGAAGGCAACCAGCAAAGAAGCAGCTTTCTTTTGGTGCTAGGCCTCTGCAGCTCTAGTGTTTGCTACTTCTTACTTAACAACATGCTGTACATGTTAGTGCCGTCGGCCCCAGCAGACCGCGGGCACTCCTCTTACCCGGGACCCAGCAGCCAACATGTCTCCAGGCACCCGCTCCGCAGCGGAAAGCCGCTGCCACTGCACGCCACCAGCACAGGCCTCCCCGCAGCCATGTGGAGGCCAAGACGCCACTGCCGCCAATGCCTCTGGACTCCCACTAGCGCACGCGCGCTGTCATTCCGCCTCTTAAAGGGGCCGTGGCGGGAAAACCAGGTCTGGCCCCCTAGATGACATCACGGCCTCAGGTCTACTTAAGAAAGTCTCCCAGACCACCCAGACAACTTGGCAATGAGTTCCTGTCCGCCTGCTTCTGGTCTCCTGACCTTCCAGAAGCTCTTCTATTCAGCGTTCCTACGTCTGGGCTCCAGTCTCCTCCTTTTTTTCGGGAGCTTCTCCTCTCCTCCCTGAGGGTCCTTGGCTGGATCTCGGCTTCGGCCCTCGTGGCCCTGGCCTCCGGGCCGCATCTTCCTTCACTTCCACTACCTGCCTTGACCTCAGACCAGAACCGACCTTGCCTTCAGCCGCCTGCCTTGACCTCGGACCAGAACCAACTCTACCTCCCGTTTTCGGCCTTTGCTCTCCTACCATACCTGGCCTCCTTCTTCCTGCGGTCCATCTCCTGCTCTACCTCCTCTGGCCACCCTCGGGACCAGCCACGCAGAAGGCCACCTAAGACCAGCCGGCCCCGGCACCCAAAGGCTCAAACTGCGGGGAACGAGGGCTGGTACTGGTGAAGCCTCAGCTTTCCTCTGCTTCCCATCTGGCCTCGCCTCCCAATGGTGGGGACCTGTGGGGTTCGCCCCACAGGTAGCGCCAATCCCACCTCGGGCCAAGGGTCCACGAAAGCCTAACAGTATACTTATTTATTTGATTTATATTCGGTTTTTCAGGCATTTCAAAGCAAATTACATTCAGGTACTGTAGACATTTTCCTGTTCCCAGAGGTTTTACACTCTTAGGACCTGATTTTAAAAAGCATTTACATGCTTAAAATTGGGTTTTGCACATGTAAATGCATTTTACCCATGTAAGTGGGCCTTTGAAAATTGTTACTATATATGCCATTGAATTGTCCATAGGTTATACACGTGTAAGTGCACTTTACACATGTAAGCAACTTTTGAAAATTGCAATGATAGTATGTTATATTCACCTGCATAACTCCTTTTAAAATTACCTCCTAAACTTGTACCTGAGGCAACAGAGAGTGAAGGAAGGACAGTGGCATTTGAACCCTGGCTTGAAGCCGCTGCTCTAACCACTGGGCTCCACTCCCATTTGTGAAGGGGTGTGCAGTTCTGCCTCTTACAAAAAGTGAACGCAGTGGCTTCAGCTGGTCTGGGTCAGGGGTCTCAACCAGTCCTGCCCCCGTTGTGAGGTCTATGTGGTATAAGTGTCTGGGGAGAAGTAACACGTCTGATTTAGAGAGGTTATGGGAATAAATAAAACCTCTGTACCTATGTGATGCAGGAGGAGAGTCAGCCTCAGAATAGGGCTGGGGTAGCAGGTGTTTATCCTTTGGAGGATATGTGATGGGACTTTCCCTCAAAAGGAGACAAAAGTAGAAGGTGTCACTGTGTGTGAAAAGGTGGCAGGGACCCAAGAAAGGGACTGGCCAGACTTTGCTGGAAAGAGGTAGTCCAGTGGTAAAGGAGGCCTGGGACTTCAGTGTGTATGGAGAAGAGTAGAAATAGACAGGATGTGGCCTTGGGAGGTTTCACCATAAAAAGGAAACCTATCTGACAAAGAGATCGGCATACCTGGAAACTCTCTGGATTTGTCCCTGAGACTTTGGAACTCTAATGGAATTGCTGAGTCTTCGGGTCAATCCTGGAAAATCCCCGAGTCTGCAACAGAAGCAAGTCCCGCAGGGACCAAGGAAGAAGCATCTGCACTGGACCTGAGCAAATGTAGAAGGAGGAGCATTGAACTGTGTGAACTGGGAGGAAGAAGAGCGGTGTCGGGCCACGTGACTGAAGGATGAGCATTGGATCTCCAGAAGAAAAAACAGGCAGCACCCACGCCCGCAGCAGAATAGGAGGAGGAAAGCAGTCAGCTGCCTCGGCCTAAAGGAAGGGGCGCCTGCGATTCTGTGTGCCCAAGGGGAGGCTGCTGTGCTTGGTGGGCTCCGGAGAAGCAGGAAGAGGATGAGTGAGCATATTTGTGAGAATGAATGTGTTTGTGTTTGTGGAAGAAGAAAAGAAGTTAGAGTGGGAGTGAGCATGGATGTGAAAGCTCATGAGCTTTGTGTGTGGAAGAAGTGAGCGAAAGAGCATGTATATGAGAGAGCATGTATATGAGAGAGCGTGTATGTGAGAGAGTGTGTATGTGGAAGTAAAGGTGTAAATAAGGGGTGAGGGAATGAGCAGTGAGAATGATCGTGTACGTGAGTGAAAGTGAGTATGTTAGTGTGTGTGCATGAGAGTAAGTGTGTGTGTGTATGCAGTCCCACCTGCTAATCCATGGTAATCTCAGGATGACTGAAAATCAGAAGCTTGATGTGATTGTGAAAGAGGAATTAAGGAGCTAAGAAGGAGAGCTGCCATACCAAACTGGAGGTCCCCAAGAAGGAAAAGGCTGACTGGGAGTTTACTGTGTTGTGTTATGAACCTAGGTTACAGCTCATTTCCCCCAGTAAATCTGCGTGCTCTGCTTACTGATTTTTTTTTTTTTTTACGTGACTGGGTGAAGAGCAGAATAAAAACCCCTAAGGGCCTTAGTTAAACACTTTTCTCCCCTGTGTGGGATCCCCAGGAGGCCATGGGGCCTTGTGTAGTCCACGACCCTCCCTGTGTGCCCCCATACCTCATAGCTGATTGAGACGGGGGCTACACATTTGTAATGATTTTTGCTACATCTCTCTGTGCTTTTCTCTCAGTCATTCAGTTGCTGGGTGATGAGGCAGGAGCAAGGGCAGGAATGTCCAGAGACCAGGCATGAAGGTTTAATGTACTGAGTCTTGGGAACCCTTGCCATGAGATGCCCCCCAGAAATCAGCTGGCCTCTTCTAACCCCTTTCAGCCACACAGGATCCTGATTGTGCTTTATGGGGCGGATTTTCAGAGCCCTGCTCGCCTAAATCCGCCCAAAACCGGGCGGATTTAGGCGAGCAGGGCCCTGCGCGCCGGTGAGCCTATTTTACATAGGCCTACCGGCACGCGCAGAGCCCCGGGACTCGCGTAAGTCCCGGGGTTCTCCGAGGGGGGCGTGTCGGGGGCGTGCCCGGTCGTCGCGGCGTTTCGGGGGCGTGTCGGCAGAGTTTTGGGGGCGGGTACGGGGGCGTGGCTATGGCCCGGGGCGGTCTGGGGCGTGGCCGCGCCCTCTGTACCCGCCCCCAGGTCGCGGCCCGGCGCACAGGAGGCCCGCTGGCACGCGGGGATTTACTTCTCCCTCCGGGAGGCGTAAATCCCCGGAGAAAGGTAAGGGGGGGGTGTAGACAGGGCCGGGCGGGTGGGTTAGATAGAGGAAGGGAGGGGAAGATGAGGGGAGGGCGTTAGAGGATTCCCTCCAAGGCCGCTCCGATTTCGGAGCGGCCTTGGAGGGAATCCTCTAACGCCCAGCAAAAGTACGCCTATTCGCGTTTTTTGAAAATCTACCCCTATGTTCATAGTGCCTGAGAAACATGAGCAACCTTCTCTGGGGTGCAGGCTTTCTCAAGCTTTTTGGCACAGGAACACCGTGTGGCTTATTCGGAAAAAGAAGCAATGTAGTAATTATTATCTGGCTACTAAACTTGAGGAAATGGAGTCACAAGCTGTGAGACGTGAAATAACGTAGCAAAGGTGAAATCGGTGCTCAGGAAGTGATTCCTAATCTGCATGTCAAGCTACTAACACCTTCTTTCTCCAGCCAGGAACACAAATAGATTGTGCCAGTCAAAGGCAGGGTGAGCCTAGGCCGATTCCATAAAAATTAGCGACTGCCGCATTGTGATTCCTTCCAGTACAGCTCAGAATTTCTATGATCAACTGTCCAAGGAACTCACAAACTTGGATGTAACCAACCCCAACTCAGCCGTGCTTTCCTGGCACAAGATCACTGAAGCAGTAGCAAATAAATTATGCCCCTCAGTTGTCAAAATAATTAACCCAGCGCAAAAAGGAAAACAACCCTGGTTCTCCCCTGAACTTAAACGGATGAAGCAAGACCTCCGACACAAAGAAAGCAGATGGCGCAAAGCCCCCAGCACGTTAACACTATCAGCATACAAAGGAACCCTCCATCTTTACAGGACCTCCATTCTATGGACAAAAAGAGAATTCTATGCCAATAGAATCCACGATCTCCAATTTGATGCCAAGGCTCTTTTCTCCTACGTTTCACAAATCACAAAATCAGCCCCCCCCCCCCCACCCCCGACGATACCAGATGAACAGGCACAAACCAAGGCTAGCGAGCTCGCACTATTCTTTCAGAAGAAGATTTCGAACACCCTTGCACTCCTCCCAACCAATACAACCCCCCTCTCTACATTCCCCAATATCCCCAACCATTCCGGAGCCAATCTCAACACTTTCGAATTAATCTCTCCCAGTGAGATTGAGTTCCTACTTAAGAGACAGAAACCATCCAGCCACCCGGCAGACAACATCCCAACTAAACTTCTGCTACTTATCCCAGACACCATCTCCGGACCATTGGCCAACATTATAAACTGCTCGCTAACACAAGGTATCTACCCAGACAAATTAAAAACCGCTTCTCTTAAACCCCTCCTCCAGAAACCTAATTTAGATCCTACAGAACTATCCAATTTCCGTCCCATCTCTAATCTCCCATTTTTAGCCAAACTCACAGAGAAACTGGTCAATACCCAGCTCTCAGAATACTTGGAAGAACACAACATCCTATATCCTTCCCAATATGGCTTTCGCAAATCACGCAACATGGAAACCCTCCTCATCTCCTAACAGACCATATCATCACGGGACTAGACAAAGGCCACTCATTTCTTCTAGTCCTTCTAGACATCTCGGCGGCGTTCGACACCGTCAACCACTCCATCCTTCTTAATTGCCTTTCAGACATAGGTCTATCAGGATCGGTTCACAGATGATTCAACTCCTTCCTCAGCAACAGAAGCTTTAAAGTCAAAATTAACAATAAAGAATCACCTATTACAAAATCTTCGCTAGGTGTACCTCAAGGATCATCCTTATCACCTACCCTTTTCAATATTTACCTCCTTCCCCTTTGCCAGCTGCTAACAGATCTAAAACTAATACACTACCTCTACGCAGATGACGTGCAGATTCTGATTCCTATAACAGAATCCATCTCAAAATCGCTCACTTTCTGGAACAACTGCCTCCAATCTATCACCAGCCTTCTCAACAGTTTGAACCTGGTCCTTAATGCCGCCAAGATTGAACTCCTCCTTATCTCCTCCAACCAAGATAACTCCCCCCACACACAGACCCACCCCAACACCCAGATCACACATGTAAGAGACCTCAGTGTTATCCTCGACAACCACCTAAACCTAAAGAAAACTATCAACAACACGAACAAAGACTGTTTCTATAAACTACAGGTTTTAAAAAGACTCAAACCTCTCCTGTATTTCCACGACTTCAGGACAGTCCTACAAACCATGCTCTTTGCCAAAATAGACTATTGCAACGCTCTCCTCCTCGCACTCCTCAGCTCCACCACCAAACCTCTACAGATGCTACAGAATGGCGCAGCCAGAATTTTGACTAACACCAACCGCGGAGAACACATCTCACCCATCCTCCGGAACTTACACTGGTTGCCAGTTAACTACAGAATTCTACACAAATCACTCACCATAATACACAAAACCATCCACAATCAACTTCAGCTCAACCTCAAAATCCCCTTCAGACTCCACTCCTCCACCAGACCAATTAGAGAAGCATACAAAGGAACTCTGCAAGCCCCCCCATCCAAAGCCACACGTCTTACTATGATGAAAGACCGGGTTTTCTCGACAGCAGGCCCAGCCATCTGGAACAACATCTCCACAGATCTCAGACTGGAGCCCTGCCATCTAACATTTAGGAAAAAACTCAAGACTTGGCTTTTCCGTCAAGCCTTCCCGTATGCCTCTGAAACATACTAATGGCCCTTAGCCATACTTCACGAGCCATGGAACTAGGAACCTCTTCTAAGTACCTAATAAGTACAATCTCCTAATTCCTAATCTTATTATGTTCTTAGTTAACTGCCTCCTCCGACCCTATTTTCCGGCTACTTAAGCTTCCAAGTTTATCCACCTTGTTGATTGTAACTTTGCTCCTTTTGTTAAATGATTGTTTATTGTTAAAGTTTACCCCCCGTTCTGTGTAAACCGATTTGTTATGATTTTCACCATGAAGGTCGGTATAGAAAAGAGTTAAATAAATAAATAAATAAATGATGCAAGCAGGTTATCTGTGTCTGCTCTGTGGATGAGATGAGAGCTTTCGAGTGTGGCTCCTCCATGCTCCGGGATGCATCAGCCTGTGACTTGATCTCTGCTCCATTTCCACGAAGCCTGCAGGTGAAATGCAATCTCAGAGGAAGTGTAATAAATCCGAACAACTAGCTAGCTGTACAGTGCTGCATACATCTGGAAGTGCTATGGAAATGAGAGGCAGCTGCACTGATTAACTAATACTTTAATGTGCATTCTTTTCTGCAGCGAGAGTCATCTCCATTCCAGTCAATACAGAGGCACATTATAGCGTGGATAAAGCAAAGAAAGGGGCTTCCATGCAAGCAAGCTGCCACCTAGCCAGCTTTGCCCACATGTTCACATTTCAATAAGAGCATGAGGTCATTGGATCCTCAGGCCTCCCAGTCCTGTTTATGCAGAATAAGTACTGTACAGTCAGGTCAGGCTGAGTGTGGGGATACCCAAGATGTCAGCTTCATCAGGCGGCAGAGCTCACATTTCCAAAATTGGGGGTAACCCCCATGCAGCTCCCCAGAAAGAAACCTTTATGGACTGAGTCATGTTTGAGTAATTTCTCCTTTACCAAAGACCTCAAAGTGCAAAATAACAGCGAAAGCAAAATCCTTATCTTTCAGAGAGAGGTAACTCAAATCTTGAAAGCAAAACTGGAAAAGGCACCGAGGTGGCCAGTGTTTTGCAAATTATGCTGCTTTAGGACTCAAGGTTAGTCTTTAGGAAAGGCCATGAATGCAAGTAAGGCTAAGGATTTGTCGCTTCATTCTCAGACCCTTCAACATGGAAGGCTTTTTGCACCAATGACTAAAACTGGCTTAGGCTTTTTGCCTCTTGCAATTGTTTAGGCTACATAAGTCTGCAGTTTTTATCCTCCAATTTAAAAATGTTTATTTATTTATTTATTTATTGGTTTTTATATACCGGCGTTCATCCAGGGATATCGCGTCGGTTTACAGTAAAAAACAAAACAAAACGTCAGAGCGTTGTACATAGAACATGGTAGTAATAATTATGAACTAATATAAAATAACTATGAAAATAGAAACGTAGTACATATAACAAGTTTATAATAATTTTGAACTAGTATATAATAATTAACAGGGAAAGACTAGGTAGTTTAAACGGAAGAATATAGATTAAAGGGAAAGGGGGAGAGGGGAGGAGAAGGGAGGGAGGGTAGTGGGAGGGAGGAAGAGGGGGAGGAGGAAGCGAGGATAGGACAAGGAGAGGGACTTAGAAGAGTGGCATCATGGAAAAGGCAGAGCAACATGGATAATGTTTAAAGTGCTTGTAAGGTAGGTAGAAGGTGTTGAGATGAAACAGGAGGGATCATGTGTAGGCTTTAGTAAATAGTCAAGTTTTCAGATTTTTTTTAAAGATTTTCGGGGACTGTTCAAGCCTTAGTTCAGTGGGCATAGAGTTCCATAAGGTAGGGCCAGCTAGGGACGTTCTAATAGAACGTCTTAATGTATAAATAGTATGCACTTTGAGGTCCTTGGTAAATGATACAGTAAGGAGAAATTATTTCTCTTTGCATTCTGCGTCATGTTTGGACAGTGAGTAAATACATTCTTTTCCTCTTTCATTGGCTTGGGGTCCATACACGCTTAGGGAAGGGGATTTTATCACCGTGTATGGTGGAGTAAGGTATGTGCACACCTTTTGTGTGCAGATTTTACCCCAAATTTTTAAAGCAAACTTATGAACCCCCTCCCCCTCCCAAGGGAGAGAGGGGTAAAAAGCATGCTACCATTTAAGTAACTGCAGCAGAGAAAAAAAGAGGACAGTGTAGCTGTGTAACATGGGCCGCCAGCCCAGGAAACACAGACTGAGATTTAAAAGGTTGCCGGACCTCTTACTGTGAAGGTGCTTAAATGACCATTGAATAGATGAGTCAGAGACTCAGGTAGGGGATTTGCATGTCACAGCCCTCTGGACTACTGTTGGGAACTTGTAGTGAAATATCACTTTAAATCAACGGATAGCAAAATCCTAAATTACAGAACTATGACCGGAAAAATCCTACATTGGAGAATTCTGAATGAGGGAGGAATTTATGAGAGAAATATGCTGAAACAACAGTCCTAGGAAACAGATTCTCACCCTGATTAACAAAGGGAATCAGAACCTTGGGTACCCAGTTCTCAGACAACAGAAAAAAAAAGCCAGGCAGGATAAAAGAATGTATACACATTCTTTTGCCATGGTCCTGCCTGGGTCTTGGCCTTTTGGCTGAGAGAAAGTGACTCAGCTAGGCTGAATAACAGTGAATGACTAGTTATGAGCCTATTGGAGCTGTAAATCCAAGCCAAGGAAAACCATCCTACCAAGGGAAGTGACCCTAGGTCCCCCAGGAGCAAGAGGATCCCAATGCAGATCTGGAGGTGGAGCAGTCCCCACTGAGCAAGGGGTCCCCAGTGGCAGATCTGGAAGTGGAGTAGTCCCCCAGGAGCAAGAGGACCCCAGTGGCAGATTGAGCAGTCCCCAGGAGAGCATGGACCACAATGGCAGGTGAAGCAGTCCTCCAGGAGGGCATGGAGACCCCAATGGAAGGTTGAACACTCCCCAGGAGGGTGTGGACCCCATCCACAGATTGAGTGGTCCCCAAGAAGGCATGGACCCCAACAGCAGATTGAGTGGTCCCCCAGGAGGGTGTGGACCCTAGCAGCATTCCGGGAGGTGGAGTCAAGTCCCCCAGGAGGGTTTGGATCCAGTGACAGATGGGGAGGCAGAGTCAGATCCCCAAGAGAGGTTGGACCCCAGCGTGGCACAGATCTTTCAGTGGAGTAGAAGCAGCACCGATGAGATGGCAGTTGTTTAGATACAACAGATCCCCAGGACAATATTGCCTACCAGCCCAGTTGCATCTTTTCACATGGGTGAGACTTGGGTAAAAGGAGAACGATAATAATAACACTTGATTAAGCGGGAACTCAAGAGGTTCCTTCTATTCTATATGGTGGTATACAGTGGAGACCAACAACCCCAAATTGCCAATCATTAAATTTTCTTGATATCTTGTAGAAATGTATATCATTGTGAAGCGGTTACAATTGCATGGCCTGAGACTACTAACCACAAGTAGAAGAGTTTGCTGTTTGACATCCTTTTAGCAATGTACATAGTCATGTAGAAATGTATATACTTATATAATCTAAAAAACCTGTATATATTTGATAACTGTCCAATGGGACAGTGATATATCAGGGTACAAATTATACCACAATGATAGGGAGGATCAACTTGGTGGGGGTATAGCATTTTATGTCTGAGAGGTTATAGAGTCTAACAGGATAAAGATCATACAAGAGACTAAATGCTCATTAGAATCTATATGGGTAGAAATCCCATGTGTGTTGGGTAAGAGTATAGTGATAGGAGTAAACTATCTTCCATCTGGCCAAAATGATCATACATACGATGAAATGCTAAGAGAGATCAGGGAAGCTAACCAATTTGGCAGTGCAGTAATAATGGGAGAATTCAATTACCCCAATAATGACTGAGTAAACGTAACTTCAGGACATGTTAGAGACATAAAATTCCTGGATGTAATAAACGACTGCTTCATGGAGCAATTGGTTCAGGAACCAACGAGAGAGGGAGCTATTTTAGATTTAATTCTTAGTGGAAAGCAGGATTTGGTGAGAGAGGTAATGGTGATGGAGCACTTGTCAATAGTAATCATAACATGATCAAATTGAACCAATGACTGGAAGGGGGACAATAAGTAAATCTGCAGCTCTAACAGTAAATTTTTAAAAGGAAAATTTTGATAAAATGAGGAAAATAGTTTAAAAAAACTGAAAGGTGGAGCTGTAAATGTTAAAAGTGTACAACAGGCATGGATATTGTTTAAAAACACAATCTTAGAAGCGCAGTCCAGATGTATTCCATGCATTAAGTAAGGTGGGAGGAAGGCAAAACGATTAGCATCATGGTTAAAAGGTGAGGTGAAAGAGGCTATTTTAGCCAAAAAAACATCCTTCAAAAATTGGAAGAAGGATCCATCTGAAGAAAGTAGGAAAAATCATAAGCATTGTCAAATTAGGTGTAAAACATTGATACGGCAGGCTAAGAGAGAATTTGAAATGAAGTTGGCCGTAAAGGCTAAAACTCATAATAAAAACTTTTAAAAATATATCCAAAGCAAGAAACCTGTGAGGGAGTCAGTTGGACTGTTAGATGACCAAGGGGTTAAAGGGGTTCTTAGGGAAGATAAGGCCATTGCGAAAGACTAAATGAATTTTTTGCTTCTCTGTTAATTAATGAGGATGTTGGGGAGATACCGGTTCCGGAGATGGTTTTCAAGAGTGATGATTCAGATGAGCTGAACCAAATGACTGTGAACCTGGAAGATGTAGTAGGTCAGATTGACAAACTAAAGAGTAGCAAATCACCTGGACCAGATGGTATGGTATGCACTCCAGGATTCTGGAGGAATTAACAAATGAAATTTCTGATCGATTAGTTAAAATTTGTAACCTATCATTAAAATCAGCTTGGAGAAGAGACGACTGAGGGGGGATATGATAGAGGTCTTTAAGATCATGAGAGGTCTTGAATGAGTAGATGTGACTCGGTTATTTACACTTTCGAATAATAGAAGGACTAGGGGGCATTCCATGAAGTTAGCAAGTAACACATTTAAGACTAATCGGAGAAAATTCTTTTTCACTCAATGCACAATAAAGCTCTGGAATTTGTTGCCACAGGGGGTGGTTAGTGCAGTTAGTGTAGCTGGGTTCAAAAAAGGTTTGGATAAGTTCTTGGAAGAGAAGTCCATTAATGGCTATTAATCAATTATATTTAGGGAATAGCCACTGCTATTAATTGCATTAGTAGCATGGGTTCTTCTTAGTGTTTGGGTAATTGCCAGGTTCTTGTGGCCTGGTTTTGGCCTCTGTTGGAAACAGGATGCTGGGCTTGATGGACCCTTGGTCTGACCCAGCATGGCAATTTCTTATGTTCTTATGTTCATCCATTGTACCAGAAGATTGGAGGGAGGCCAATGTAACCCCAATATTTAAAAAGGGCTCCAGGGGCGAACTGGGAAGCTATAGACCAGTGAGCCTGACTTCAGTGCCAGGAAAAATAGTGGAAACTATTCTCAAGATCAAAATCGTAGAGCATATAGAAAGACACTTACGTGAGTTTGCATACAAGTTTACCCGCAGGGAGAAGAGTTGTTCCTGTGGGGTTTGCATTTACTTCCACCCTTTTGCATTTTGAAAAGTATGCACGGAAATTTTGCCAGAAAAAAACTGGCACACAAGTGAGCAGGTGTGATTGTGTGCGGGTAAGTTTAGAGGGAAAAAAACTTCAAGGGGAAAGTATGCTCTTGCTTCCCCCATGAAAATTAGTGTAAGGTAGGCGCGTAATTACCTTCAGATTTTTTAAATTGCCCCCTTGGGTGCAGCTGTCAAACTGTGTACAGCAGTATAAAGTCTTCAGTTATTTTTTACCCACTAGTTGTACACCAGTTTTCAAAGGGAAAGAAATTCCCTTTGACAATTGACTTGGAAAAGTATGCAAGCAGACCTTCACCTGCTAAACTGACTGTTTTCCATTTTTTACCAACCTTGTCTACTACTGGCTGGCAGTTCCCTTCAAATTTTGACTTTAAAATGTTAGGCATAATAAATTTGAATATTAAATTATTAGCTATTGAGAAGTTAAAATGTGAAATGAAGAACTGGAGGACACAGAACTTTCTGTTTATTTCACATTACATTGTAGTACTTAGAGGAAGAGCTCATAGCCAGGTCAGAGGAAGAGACAGATAAGAAGGTTCCTCCACACTCACAAGATTCTGAAAACATTTACATTATTATACTTGATGGTTTTGTAGCTTATTGCTCAGGCTTTGCAGAGTATCCCTATATATTCTTTCTCCCAGTTGATAGCATTGGGACTTCTGCTCTTATCTGTAAGGACCTTCTCAAATCTCACAACTTCTGATGGATCTCAGATACTTTGCAGGAGACAACCTTTCCATCTATCTCGTCTTGCACAATTGTCTTCACCTTTCGAGTGGTATCTAGTGGAAAAGGAAACAGTCCAACAGTTAATTAGAATGGCACATGGATTGTTCTCAGAGAGAGAGCACCTACCCGGAACTGTTGGTCTACTAGTGCTAGCCAGGCTCCGTCCCTTCTGTCCTGGGGCAATCTACTGTGAGATTGCATCTCTGCACTTCTAATTCATAGTCTTATATTCTGATTGCTAGATCATGTCTCTTCCTTGCTTTCCATATTACAAAGAGCTCATCATCTATAAATAACAAAGGGGGTAATTTTCAAAAGGATTTATCTGCTTAAAACAGGGTTATATGCACATAAGTGGGCTTTTCAAAATTGCTACAATATATGCCATTGAATGGCCAGCAGGTTTTATGCCCGTAAGTGCACTTTAAACATGTAAAAAAGATTTGGGAAATTGCTACAAAAGTATGTTACCTTTATGCACATAACTCCTTTGAAAATTATCTCCTTAAGTTTTTATTTATTTATTTATTATTATTATTTTTATATACCGACATTTGATCTCAATTGAGATATCACACCGGTTTACATTCAGGTACTGTAGGTATTTCTCTATCCCCAGAGGGCTTACAATCTAAGTTTTTGTACCTGAGGCAATGGAGGGTAAAGTGACTTGCCCAAGGTCACAAGGAGCAACAGCAGGACTCGAACCATGGTCTCCTGGTTCATAGTCCACTGCTCTAACCACTAAGCTTTAAACAGCAAACTAGATTTCTCTGTCTCTACTTGATATCACCTTACTATTGGTTATGGCATCTCTATGTACTCCCATTACCGAGTCTGTTAAGAATTAAACTCATCACCCACTGTCCCCACTGGTAACTGAGATCAGGAAATCAGTCTCCAGCAAAGCTCAGAGAACTCTTACTGCATGACTAGCAGAACTTCTACTTGTTGGATGACCATCATAACTAGACTTGGAGGATGCTTACTAGAGGTTCAGCTGGTGCTCATCTGTAGAGTAACTTAGTAAATGAGGAAGAGGAGAGCAGATAAGAAGTAATTGACCCATCCAACCATTTGAGTTGTCCCCAGAGCCTGGATTGTGTCTTAAACTAGATGAGCCTTTGAAAACAGCAAGATAAGGTACAGGAACTAGAAACAATATTACTTGGCTTTTATTTACCTTTGCTTGACTGAGATGAATCTTTTCTGCTGCAAAGAAGATAAAATGAAGTATGTGTGAGTACTCAGTAAGCTTTGCATTTGTCCTCCCTGCTCCTTCTTTGCTATGGCAGTGCATGACAGCAGCAATGGATAAACTCAGATCAGAATCCTAATGCCTAGCAATCAGAGAGATCCCATGTCTTGCTATGCGATTCATCACATGTGGCGTGCCTCGTAATAGGAGCCTGTTTGTTCCCATATGGCAAAATCCAATCAGTATCAAAGCTGGGGTGATTTCAGACAGCTAGGGAATGGGAATCCTATTGCCATTTCTATACTTGAGTTCAGAATTCCTTCTCTGCAAGGGTCTGAAAATGAGAGCTGGTTTCTGCACATCCATTCTGTATTGTTTTCTCCAGTTCTTCACTGGCATGCCTTTCCTCGTGGGGAAGCAAGCAGTTTTGCTGTTCTTGTTCAAAATAACTGGGAGTTAAGCAAGGCTTAGTCTCAAAAGGACAAGCTTTTTAAATCAATTATACCTCTACAGAGGTACAGAAACAGCACTCACCGCTAATTTGTTTCATTTGCAGGGGCCCTGAACCGAATTGGGGGCCCCATGAATGAAACAATCCTTATTCATTCATTTCATCTTAAACCAATGCATCGGACCTAAGTCTAGGGCTGAAGCCAGGGCCTCACCTAGGGCATAGGCTTCTTCCTTATCTCCATGCCTATGGAATTCATTACCACATAGCCTTTGTCTTGAAAATTAGTATTTGAAATTTAGAAAGGCTTTTAAAACTAATTTCTTTCTGCAAGCTTATCCACACCTTAGTTCTTTGCCAACTTAAACTTCTGCCTCTCTATTATGCTTTATATTTGTTTATGTGTTTTATGCTTTATTTTATTGCCCTTTTATATCTTTAGTTTTATTTATTTTATTTCTTGTAATGTTTTTATATTTTATATCTCTAGTGTTATTATTAGTTACTCATATTCATTTGCTATAATCATAGCTTTGTTTAAGTTGTGATTTATCAGGAAGCAATAAACACAACCAAATATAAATGATCATGATATGATGGAGGTATTGCACACGTTAATCAAATATCAGTGGTTTCTCTTGTGGAATTTTGGATCTATTTAATATAAGGTTTTCCACACTGGCATTTTTCTTGCTGTAAGGTGTTCTGTAATATATCACCAATTTAAATTCAGATAAATACAATTTTTGGATGTGTTAGGAAGCAGTGATGTCTTCTGTCCAAATTAAGCTGCATTATGCCTTGTATGGGTGTGCACTCTTTTGAAAACAAATGGACATTTTTTAAACTATATTTTTAAATTATAGACTTCAAGATACAATCTTGAGAAGAAAATATTCAGAGCAAACACAACCAAATGGGAAATGTTAACAAAATTTACAGTTTCATTTCAATTAATTTTTAAGACAAAATTGCTGGCAGAACATCCAATTTTTGGCTTGTGCCAAAAAAATAAGCCAGTCCCCTGAAAGCACTCCCCACCAGGCTTCCCACATCACATGCTACCCCATTTATGAGTCATCCATGGGTAGGAGCAATTCCCAGTTTCTCCTGCTCCACCTGTCCTAGTTTTCAGTCTCTGATTTGCAACATAATGGCAGCAGCCTTGGGTCAACCAGAGGCCATTTTGAAAACCAGCAGCAGAGCCTGTGGATTGCTCCTGTGGATGGGGTACGATGTGGTGGGAAAGGCAGGCGGGGGGGGAAACTTGGGGGACTGGCTTTGTTTTTCAACTTTGCCCGAGTCCACCATTTTTTTTATCTTGTTTATTTTGGTTTCTTTTTTTTTTTATTTAATCTTGAATGAAAACAAAATGAAATAAATAAATGAAAGGAAAAAACCAGGAAAAAAAAAACAAATTGCAATAAAAGCAACGTTTGAAGCAGAAACCTTAATGCCTAGGGTTTCTAGTTTTTTTGCACCAGGTGTGTTTTAGCAGTGTTTATTGGTTAAAACCTAAAACCAGGAACTCTAATTATACCCCATGGAGCCATGGAGTCATGAGAGAGATAATGGTGACAGATTTGAGGCAGAATTTAGAAACTGATCTGGGAACCTAACATTAGATACATTTTCAACCAAATATAGGGCCCTACGTTTTGGGCTACAAGTTCTCCAGGTTTAGGTTCCTAACTCTGAGGCCCCTAAATGTGGCCCTGCCATTTCCTCACCTGCTGTTAGGATCCTAATGCTGAACATCAGTGCTATGCCCCTAACTTACACCCTGTGACCTGACCCAGCCCTGGCCCTATCCACTTTCTAGGCTCCTAAATTTAGGGAAACTCCACTCTAGTTAGCTTTCAAAAGAGCCAATTTATTCACCAAACTTAGGCACCTCAAGCCTTTGAATATTGACCCCTCTGCAATGAACATTTGATGCGAGTTACACAGCCAGCAATGCTTTTCCATTGGGCCTAGACAGCATAGTCTTAATTTTGAATAACGAGTCAGCTCAGGGCTCTGTGTTATGTAGACAGGCATATTTACAACCAAGCATCTTATCACCTACTAGACAGAGTAAATATTTACAGGCCAATAGGTGGCAGGATTCATTAAATAAGTTTACAGTACTGGAAAAAGGCCAAGAACAGGCCAGGGAGCTTCAAAGTCATTTGTAAACGAGCTTCTGTATCTTTGAGTTTGTGATTGGTCTTTGCCAGTCTTCACTTTTATGTTAATATCTCTGCCGTAGTGCACTGTGAACAGCATTCTATATCCGTGGGACCATGCACATTACCTACCTGACATCATCCCCATCCAGCAGTTTCCGGTAAGTTGCAATCTCACTTTCCAGGCGGCTTTTGATGTCCAAGAGTATATTATACTCATTACCCTGTCTCTCGATGTCAGCCCTGACACGGGCCAGTTCCTCCTCCAGCTGGCATATAACCATCTGTATGTTCTTGAGCTTGGCAGCATAGCTGGCCTGAGTCTCAGCCAGTGTATTCTCCAGGCTGCATTTCTAGAAGACCAGAAAAGTCCCATTAATGGCCATCTTCTTTTAATAAAGTGAGAAGATGTGTAGGGGTCAATCCACAAAGCTGGGACCAATGCAACAAAATCAGTGTTCTTGCAAGACTCATTTTACAGAATGTAACATAATTAGGTTAACCCTGGCTTAGTCTTAAGCATGAAATGGGCTCAGGGGTTCTTGTCCAGAGGAAGAAGGATATTCTTCAAGGCCCTCTGGATGGAATCCCAGGTTTCCTTCAAATAAAATCCCACATAAGTGCCCAGTGTTCCCAAAGACTTTCCCTTTTACGTAGAGGTAGAGAACTGGCAATTATTTACAACAGAACAGTCTGTTTACTTGCATTCAGCAGAGGTTGATTGGAATTTAGTTTATTTGACTTGTTATACTGTCTTTCCAATTAATCAAAGCAGTTTTATTTATTAATATGATCCAGTCATTTCCTCCTGCATTTCAGTGATTGCAGGGTCAAGTATTGTTCACAATCTCAGCCTCTTAAGTAGAAAAAGCATCTGAACAACTGCCATTTTCTTCCAGTCCAATTTGTTAGATCAAAGAGTTGATCATTATCTGGCCACATTATCACTCCTCTCCCAGTACAGCAAAACCACTGGCAGATCAGCCATGCTGGTTCCAGAGATCCCATGCCCTGGGGAAAAGCGGCTCTTTTCTTTCCAGGATATTCTGGAAAAGGGCTCCCTGGAGATCTTATCACTTTAATTTCCAGGGGGAAAAACTTGCCTAGCTCCTCCCTCTCCTCTAACCTGGGAAAGGATTTGTAACTTTCCCATGGAGTCTCTGTCTGCCACCTACTGCACACCCAGAAGCACTCAGAGGTTTGTTCCATTCCTTGTTTTAGGGGCTGGCTCTGTTTAATTGCTTTTCAAACTATTTTTAAGGAAAATTCAAAAATCCAAAGCACAGATTCAAAAATCTGCTTTGCATTGTTCAAAAAGCTGAAGCAGACTTTGTCCGATTCACGTTAGGATTGTTTTGTTTTATATATATTCAGGGCCGGTGGAAGCATTAGGCAGGGTAGGCGGTGGCCTCGGGTGCCAGAAAGGAGCAGGGTGGCAGAGTAGCTGGGAAGGGCGGTAGTTTTGCAAGGACGGACGAGAGGAGAAATGGTGTGGGTGAGGCATGGAGCTGGAGGGCATTTTCTGTTTTCGGGCATGTATTTCTTTGAGGAGCTGGCGTCGTTTGTCATGTGCGAAGAGAGAGAGAGAATGATCATGTGACCATATGCTGGACACCCTTCCACCAGCACTCTAAATATTTTTCCAATTTTTCCAGATCCAATAAGGGAAAGTTTCACAGATTTTCCCCCAGTGGAGTTGTTTAAAATCCAGCATGTCTACAGCATTCAAACCAGGCTAAATCCTCCTGGCTGGAGTTTAACTCTGGTTTGTTCACACATGGTTGCTTCCAAGTGATCAACTAGCAAAATATTGAGCAGAGTTAGATGTTATTCCTTTAGAGTCAGAAACCACTTTGCAGTTAGCGGATAATGATCCTGGTAGGGCCTCGATGGCTTGAGTTGTCTAGGAGTGGCTAAGCAGTAGTGTGAAACCAAGATAGGGTTAGCTAAAAAAAAATATTTAAAACAGGAACAATACTTGTTACATCGCCATTTACTCACCTTGCCAATCTCAGACTGCAGTTCAAACTCCAAGCCCTGCAGCGTACGTCTCAGCTCACTGATCTCCTTCCTGCTATTCTCCAGTGCTTCGGAGTTGGTGGACACCTCCTGCTGCACAGTAGAAGACTAGAAAACAAACATTTTTTTCAGTTTTTGAGAATTGCAAAGTTTCATACCGATAATGCTGAAAAGTGAAGTCCTCCACTACAGGCAACAGTAGGCCCAACTCCCCACAAACCTTTCTGACCACATGTCCTATCCAGATCCTCAGATGACCACCTCGTCTGCTGAGAACTAGGTTAACTCATATTCGGTCATCATTCGACAAAATTGTGTCATTTATGATGTGAACGTGGCCCAGCAGAGTGTAACGGTCCTGACTCTCCTACCTTCTCTCTGTACCAGCCTGCTGCCTCCTCTCGATTCTTCTCAATGATGCCCTCATATTCCTCTCTCATCTCATTCAGCATCTTAGTCAGATCTGCAGACGGAGTCGCATCAAGCTTTACATCAACCGTAGACTTGCGTTGTTGGCCCTGGAGGGTTTCCATCTCCTGCTCATTGACACAGAGAAGGAAAAGAGGAGATGTAATCGTGAATGGAAGAAAAGGAGGCTGCTATTTTATCTTCTAACTACGTTAAATATTTCTGTTACACAATGCCACTCTAACAAAATGGCCTTTAATAATCCATGATACATAAGGGGAAAAAAAGAAGACCCACACTGATTTTCTTTTGGCTACTTGTTCACATCATAATTTTGTCTCTTTCATCTTGCATTTACAGAAGACAGCTGAGCTGGGCTATGATTGCACTTAATTGCTCCATTAATAATTATAGCAATAATACTGAATTATGCATGAGATAAAATGATCAGAGACAGGTAGAACAGGTCTAAAGAAATTCCTTTCCTTATGCAGAGCACACATTGGGATACATTTTTTTGATTACTCTGATTAACTATTGAATAATTGGCATAGCAATAATAATAGTCTGTGGGTTCCAATTACATGGCATTTTTTTTCAGAGTCTTAATTTTGGTCTTGAATTTGATTGGTCATGGAAGGTCATTTAGCATTCCAACAATTTAATGGTGGTCATATTACTTCGCTTATGAAGGACCATTACATTTGGAATGTGCAGCATTACCTCACCATGGGGATGATGTACTAAAACAGGTCACAGCTCATGTTACCTGGAATAACACACACTACTTCCCATTTTAGCCCACAAAGCCATTTTCGCCAAGTTTATCTCCTTTGCAAATAGTAAAATCTTGCACACGGTTTTTGGCCTGGAAATTTTATTTAAATCAATAGTTAATGAGCTGCTGCGATGCAAAATCGGGCAAACTAGCCCATTAGCAGGTTCATAAACTACATGCAAAATTTGCTTCCCAGACAAACGTTTTGCAATAAAAGTTGTAGGTGTAGTTACTTTTTTAAAAATAAATTTCTGGTAGCAAAATTTTGCATTCTATTCTTCTACCTGGCTCATTTTGATGTGTAGAAAAGCAATACACAAAAATGCAATACCAGCACAGTTTAGTGCATGAGCCTCAATGTACTACACTGGATTTTATTTTCATTGTGATAAATAAATAAAGAAAGCTTATAGACCACCATGTCCTACCATTTCCTTGTTCAGTAGAAACTGCACCAAACAAATATTGGGCCAGAGTGTCCAGGAATCCAGGCTGCTTCTCCCAAGCATGTTGTCATCTGGATTCAATGACCCATTCTATACTGTTCAGCCCTTTATACAGTTTATTACCCTTAAGACAGTTATGCAAGTCCACACACTGAATGAATTAAGCATCTTTGGCTGCAAAGCAGTGAAAAATCAAGGAACGGCATTCATCCCATCTCTGCATGCATGATGCCTCATTTTCTGCTCTGGAAAGCATGGCTGAAGGGCCAGAATGCAGTGGGAGTATGGAACACCGCACCTTTTCATGGTTCATCCTCATGCAGATCAGCTCTTTTCTCAAAGCTTCAACTTCCATCTCCAAGTCTGTCCTTACGATGGTCAGGTCATCTAGGTGTTTACGCAAGCCACTGATATCGGCTTCTACCGCCAGCCTGATGGTTTGCTCTGCTTCGTACCTTCACCATGAAAGAAAGGAGGAGATTTATTTATTTTATTTATTTATTTAAATGCTTTTAAAATATACCGACATTCATAGGACATATCATGCCAGTTCACAATCAACATTGTAAAGGAGGAAGAGGAAATTACAAATAACAGGGAGGGGGGAGGTGGAGCAGTGAAGGAAAAAGGAGAGGATGGGGGTCAGGTGACAGTAAGCATAGAAGTTGCGGGAAGGAGAAAGGTAGTGAAGTGCTAGGGGAGAGGGAAATTGATAGGAACTGTGTTAAAAAAAAACTGAGAATAAAAAATTAACAAATTTACAAAATCAGGAATTCCCTAGGAATGGGTTAGGAGGTGCTCACCGAGGCTTCTCCTGTGAAGCAGTTCTGTCAGTGAGGCGGTGTTGGCAGAGGCTTCTTTTCCCCTTGTCACAAAAAGATATGCTTAGATCGCCTTAACATTACACTACCCTGGAACGGATTTTATTTCCCCCTCAGTTAAGTCAGTGTAATTACTAAGTGATGCCGTTAAAGCAGGGTCTTTATGGGTATTGTAGCTGTGAGTTCAGAAGCAGAATATCTACCCATCCCATTCCCTACTACGCTGTAGGCTGAGCATTGCACTTCTAGAGCCAGTAAGGAGCAGAATTCACTCTAATGAGAGTCATTTAAATAAGTCATGTTAAATAAGTCAATCCACCATTATGTATAGTATACCTATGATAGTTAAATTTCTCGCTAAATGTTTACAGTTCTTAATACCTCTCTAAATATTCTATAGTTCACTACTACTTCTTCCAAACTTTGTAATCCCACAATGCCTCTAATTTGTATGCCACTCTTTTTGATCACAAAGTGTATCTTATTTACATTCGTTCAGTGCACCTGTTAGCTGTTCTATGTACTGCTGTTTCTCTTGTAAAGCGTTGTGAAGGCCAGTTCCAAACAACGATATATAAAATCACTTAAATAAATAAATTTATTATAATAGGAAGGCTCATTCTCTATAACAGGTCTCTGCCAGGGAGGATAATTTTCTAAGTCATTTCTGTAGGTAATACAGTGCCTTAAGCTGCAGAAATGGGCTTTTTACCCATCCTATAGGCAGGTAAAAATATTCGCTTACATCCATGGCCACTACGCACGCACTTTCACACACAGTAGGAGAAGGCATTTCTGGGGACGCAGTGGTGGCAGAATTCGGAATCGCGTGAATGCTTTTCAATTTTCAAATGCTTGCGGCAATTTTATTTATTTAAAAAAAAAAAAAAAAAACCTACCCACACAAAAAATGGCAGGTGTAAATGTATGCGGATTATTTTCCATAAGCAACTTTCATAGAGAAAGTCCACGCAGGCGTTGCCAAAGTGCAGCCAGTGTGAAAATGACCCCCTTACACTAGATGCTTGCAATTTTTTCATCAATTAACTACGAGGGTCCTAGAAAGAGAGAGGACATTGAAAGCTAAACCCTTATCAGAAAATTCCCTGTCCCAGGGGATGACAGGAAAAGCAGGCCTGAGCTTCTGCAGCAGGCTTCCTCCTAGCTGGATTAAAAAGGGGCGCGTCCAGGAGGGGGAGGAGGAGGAAACAGTGTCATCCATAGAACTGAATTTGAAAATCTGTGTCCCTTGTTCTTCTCCCCCCCTCCCCTGTGCTACCACCGGCAGAAGGAGCAGGAGGAAAGTCTCCCGCTCTCAAGGTTTGCCCGTTCTTTTGTCGAGGTTCTGTTTCAGTGGAACATTTAATCCTTCTGGTTGGCAGTGGTTGTACTGTAATTGCGTCCCCTTTGGGGTGGTCGGACGGCAGGACGCTAGCTTCCCACGTGCCCTCTATCTAAACCCACGGTCAGTAGGGACCACCGCCAGCTCATAATTCACACCCTGCGCTATCACCTTAGCCAAAGAAGAGGTTGGACTAGTGCAGCTGGATCATAGCCGAGAGAAGCGATGAAATGTGTTTACTGTTCTAGGTGTAATGCAAAGGGTGTGAGCCGGTAGAAATGCAAATCTCACAGAGGGTAAAACTCAACCAGCTGAATGTCAGCCTTGTCGTCTCTCCGTGCAGCTTAGCCTACATCGCTTTATTTCTGAAAGGCGCTAGAAGTAGAAGAAACTACTGAAGTATACCAGAGCAGCTCCTGCCACACGTTCCTCTCCCTGACCCCGACCTTCCTGAGAGTGTGGGCTGCTAATTACAGTGCAGGGGAAGGGCACTCATAGGAAGGAGCCTCATGCAAAATTAAATGCAAATGAAGTACCTTAATCAGTGCTTCCCTTCCAGGCCTCCTCCATGAATTCATCATCCAGGTGTAATCAGTCCCACCCTCAGAGCCACCTTAAAAGGGTTTGTTTTTTTGTCCTTTTCTATTTATGATGCCTGAATGTCTTGCGACTGTCGCTAGGCAAAGGAAGGCCACAGGTCCACTTCTAGGATCAAAGGTCTTTATTGTCCATTGCCCCCTCACATCGTCCTAGTACAGCCAGGAACACAGAAGCTTTGCCCATCCTCTCCTGCTGCTGAGACTGTGTCTGGCACACCCTCACACTGAGGGATCTACCACCAATTGACCGTAGTCCGAGGAAGGTGTGCCGGATGTGAGCTTTGTCACTCAGCTGTTAGCCGCTTACATTCTATGAGATCCATATTCAAAAGCATTTAGCCCAGCTAACTCAGGTGTTAGCCAACTAAATGAAGATTTGGGCACCTATCCGTCTAAATTCTAGCAAGCTAATAAGTTAGGGGGCTAGAATTTGGCTGGATAAGTTAGGGGTGTTCTGTGGGCATAACCGGGAGGAACTGAGTTAGCCAGCTAAACCTGATCGGGCCAAAGAGCTGTCCTAAAGTTAGCCGGATAAAGTTTAAGCTAGCCAGCTCTATTCAGTAGTGCGCCTGATCACTTGAGTAAGCTAGCCAGTGCTGCTACTTTAAGAGTGAAAATTGAACTGCTAACAGTAATTCATTTTATCATACATAACTTTTAACTTTGCATGGTGCCTCAGCACTATAATTAATTATGCAGTTACGCAATTATAAAACTGCAGCCTTCACAGTAAGTGTCATGAAGCACATGCAGGTGAAGGCCAGGCTTATCAGTGTAAGAGATGAGCTCCATCCCATGCCACCCCAGAGGCTTTTACCCTCAAAATACTTGGCCATCATATCTGTTCAAGGGAAGCTATGCCACTGTCCCTGGAAGAAATCCAGAGGAGTATTCTCCAAACTGATTGTGAAGAGCGGCTATTTAATGGAGCCTTAATGCAGTATTTCCACCATATCTGATAAGGCAATAAGGTAGGCGTGCATAGGAGAGAGTATATAGGTAGCTCCTCCGTAATTTGAAATCAATGCCTTTGTTTTAATTTGGCCTTCTCAATCAGTATTGAAAATACTGTAATTATAATTTGAGGCATTGATCCTGCACCTGTAGCATTACCTCTTTTCCAAAGCATGGCCCCCACCAATCAGTTTTCTGGAGGTTTAGAAGGCTGTGGCCTACAGTCAGCAGTTACTCTTTCAAGGACTTTGCTACCACAAGGCGCATTAAATTCATCACTGAATTTGCAAGATATTGTAGACCATCCCTGGCAAGGCAGAATTTTGTACAGTAAGTAACATTACTGAGGCCTGTGGGAGGGGGAATCAGACATTGGCTCAGATCCTTACCCTCTCCCTGCTTGATTCCAAACTTTCAAAACATTTTTGAGGACTTGCTATCCCCCACCCCCACTCCTGTTAGCCTCCTCGTCATCAAAGCAAAGTCAACAAGCCTAAGCCTTACTTGAGTTTGAAGTCCTGAGCTGCCAGGTTGGAATTATCGATCTGCAGCGTAAGCTTCGCATTGTTTAGCCGTCCACTTGCTATCTGAAAAGGAAACACGCACGTGCACACAGAATCACTGGGCAGTTTGAGGTAGATGAACTTCAAATTACTAAGGGTATGCACGTTTTGTGTTTAATCTGAATACATTTCACATTTATTTCACGATGTCACCTTGCTGTAGAAGAAAACATGTAAGGCTCTTTCCATAGGCTGTCCTAAGCACTATAGTTTTTAACTTTATATTTACTGAAATTATCAAAAATTTACAAGTACCTAACTTGTGGAAATATATGCAAGAGACTGGAATTTCATTAGATATAGCGTTAATAAAGAAATATACATAATTACAAATCTAATGTATTAATAGACAGAATCTTACAAAATAATAAGCATATGGGAGATTCAAGAAAATATGAGCAAAGTAATATCAGAAAGAAAAAGCAAAGAAAAAGAGAGACAATGGGGTAGATTTTTAAAAGTACGTCCGCGCGTACTTTTGTTCGCGCACCAGGCGCAAACAGGGTCGGCGCGTGCAAGGTTGTGCAAAATCGGCAGCCTGCGCGCGCCGAGCCGCGCAGCCTGCCTCCATTCCCTCCGAGGCCGCTCCGAAATCAGAGCGGCCTCGGAGGGAACTTTCCTTCCACCCCCCCCCTGCACTTCCCTCCCTTCCCCTACCTAACCCACCCCCCAGCCCTATCTAAACCCCCCCTACCATTATTGCAAAAGCTATGCCTGTCCGAGGCAGACGTAACTCGCGCGCACCGGCTGCGCGATTCCCCGGCCCGGGAGCAGTTTCGGAGGCCTTGGCCACGCCCCAAAATGCCCCCGGGCCGGAACCACACCCGCGGCCCCACCCCCAGATGACACGCCACCTCGACACGCCCCCCAACACGCCCCCCAACACGCCCCCAGGACAGCCCCGGAACTTACGTGCGTCCTGGGGCTTGTTCGCGCCACCGAGCCTATTCAACAAAGGCTTGGCGCGTGCAGGGGGGACTTGGGGCAGGTTTTCAGAGGGGTACGCGCGTATCTTACACGCCTACCCCTTTGAAAATCTGCCCCAAAGTGCTCAATATTAAACATCCCATACCATTGCCATTATAATAATGCTAAACAGAAGCAGCAGAGGTATGGGTATCAAGTTATAAAAGTAATTGAGCTGAATTGAAATAAACATGTCTAGAACCAAGATGAAAAATCAAACATTGACATGGAAATCTCACTATGAACTTCGCACCAAGTGCCAAAGTCTCAGGGCATATCATAAGAAATTTTCTCCGCCTTTCTTGGGTAGCCCGGGTAATATCCGGATAAACCCAGACTTGCTGGCCATAAAAAAGAGAAAGCCTATGTCAAAAATATAATCTTAGAACAAAATCTCTGTCCTGGGAAAAAGCAAAGGAAATAAAAAGGATTCCACGCTGAGAAATAACTGCATCCATTGATTCCAACAACTGAGTTAAGTTAGGATCCGACTCTTGAGCATTTTCCACTTGTCCTGAATCCAACGATTTAATCATATAAGCTTTAGCAACAGAAGGAGTAGCTTCAACAGGGATTTTAAGAATCTCAGTGTTTTCAATATTTCCCATCTTTCTTGATTGAGACATATCTGATTTAATCGTTTCCTGAATCTGTTGTAAAGTAGAAACTTGCTTACTCAAATCCTCCAATCTTTGAGAATGACAGTCTATGGTGGTTTCAATGACTTGAAACAGATTTTTAAAAAGTAGAAGTTGTATCAACAAGTGTGGAAATAGATTTTTCAAGAATTACTAAAGCAGACTAGACAGAGTCCAGGGTTAACACGGAAGGTTTAAGTTAAACAGGTCGAACAAAATAATAATCATTAATACCTTCGTCCTTCTGAAAAGCAGTTGCCTCTGGAAGATTTCTCACATTTTCCGTCAGTGTAGAGTCACTAATCGAGAACTGGCCACAGGGTTCTCTTCACTCTCAAATTCCCCGAATCACACCAAGAACACTGGGGAAGTCTCCAGCGCACCAGCAAAAGTTGTCGTAGCTCCTTCAAGGGAACCCTCCCCAGCCACTGTCAATCTAGGGTGAATAAGCCCACAAGACAGTGAAAGATTGCTGGAGGTAGCCACCAAAAGGGGGAGAGGTGGGATCGACGGAGCACCGGGGCTAAGGGTAACATCAAGGTCCGGCGAAGGAGCCGCCCACTCTTCGGCTCAAGACGCCAAGGATGCCACCAGATAAACTTCAGCTTTCGGAGTCAAGAAGACCTCAATGGTAGGCTGAGAAAGGTTGGACTTGGGGGAGACTGGGAGCATTTCCCTTATCTGAACCTTACGTTTGGTATGAGGCATAACAAAAATAGAAATGAGAGGAAATGAGGATCTTCAAGAAACCGTGCCTCTCTTCAGGCAGCCATCTTAAATCTACCCCCTAAGCACTATATTTTGTGTGCATTTTTCTATAGTGTTTGGCAGTTGTAACACCTTTCATTAGACATATATGAGCTTTTGAGACCCCAGTGAAGAAGGAATCTATAAGGCGAATTTTAAAAGCCCTATGCACGCCAAAGCCGGGAGATATGCACAGAAGTCAGGCCAGCACACCACAAATTTTAAAAAGTGCATGAGTACATGCACATACATCTGGTATGCGCACAAAATAATTTTTTCCAAAAAGGGGTGCGGCATGGACATGGTCTGCACAGATGCTTCTAGATTTCTCAATGAAATCTGGGCGTATTTGCACGCACAAGCGTGCACCTAGATCCCCTACCACGGAATTTTACTTCTGCTATGGATGACATGTAAGTCCTGAAACAAAAAAAGACTAAAGAGATTAGTGGGGTTTTAAGGGTTGGAGCCAATAGGATGAAATACAGGCTAGAAGTCCTATCCTTGAACTGGGAACGAACTGGGAAAGCTGGTAATTGTGTCAGCATATGTCTACTAAAATCCCACATTTACGCATTTGCGTGTACATCTGAACGTCCATATACAACTGTGCACACAATACACGCGTACAGCCTATTTTACACCATGTGCGCAGATACACACATCCTTTGGCGCGAGCCAGCATGCGCTCATACAAGGGCGTCTGGACGGTTGTTTCAAAGTTACGGTCCCTGTGATCTGCAAAGCTCTTACTTTCATGTTGGTCTAGTAAAAGGGATCAAAACAGATATTCAGCAGCACCATTCATTTCTCAATGACCAGAAAATATATGAGTGAGGTTTCATATAAACGGTGTTAGTCCTCCTCACTAACATTCATTTTCTGTCGAAGAATCAAAGCAAACAGGATTACATCAGGAAGAATTAATATGTAGATAATAAATTAAGATGGTAACTTTTAAACAGGCGCACTGGTGCACATGTGTGCATGTTTGCCGGCTCACACCAATGGACACAGGTATTTTATACTATACGCATGTATATGCACACATGATATAAAATAGGCTGAGCACGCGCACATATGTGCACAATTTTAAGTCGACGCATTCCTATGCATGCAAATGCTGCTTCTACCACGTAATTGGGGGGATTTTAAAAGCCACACGCACCAATGCAGTTAGCCATTTTCTCAGTTCGTTCTCAGTTCACCCAGGTAAGACTTCCTAACCCCCCCTAGTTAAATAGCTCTCCTCCCCCCCATTACCTCCAATCCTTAAAACCCCGTTGATCTGTGCATTTTTTTGTTTTATGACTTACATGCCATCCATAACAGAAGTAACGTTACCTGGCAGGGAACCCTGGTGTGCACTTGTGTGCATAAGTATTTACGCGTTGGTTTCAATGTGAAATCCAGGAAAGCCCATGCCCTGCACAGACCACGCCCATTTCCTGCCTCTTTTTGGAAAATATTTTTGTGCGCATAGCAAAAGATATGCACACATCCGGGCGGCTTTTAAAGTCTACTTGATGTTCATCAGCCTGACATATTCGCATCTTTCCCAGATTTGGTGCACATCGGGCTCTTAAAATTCACTTTTGAGTACCTGTACAATAGAGAAACACAAGTTGTAGCGCCCATAAAACCTGCAACTATTAACGTAAATAAATATAAATTAGTTTGATATATTACCTAACTAGAATTTGCTGACTTGTTTTGCATAACATTTGAATGGAAAGATGAAAGCATGCATATATTTGCTGGCAAGTTGAGGAGCCAACCTTTAGCACGAGCGTATACCGATTGCTAACTCCTCTCTTCCGCCTCGTGATGAGATTCTAAGTGTTGGAAAGAGGACACTGACAATCCAGGCTTTTCTGGGGAAGTTCCAGCATAGAGCCGCATACCAATCGCTGCAAGGAAGGTGACCAAAAATTCTATATTTGGAGGTATGGCTAAACAGAGAATATCTTTTGCTCTGCCCTGCAGATGAATTACAATCAATTTTACCAATTCCTCCACCAGTTCACCCAGTCCTTCTCTAGGCCATCGAGACCCTCCCTGGTTCTTCAGCCCGAACACCCCCCAGTTCACCCAGACCTCCGAACCCAACCAATGGTACACAATAAACACGTTTGATATCACTTACACAAGATCATTTTCAGGTGTAAAATTACGCGGGTAAATTGGCAAATCTACACACGCGTCTTTGAAAAGAGCAACTTAGCGCATAAACGTTGGCCCCATCCCAGAACGCTCCTAGACCGCCCCTTTCTTACACGCGCATATGTGCACACGAAAGCAAAAATATAAACGCATGTTTCATGTTTATGAAACAGCATCTATGTGAGTAAAGACTGCTCACATTTGCAGATGCTCATTTTTACGCATGCAAATCTTTGAAAATTCACTCCAAAATGTTTATGCACCTGGTACAAGGTGTTGTAGATTGCTTACATTTTTTGAGACCAGTGGTTGTTTAGTTCCAAGAATTTGGGCCACATGTTTCTGAGTCAGTAGTAATGGTGCCTCAAACTCCCAATCCAAGATAAACCTAACTAATCTGTAGCATCCATCAAGTCTAGACAGAGGCAGAGTAACACTCCCTGCTCTTTTGTGTTAGCCTCACTTAAACAAAAGGTGGAGGGGACCATTTAGCACTGGATTTTCTGCCCTTCAGTCTAAAGTAACATCAAGATCTTCCCAGGGCTCTAGTCAAGTAAACCAATTAATAGAGGAAGGTCAACTGAACAATGTTAAATCCAAAATCTATCCAGCCCAAAGTAGGTAAGTTCCTGCACAGTTATGAACTCTCCTGCCCTCTAGTTTTGAATGAAGTGACCAAATCCATCTGAGGTAAAATCAGAAGTAGAGCAGAGCCATTAGGTAGTACCCATGCTGACTTTACGCCAGTATAACTATGTAGCGTTAATAGAAATGATTTATACCTTATCAGTATTTGAGCAAAGGATAGTCTCAGTGCTTTCTCCTCCAGCATTAGAAGTTGTAGGCAGGTTTTCTTGCATGAGGTTGTATGTTACTATGAGGGGTACCCACTTGTCTACATTTGGACAAAGAAATGTAGCTCTAGGAGAGGCCTGGGTTTACTGTATTCTCCAGAGACCAGCAGGCATGAATACATCAGGTAGAAACTGAAAGAGTGAAGCGTTTGTGTATATTATAGAAGGAGGGAGCTGAACCTTGAGGCCTGCTGTATACAGAGGGAGAGACAGAAAAGTCTAGCAGTCAGTTGCAGCAGCCTTCCCAGTTCTCTCTGTTTTGGAGGGAGATCCCCTCTAGTTAGATCAAAAAAGCATCCTTTTTTCACAGCCTCCCTCCTGTTTATTTGCAAGATACAATCTCCATGTCAACTGTTGTCACGTGTTGGGAGACGACTTTAGATGTATAACATACAGGGTCTTATTCCAAAAGACCTGTTCTCCATTCTGTGGAAGGAAAGAAAGCCCTAAGAAACATATAAATAGAGAGCTAGACCCTATACAGAGGGCTAATTCTGAATACATTGTCTATCCTTCCAACTTGAGACTATGAAGGTTTTCAAACAAAATAGTAATCTATTGGAGCAAGCTGTATACTCTCCCTGTGGAGGAGAGCGCTGTAAGGATGCCGAGCCCCATGAAAAGACTGCCGCCTGGTATCTTTTCTCATTGCCTGGCTACTTCTCTGTTACGCTCTCCTCCTCTAGAGGGGAGGAGTTAGCAGTCTGTTATCGCTCACTCCGCCAGGAGGGCGGAGTTAGCAATCTGTTCTGCTTTTCTCCTGAAAGGGGGAGGAGTTAGCAATCTGTCATGATCTGCTCCTCCAGGGGGGAGGAGTTAGCTATCTGTAGTGCTTACCCCGCCATGAGGGCGAAGTTAGGAATCTGTTAGCGAACTGCTGTTACATGCTCCTGTAAGGGAAGGAGGTAGCAATCTGTTATGGATCAATTCCCCAGGGAAGAGGAGTTGGCAATCTGTTCAATGATACTCTTCTGAGGAGAGTAGTTAACAATAGGTATATTGTACTTCGCTACTGAGATAGCAATCTATCACGCCTCCGCTACGGAGTAGCAATCTGTTATATATAGGCTGCTGGCAAGTCCCATAGAAAGAGAAGGTAGCTATCTATATAATACTTCTGTAAGCGGTGTTAGTGGTCAGTAGTATTGGCTCCCACAGAGTGACAGTAGTATAAGGAATGACCACTTGGAGGAAATGGTGAATCCCTGGGCCGATGGCAGATGACAGCGCCCCCAGGAGGAGATCCTGAGAGGAACCACCGGCTAGGCTAGAATATGAAATAAACACAAATAGTTCTTTATTAGGCTGGAAGCTGAACCACGAGTGGTGGCAGTAGTGAGTTGATGTGTCCAGCAGGGCTGAAGTCTTTCTGATACTGGAATATAATCTCTGGGTCGTTGAGCTGTAGAGAGAGACTAGAAGTAGTGAGTAGACAGGGTATATTGGATACAAGATGGTACACTCACAATAGTAGATGTCTGCAATGGTCTCTATGCCACAGAGAGTCTTCAGTATATTCAGGAACAGAAGCCGTAGGCGAGCACTGATTCCTGTAAGCAGTCTGTAATAAGAACTCACAATAGCTGTATATGAAATGGCTTCTAGAGTAGAAGAGAGTCTGTAAAGGATTCTAGGAACATGGGCCTTCGTGGAGCGAGTACCGGTTCCTATCTGCAATCTTGCCAATATAACTCTCAATCTCCGTACCTGCGATAACGTCTTGGACGGAAGGGAGTCTTCAGAGCTATAGGAATGTAGGCCCTCGTGGAGCGAGTACCAATTCCTATCTACAATAGAACTCACTGTGTTCACGTCTGCGATCGCTTCCAGGCAATGAGGAGTCTTCTGAGTATTCAGGGACGTAGGCCCTCGAGGAGCGAGTACCGGATCCCGTCTTGGCAATCAGAAATCAAGAAGAGAGAGCGGAGCCCCCGTGGAGTGGGTACTCCTGGTAAGTTTGAAAAGGCTAAGCAGTGGAGAAGGATTCCCCTTGTTGACTTGGATCGTTGTTGCAAGTATCGTGGACTGCCGAAGCAAGTCCTGTTGGAGTTCCTTTCTAACTCGTTAGAGTTTAGCAAACAAAGACCTTTTAAAGTGGAAATGGATGACGTCATTCCGGGGGACGCCCCCGAGGTTCGCGCCCTTCCTGGTACAAAGTCTGGAGCGCGCGCGCCCTTACATCATCAGGAACATGGCGGATCTGTAGCGTCAAGCCAGCCCAGGGACACCGGGACCAAGAGGCAGGGAGAAGCCGTGGCTGCTTCTGTCTGTCAGAGCCGAAGGGAGTCGCTCCCAAGGAAGAGAGGGTGGAGCGAGGGGCGAGAAGAGGCACCAACGCAACATTCTCATAAGGTGGAACTGGCTGGTTTGTGACCCAGGATTCATGTGATCCTCCGGAAATGGGGGTATAAATAGAATCCTGGTTTCTCCAGATCATATTACTCTAATGTTGGATCACAATGCAGCCCCTGTTTGCCCGTCTCTGTAAGAAGGTGTGTGAATAGCTTTAAAAAAAGGTTTCTAGGAGAAAGACCCACACACAAGCAGAGGGGACTATCAACGTGAAAAGCAGATCAGATGTTGGTTAGAAATCAACTGAGTTATACAAAATTTCATAACTACTAAAGGCCCATTTGCTTTCTCCTGGTTTTCGGAGAAGGGGGCCAGTTCAGTTGATTTAGGGTTGGCTTTTGATGCTGTGAAGAATTGGGACTATGATTTATAAAGAGGTGGGTTCTTGTCGGGGGGGGGGGGGGGTAGCAGTGACAGGCAGTCATTTGTAATGTTATGCTATGTTGTAGGTAATTGGTTTTATGTAGATTTTAGTGGTTATGCCATATATACATTGTTTAAAGATAGAAAGAAAATTAAAGGGTGAATTTTCAGAGACCTCTGAGGAGTTTGTGCCTGTAAAATCTTCATATATGCGTGTAAGTAGCCTTTGTGCAGGCCAAGCAAATTCTGAGAAGACCGCAAGTATGTGCGTACTTCTGCTGCCACACAGAAAGAGGGCATTGCGAGGGCGTTCCAGGGCAGGGTAAGAAAGTGCATGCACACTCATGCATTTTATATGCATCCATCGTCAAACAAGCGTGCATGCGTTCGCACCTGCTAATCAAGTCATGGAAATGAAATATGACTGCTCTTCTGTCTTCAGTTTTTGGAGCAAGTGGTGGAGGGTGTGGATGAGTTGGTGGAGGGCCTGAGCCAAGTGGTGGAGGTGCTTGGAAGTGCGCACCCAGTGTGTATAAATTGCAGGCGTAACTTTAGATGCAGCAACACGCACATATGTGCTGAGTTATGCAAATTACTGTCTCCATGCATCCGAGAACAGTGAAAACGAATGAAAACAGAATTACGAATGATCTTGCTTCTGGACTGTTTATTATCCACATTCCAAAAATTAACTTTCAAAGTTGAGTCATAATTATAGATGTCATTTATGGTTGCAGTGGTGACAGATTTACTTTCATAACAGAAGAGATTTCATCCAAGACCTGCACATGCAAAGCCTAATCTAGGAGTCTCAATTTGGTTAAATAATTTCCTCAGTCAAAATAGGATATTTGATACCAAGATTACTCCCTTAATTACAATCTGAATTGTATTAACATCACATAAGATGTGCTGAATGCTATTTAGCTAATGGTCATGGATTATACCAGTCCAGCTGAGACGACTCGTGTCTGCTCTTCAGAGCCGGAGTTTTGTGAATAAGATGTTAGAAAGAGAAAGCCCCGAATCCACTAGATTTGTTTGCATGGGATCCAGTAGAATTCCAGTCCGTTGCCTTGCCATTTCACTGTCATCTCAGTGACAGCGGACTTCTAGCCCTGATATAAAAGGCAGGCAGAACTGCAAAGCATTTCTTTAGCCAAAATATTTTGTATTCTTATAATGTTTCTCCCACCAAAAAGAATCTTTACTTTAGTCTGGTGAGATACAGTTGTAAGCCAAAGCCTGTCTCCTCTGCCACCACCTTAAACGAATGTCATCTACAGGGTAATTACACACTGCCATGGCATCAACAACATGTTAATTACCCTAGTCCTGTGCCAAGGGGCCTACCCACTGGCAATTACAAAAGGAACTTGAAAGCTTCAGAAATAGCCTGATGCCACCAGAAAATGAGAGAGAATATTTTGAGGCAGGCATTTTGATAGCACGGGGCACCACTATGCATGAAATTAGATCCTCAGCCTCATGGCTAGGTCTGGATCTCAAGCCTGCAGGGTTGCTAACTGGCTCCAGATTTTCAGGACAGGTTCATCCAGTCCAGGTTTTATCCCACTGCATGCAGGGACTTGTATTTCTATCTTACCTATGCAAGCCTTAAGAAAAGCAAAACTACAAATCCCTGCATGCAGTGGGGTAAAGCCAGGACTGGATTGTAGTGTCCTGAAAACCTGGAGTCAGTCGGCACCCGTCACCCAGGCAGGTCACAGGATGCAGCAGTGCACAGCTCTGTATATGCAAACATCGTTTCTTTGCAGAGGACGTGATGTTCTTTGGAATGACTCACGTTCTGTGCACTTAGGCTTAAAAACATTTCTGCCTTTAAGCCACTTTAGCCACTACGTGCCGGTGACATCTGCACGTGCACACTTTGCCTATACAGTTTCCTGCCTTCATCTCAGGAGCATGGGGCTTTTGTTATCATTCCTAGAAGTACCTGGAGGTGGGGGGCAGGTATTGCTAATTATGATATCATATTCCTACAGTCAAAATCTAGGAAGATGGTGTCAGCAACAGAATGGATGTATTCACTGAAGTAATAGCCCTGCTTTTACTCGTTTGCCTTGCAGTTTGCAAGGCATAAGCAGAGAGGTAGGATGATTACTATTAACCCTGGAGCAGACAGAGACATGGCTTTTTTTTTTTTCAGGTGATAGGGTTAATGCTTTGGGGGCCACAAGTTGTCAGTTTTAGTTCCAGCTGAGTACATGCTCCCCTCACATTGTTCATTGCAGCATCATGTGATGACACTCCTGAAAAGATCAGCTTCCATATATGATGTCCTAATGGGGGGTGCCCATGAGTATTGTGCTGATACCAGTGAGAAACGATGAGTTTGTGAGTAATCATGCCTGCCCCTCAAACATTATTGAATTGCCAGGGTATTTCTGTTATGGCAAGAACAACTTGTAGCCCTTTCAGTCCAAAGCAAACCATGTCAATTGTCCTCCTACCATCAGCTGACAGTTACGAGAGTGCTGGGGTATCATGGAAGAAAGCAGCAGGCCTGGAACTGTGCCCCACATTATGGGGTTGGATTTCCTTCAGTTCCAATGTATTTCAGTTTAATGTATCGCCTGTGATGCACCGCCATAAAATTACACTGCTGTATCCCATTCTGGGGGCTGCAATGAAAGCCCTGCCCACAGGAAAAATGCTCCTGTGAATGAATATTTCCCACCCTTTACCCGGGTAAAAGCATCAGCATATGTCAGCCACATGGAGACTGGTACCCGCGTTTCTTCAGAGGCATTTCTGGGGCGGGGTTTGGTCAGGGGGAGGAACTTACGAGAGTACATTCGAATAACCCAAATTCACCTGCACAAGGCCTTAAAAAAAATTCCTGCAGAAAAATGAGGTGCAAATTTGTGCAACTGCTTTTCGCAGGGCAAGAATCAAAGCAAGACTATGTGCCCAGGAGTAGGTAATCAAACTGCCCAGGAGGCTGCTGAAAAGCAGGCAGTTTGATTAGCTAGTCCTGGGGAAAAAAAGCTTAGCGAATCAGGCCCTATGTTAGCCAGATATATCTACCCAGGTAGAAAGTCCCCCTCCCCCAGCCAGCTGAATCTGTGGGCTCTAGAAAGCATGATACACACATTTAGCAGAGGCATTCCTGGGACGGGTTTCTGATTTAGCTGGTCAGCATGTATTTTCAGTGTTAATTGGCTAAGTTTGGCTGCACATCTGTGGTCAGCACAAATGACAGGCCTAAATTTAGCAGGACAAATTTCTCTAGATTTAGAGCAATTTTCAGCCACAAATCTAAGCCAGTCAGATGCTGCCGAAAAGCTGCTTAAAGATAGCGTGGTAAAAAGACCCAGCAAGCGGGTTTTGGAAAACAGACCTGTATGTGCTTGTGCACTGCATTACCCAGCTACAGAACGCCAGGTCCAAACTGCCTGCTGCCGCCTGGTCAGGATGGTGTTGCGCACCCACCGTGAATTCTTACAGCAAACTCGGACGCTGAGGCACTCACAGTCAACCCATCGGAAAGTGCACAAAAAGGTGAATCCAGTCTAGGATTCAGCCCCTAACCTAACAGGGGAACTGGCACCTTTGTAAGGTTATTAGTGTGCAAGCTAGGCTCTTAGCATTTCATTCGTGTGCCATGGCAATAAAGGGCTAATGGGCTGCTGCTGCTGCTGCTGCTGCTGCAATTTGTGTAAATTAGTAAAAACAAATCCGTGTACATTGCACAATGATTGCCCTGCAGTGTGACTCCAGGGCTCTCTAGGAAGTCAGGTGTCTGCACGTGACACAATCAGAACACAGTTTTGGCACTTCAGTATTCAGGGGTGGCTTACCTGTGAGTGAAGGTCAGCGATAATTTTTTCATATTTGCTATAGTCCCGCTTGTTTTCAGGTGTCCTTTCCTCATGCCATTTCTTGATCTTGTGCTCAAGTTCCGCATTGGCCTGCTCCAAGGAATGCACCTTCTCCAGGTACGAAGCCAGGCGAGTGTTGAGGTTCTGCATGGTTTCCTTGTCATTTGTGACCAGGACGTGATCAACTTGGCTCCCATCAAAGTTGTTGCCTCTGAAGCCTAATCCAGAAGAGGCCAGAGGCCAAGGAGTGGACACAGAGATGCGACTTCCCCCAGCCCCTCCGTGTACGCTTGAGGTTCTGTAGGAGCCTTCTACATGGATCAGCCGGCCTTCACCACCCTTGACTGATCCAGAAGAGGACCAGGCTTGGTGGCTAGAGCTCATGCTTAGATCTACTGTGGATCCAACACAGTGCTCAGCTTGCTCCAAGCCGAGCTGCTTTACGACAGAATTGTGACTCTTCCAGTCTCCACCAGACTCTTATATGCCTTTCAGTGTGGGAGTTCCCATACTAGACCAACAGGATTATCTCAGCTGAACACCGTATATACATTTCCTATTGCTCAATTCTGCTTTTCTTCCATTGGTGTTATTATTTTGAATAACAGCCTCACTTCTTATTTATTATACCAACAAGGTGTGTCCTAGGTGGAGGCTGATCTTGTAAACCTCATTCTTATGATGTTATTTACTGTAGTCAGGTGACTTGTTTGCCTTTTCCTACACTGAATGGAACAGGCAGATTTGCACTGGAATGACCAGTCTCTCTAATTAGTAGTCATCAGAGAAACCAGGAGGGGCTCCTGCCAACTCTTATTTTGGTCAGAGCTGTTTATTTTCAGCTCTGAATTACGCAGAGCTAGGATCTCATTTCAGGAAAGGGAATTTACATGTAATTAATGAAAGTACCCTGACAGGAATGTGAGGTAGGACGCGCATGAGACTGGATGAAATCATAGGATTCTTTCTGCCTTGTACTGTACTTGCCGGGGACTGCTGAATTCCAACCTGAGGTGTGAGCCTTGTTTCTGCTCCTCTCAGGGCTGGCAAAGGGGATTCTGCCTCAGCTTCAGGAGCAGTAGCACTGCTGTAAATAAGACCAAAAGCTCTGAAATCCAAAAGCCACTCAAAATATGGAAGGAGGAAGTTTCCATTTCCATCCGGTCACGATATTTCAGGGAGACCCTCCTCTCCCTCAGTCTCCTCAGCTCCCCTTCCCTGCAGCTTTGCAGGATCCACGAGCATGTCTCCTGGTTTCTGTTGGCACTACATGCAGCCTCTACATTAGCTTTGGCACTTGGCCCTGCTTTAAAGGCAGGCGGTACAATACCCTTCTGACGCATACTGTGCTGTTCTTTGTTTCAGATTTAAGGTTGTATCATTGTATATACAGTGGGAGAGAGTTAGCTGTTGCCTGCTTCTGCTTTTGGCCCGGTTTGCTCTGACTTAGTTCAGATCACGGAGCATAGCTCTCTCCAAAGTTAGTTACTATTGTATTCAGTTAGTACAACAAAAACAGATTATCTTTATCTGCAGCCTGTTTGTTGACCCTTATGGCCATGTGTTAAGTAGAATTAAGGCAACAACAAATCTTGGCATTGGATAAAAACGAATTAAACATCCTCAGTCGTAGTCAGATATCCTTACCTTAGGGTTGAAATCCTAGATCCCCAAAATAGTAATATCTTCCCTCCTGCCACCGGATAAGCACAGAAAGACACTGAACTCCAGGACCCCAAAACAGTAAAGATGCAAGCTTCTCTAACCTCAACACCAATGCCAACATGACACACATGCTTTGGACTGACCTCCTAGAACCCCAAAGCAAGCAGCATCAGCACTGGTATAAGACAGACCCCTGCAGCCACTACGGTCATTCAGCCACTATGGTCATGGGTCCTCATGTGAACATACAACAACAAACCACACATGAAATAGAAAAAGAACGTGATGGTCATATAGGATTTTTTGGCTGAATCCGTATGCCTTCATGTCCTGCTGGCACTTTAAGAATGTGTACAAGGTTCATCTGTGGAGGAGAAAACAGTGGTTGGCATGAAATCTGGACCATGATATCTCAGCAGCATTCCTGGCACTATGTCCCTTTCCTGAAACTCTACTTCAGTAGAAGCAACATGAAGTCATGTCCTCTTTCCATGCACTTCCGAGGTCTGTAATGAGATTAATAGGCCACGTCATATTTTTTATGGTTCTTTCTCCTGCTTCCTACCTTAAGTGCATGGAAGTATCACGTTGTAAAGTCACTACCAACTATGGAATTAGCATCATGTTCTAAATATTAAGCAACGCACTGTACTACAGAGGCACTGTAACATGCAGGGTTAAGCAGGTACAAATTTGGGCATGTTTCATAGAAGAGCCTTTATTCTTGCGTTTATTGTTGCAAAATCCTTCACTATGTCAACAACACCGGTGTTTCAACTACCACTGAATTCCCATGACTTCATTCTGCGGATTCACACGTGACCTCAGGTAAAGAAAAGGTACAAATACTTTTCTGCATCTTATTCTCTTGACAAGGGGGTCCTCAAATTGTGGGTCATCTGCTCCCCCCCCCTCCCCTGCCCCAATCACCATGATGTTTGTGATCCCCAGGCTGGGGGGAGTAGGAGATGTATCCTGTTTATCTCCTGTAAAATAATTAAGGATTATTTCCCAACGCTAATAAAAAGATCAGTGAGAACAGGCTAAAACAAAATGACTAGAAAAAAGAGAAAAGAAATCTGTAACATGCAAACGTTTGCCTTTATCTTTTTAAAGAGGGAGGTGGTTAACCTTTTCATTCACTAGCAGCCTCCATATACTGTAACTCTTTGGGATTTATGTGGATTTTGACAAGTTCCTTTAAGACATGAAAAAGTGGCTTCTTGCCTACAGAACAGCAGCTATTTAGTAGCTGGCAACCCACAACTGAGAAGCCAAAGGCAAGGTCAGACCCAGCACAGAGTTTCAGAGTCTGGTAGCCATTGCTAGTGGAAAGGTGGCCCAGCTACAATGAGCTGCGGGATTTAATTCAGGTTTGCGGTCAGCACTTGTTCATGTCTCCCCCACCCCATGCCCCCATGGCTCTTTGTGACTGCTGGCTTCTGTTTGTGATATAAACACATGCTATAAAGCTGTAGCCCTATCAGTTATTCAGTTTCAGCCGTAGGAGATGATTTTGTGTCATAGCTGTCATCTTCCCTCTGGGGGATGTCATCCTCGTTACTTATAATTAAGAGATTAGAATGTTGTGTTCTTGTCTTCTTATCCCAATAAGTGCCAGATCAGTTCATCACAGTGTGGCTCCAAACTCAATTAACACCAAAGATGTGAGTAATGCTTTAAAAAATGTTTGTGTTCGTGCTGTCCTAAGGCAGTTCCATTGGACGGAGACTGTTGGATATTATTGAATGGAGACCCTGGGACATTATTGGATGGAGACTGTGGGGTATTATTGGATGGAGACTCTAGGATATTATTGGTCAGAGATTGTGGTATATTATTGGCTAGAGACTGTGGGATATTATTGGATGAAGACTCTGGGATATTATTGGATGGAGACTATGGGATATTATTGGATGAAGACTCTGGGATATTATTGGACGGAGATTGTGGGATATTATTGGATGGAGACTGTGGGATATTATTGGACGGAGTCTGTGGGATATGTCTTCTTAAATGTTTTACAAACCTGTTATAGCATTAGAAGCTGTGGAGCAAGAAATCACCATTGTTAGATGATTATTGTTTCTAGTACGTGAAAAATAATTAGTGCCATAAGCATTATGAATGTAAATCTAGTTTTGAGTGGCCATCACAATGATACTGTTCCCTACAGTGGTGGAGCATTTCCAATCAAAGAAGTCCAATAAATCAGAATCTTCCTTAATAACAGCCATGCCTTGCCCTCTATGATGTCATTACTTTTGATCTAGATCTTCAGGGCAAATATCTAATTCGTTCCACCGTAATAAGAGATTTTCCAGACTTGTTCTAATATAGTAACATATTGAATGAAGGCAGATGAAGACCAAATCCAGTCTGCCCAGAAAGTTTATTTGTTTTTAGCAGTTGCCACTCCATGCAGGCTACTCCCAAGCAGCAATGTAAACCTTAGTTATAATAGTAAAGTTACCCCATTTCTTCATTTCCAGTCTCTAGCCAGCAGGGATCCTCTGTGCTTGTCCCTCGCCCTTTTGAATTCCTTTATCTTCTTGTCGTCACCACCTCTTCCGGGAGGGCATTCCATGCATCCACCACCTTTCCCGTGAAGAAATATTTTCTTTCATTGTTTCTGAGTCTTCCCCCTTGCAGTTCCATGTCATGACACCTAGTTTTATAGCTTCCTTTCTATTGGAAAAGATTCAGTTTTTATGCATCATTAATTCCTTTCTGTATCATATCCCCTCTCTCTTCCAGGGTGTATATATATATATATATTAAGGTCCTTTAGTCTCATCTGCTATGGCTTTCCATGCAGACTCCACACCATTTTTGTCACCTTTCTCTGAACTGCTTCCATTCTGTCCTTATTCTTTTTGAAATGAGGCCTCCAAAACTGAACACAGTATTCCAGAAGAGTCCTCACCAAGAATTTGTATAGTGGCATTATCACCTCCTTTTTACTGCTGATTATGAATCTCTCTATGCAGTCCCGCATCTCGCTGGCCTTAGCCATCACTTTCACATTGCTTCGCCGTCTCCAGATCATCAGACACTATCATTATCTGAGGCCCCTTTCCCAGTTAGTGCACATCAGTGTCTTGCCCCTTAACACATACAACTCTTTTGTATTGCTGTATCCCAAATGCATGACTCTGCACTTCTTGGCATTGAATCCCAAATGTTAAATCTTCAACCACTCTTCAAGTTTTCTTAGATCGCTTCTCATTCTCTCTAATCCTTCAGGTGTGCCCACTCTGTTGCAGATCTTAGCGTCACTCACAAAAAGACAAACTTTACCTTCTAATATCTCTGCAATATCGCTCACAAAGACATTATTTATTTATTTATTTTATTTAAGGTTTTTTTTATACCGGCATTCAAGAACTCGTTCTCATCATGTCGGTTTACAGAAAACAGGGGTGCAAAAATATAACCAAAAACATAAATAAACGTGGAGAAGAGAAGCAGTTACAATTAACAAGGGTTCATGAACTGGGATTATAAGAAATAAAAGAGATAGAGGAGGATAATTATATACAAGTGTACAATGTAAATAAGGAGTCCTCTGTATATACAAGAGAACAAAATAAATATGGAGTCCACTATATACAGCTACTTAGCATAGGAGTCATTGATGGATCTTGTTAGGTGGAGTTCGGGAAGGCTTGCCTGAAAAGCCATGTCTTAAGTCTTTTCCTAAACGTTAAGAGGCACGGTTCGTTTCTTAGATCTGGTGGGATAGAGTTCCATAGCGGAGGGCCTGCTGTTGAAAGGGCTCGGTCTCTCAAGGTTCTGTGATTAGTAGTTTTTACGGGTGGAACAAGGAGGCATCCTGTGTAGGCTTCCCTAGTCGGTCTTGTTGATTCGTGAACACGGGGAGGAATTTGTAGGTCGATTATGGTGTGTTGGTGAATGATTTTGTATAATAATGTGATGGATTTGTAAATTACTCTGAAGTGGATTGGTAACCAGTGGAGGGCTTGAAGGACTGGAGAGATGTGGTCTCTTTTTCTGGTGTTTGTTAGTAAACGTGCTGCTGCGTTTTGGACCATTTGGAGTGGTTTTGTATATGAGGAGGGGAGGCCAAGAAGAGTCGCGTTGCAGTAGTCTAATTTGGAGAAGATGAGGGCTTGGAGAATGGTTCTGAAATCTTTGGCGTGGAAGAGTGGTCTTATCCTTTTTAAGACTTGCAGTTTATAGAAGCAGTCTTTGGTTGTTTTGTTGATGTGGGCTTTGAAGTTCAATTTATTGTCGATTAGGACACCTAGATCCCTTACATGAGTGGTTTGTAGGTTGGTTGGAAGACAGACTGTGGGTTTGCTATCGGGAGTTATGAGTAGGACTTCAGTTTTAGATGAGTTTAGTACCAGATTAAGGCTGTTGAGGAGGCTTTTAATTTCTAGGTGGCAGGATTCCCAGAATTCGAGGGTTTTTGAGTATGATTCTTTGATAGGGATCAGGATCTGGATGTCGTCCGCATAGAGAAAGTGTATTAAGTTGAGGTTGGTGAGGAGTTGGCATAGTGGGAGGAGGTAAATATTAAAGAGTGTAGGGGATAAGGAGGAACCTTGTGGGACTCCGACAGTCGAGTCGTGGCGTGCTGATTCTTTGTTCTGTATTTTTACCTTGTAGCCTCTGTTGGTTAGAAATGATTTGAACCAGGAGAGCGCTAAGCCAGAGATTCCTATAGCAGCTAACTGTTTAATGAGGATCGAGTGGTTTACGGTATCATTAAAGATACCGTACATTAAAGAGAACCGGCCACAGGATCGATCCCTGAGGCACTCCACTTATCACTCTTCTTTCTTCAGAATAGGTCCCATTTACTACTCCCCATTGCCATCTGTCAGTCAGCCAATTTGTGATCCAGTCCACCACCTTGGTACCCACTCCCAGGTTTCTCATTTTATTTATGGGCCTTCTATACAGGACCATATCAAAAGCCTTGCTGAAATCCAAGTAAATCACATCTAGTGTTCTTCCTTGACCCAATTCTCTAGTCACCCAAACTAAAAAATCACTCAGATTCTTTTGACAGGACCTTGCTCTGGTATAGCCATGTTCTCTCAGATCTGGTATCCCATCAGATTGTAGATGGGTCACTATCCTTTCTTTCAGCCTTCTCTCCATTAATTTTTCCACCATTGAGGTAAGACTAACCATTGTGTAGTTTCCAGCCTTCTCCCTATCACTTTTGTGCTACCACTTTTCTGAGCCTTCATGCATCTGTCTCTGTGTCATTAACTGATCCAGAAACTCAATATAGAAACACAGAAACATAGAAATGAAGGCAGAAGAAGACCAAACGGCCCATCCAGTCTGCCCAGCAAGCTATGCACTTTTTCTTCTTCTTTTTTTTTTTTTATTTCTCTCATACTTCTGTTACTCTTGGCTCTTAGTAACCCTTTGGTTCCATTTGCCCTCCACCCGCACCATTAATGTAGAGAGCAATGTTGGAACTGCATCCAAGTGAATATTTACCATAGTTAGGGGTAGTAACCACCACAATAAGCAAGCTACACCCATGCCTTTGTTTACCCAGACTATGTAACTCAGTCCTTGTTGGTTATTGTCTGTATATAGATCCACCTTTCTACGTTCCCCCTGCCGTTGAAGCAGAGAGCTATGCTGAATGTGTGTTGAAAGTGAAGTATCAGACTTTCTCCCCTGCCGTAGAAGCAGAGAGCTATGTTGGGTATGCATGAAGTATCAGACTTCCTCCCCTGCCGTAGAAGCAGAGAGCTGTGTTGGATATGCGTTGAAAGTGAAGTATCAGACTTTCTCCCCTGCCGTAGAAGCAGAGAGCTATGTTGGATTTGCTTGAAGTATCAGACTTCTCCTCTGCCGTTGAAGCAGAGAACTATGCTGGATGTGTGTTGAAAGTGAAGTATCAGACTTTCTCCCCTGCCGTAGAAGCAGAGAGCTATGTTGGATATGCATGAAGTATCAGACTTCCTCCCCTGCTGTAGAAGCAGAGAGCTATGTTGGATATGCGTGAAGTATCAGACTTCCTCCCCTGCTGTAGAAGCAGAGAGCTATGTTGGATATGCGTGAAGTATCAGACTTTCTCCCCTGCCGCAGAAGCAGAGAGCTATGTTGGATTTGCTTGAAGTATCAGACTTCTCCCCTGCCGTTGAAGCAGAGAGCTATGCTGGATATGCATTGAAAGTAAAGTATCTGACCTATTTAGTTTGGGGCAGCAACCGCTGTGACAAGCAAGCCACTCCCCGCTTTTCGTGAATGCAAATCCTTTTTTTCCATACTTCCTCCTGCCGCTGAAGCCCAGAGCAACGCTGGAGTCGCACCAACCATGCGCATGTTCATTGAATAAGGGCATAATCTCCAGGCAGTAGCCATCACGCCCGTGAGCCACCCACTCTTCATTCACGTCCTCTAGACTTGATGGATCCACAGTGTTTATCCCATGCCCCTTTGAAGTCCTTCACAGTTCTGTTCTTCACCACTTCCTCCGGAAGGGCATGCCAGGCATCCACCAGCTTTTCATGCTGTACCTCCTCAACCAAAAAGTAAGTAGTATCCAAATTGAATAGTGCATCCTATTTTAATAGAATTTATTGAGCAGAGGCTGAACTTTTTAACTTTTTCGCAGACTCTAGCTCTTTATATTAGAACCAAAGCTGTCCGATACCCTACCCACCAATAAAATTGTTAGGACTATGGACTGAGACAAACAATAGACCTAAGTGGGGACTTCTTCCTTCCTTATCTATTCATTTTTATTTATTAGCTACCTAATAGAAAGACTAGGGGGCACTCCATGAAGTTAGCATGTGGCACATTTAAAACTAATTGGAGAAAGTTCTTCTTCACTCAAAGCACAATTAAGCTCTGGAATTTGTTGCCAGAGGATGTGGTTAGTGCAGTTAGTACAGCTGTGTTTAAAAAAAGGATTGGATAAGTTCTTGGAGGAGAAGTCCATTACCTGCTATTAATTAAGTTGACTTAGAAAATAGCCACTGCTATTACTAGCAACGGTAACATGAAATAGACTTAGTTTTTGGGTACTTGCCAGGTTCTTATGGCCTGGATTGGCCACTGTTGGAAACAGGATGCTGGGCTTGATGGACCCTTAGTCTGACCCAGTATGGCATGTTCTTATGCTCTTATGTTTTGAATGCAAAATTCACCCAAAGTGGTTTCCAATACATTAGAATAGTAGCAGATGAGCAAAGGTGATTTGCAGCTTTACAAATAGCAAGTGTATAACAAATTAAGGCCTAGATTTATCAAAATATTGCATGTTATAGGAAAAGGGTTGTGTTTTATGGCAAAACGCCGCCATAACACGAGTTGATAAATGACCCAGTAAAATAGAAGTAAAAATCACATTACAGCTTGGCGATAAAAAGGTGCACCTTAGGACGAAATTTTAGATCAACAATTACTGCTTAAGCTCTACAAACAACACAGCAACAATGCTAGTCATTCAGTTCAGAAAATAAATACTATTGCAGCAAATGGTTTGTTTGTAGCAGCACGTTTAAGGCATTTGTGGTGACGCCAGTTAGTGTCATTTACATCTTCCCTGATCACAATCAGGAGGGCTACCCAATCAATTACTACTCTGCTTCCTGCCTCTCTGCTCGGTCCTGTTGAAATATTGAACAGATCCTTACCTATTAAGCTGCCATCTATAATTTAATGATTCAATAACCACCTTTCCAGAAAAGACTGCCCAAAGTGATGTACAATAACATAATAACAAGCCACGGGATAATAAAAACAGCTCATCAGCATACATAAGGCAAAAAGTAAAAACAGTAAAAAGCAAAGAAAGAAAGCATTTGAAAGATAAAATAAGCTGAACTCATCACAATATGACAACTCTAACAAACCATAATCATCCAAACAACATAAAAAGCACAAAAACAGTCATCTCAATCATTAATTATTTCCCCATTTAGTGAAATATGTTGGTTGAAGGACTTCTAAAAACACATTGCCAATGCGATGAGGCATGGTGCAGGGAAACAGAAGGATTCTCTTCTAGGGGGAGCTGCTGTCTTAACTCAGCAATATATTGATTTGCTTATTTATTAACATTTGACATTCAATTTTTTCCTAAGATAGTCTCAAGGCAGATTACAATCAGAATTTATTTATTTATTTTTAACTTTTTTATACCGACGCTCCTGTATAAAATACAAATCACACCGGTTTACATATAAACTGAAAAGACGTCTGGGGGCGATACAAGTAAAGTGAGAATACAAGTAAATACAAACAAGGGAAAATTAGATAAATATAAATACCTTCACTTCAGGTTGACTATGAATACTTTCATTAACTACAGAGAACATGCGAAACAATTGACTGCCACGTTAATAACGTTCACAACGACTGAGAAGGCTTGTCAGAGAAGTCAGAGATGTTATTCTGAGAAGGCTTAACTGAAAAGCCAAGTTTTAAGTTTCTTTTTGAATATCGACAGGCAAGGTTCAAGGTGTAAATCCAGGGGGGGGGGTGCATTCCAAAGTGGGGGGCCAGCTGTGGATAGGGCGTGCTTGCTTAAGGAGGAGTTTGCTGGGGGGGCCTTTGTGCCTTTATATGCTCTTCTGATAGGTCTATCCGAAGTGTGGGGACGTAGTTAGATGCTTAGGTTGAGGGGGGAGATGTTATGGATGGCTTGTGGATCATCATGAGTACTTTAAATAGAATTCTGGATTTGATGGGTAACCAGTGGAGGTTCTGAAGAATGGGAGTGATATGTTCTCTTTTGCTGGCGTTGGTGAGGATCCTGGCAGTGGCGTTCTGAACCATCTGCAGGGGTTTAGTGGTGTTAGAAGGGAGACCGAGAAGAAGGGAGTTACAATAGTCAATTTTAGACAGGATGATAGATTGAAGTACCAAACGGAAATTTCTGAGGTGAAGGAGAGGTTTTAGATTTCTTAATACCTGCAGTTTGAAAAAGCATTCTTTTGTGGTATTGTTTATGAATTATTTTAGGTTTAGCTGGTTATCCAGTAGAACGCCTAAATCTCTCACATATGGTCAGTGATTTATGTTTGTTTTGGCAAATTGGGAAGGACTTGGCGAATTGAGCAGAACGTTGTTGTTATCTTGAGATATGATGAGAATCTCCGTCTTATTGGTATTTAGGACGAGGTGGAGGCTGGAGAGAAGTAGGTTGATTGATTGAAGGCAGTTCTTCCAGCAGGACCATGTTTTTTGTAGGGATTCTGAAATTGGGATAAGAATCTGGACGTCGTCCGCATAGAGTTAGTGAGTAAGCTTTAGGTTTGTTAGTAGATGGCAGAGCGGGAGAAGGTAAATGTTGAATAGGGTAGGTGAAAGGGATGATCCCTAGGGGACTCCCAGGTTGGATCTGACTGGGTGCGATTCTTTGTTGTTGATCCTGACCTTGAAAAACCTGTTGTCTAGGAAGGATTTAAACCAACTGAGCGCCGTTCCCTTGATGCCTATGTCTTCAAGATGCTCTACTAGAATTGTGTGGTTCACGGTGTCAAAGGCCGCTGAAAGATCAAGAAGAGCTAGTAGGTAAGGTTGTCTTTTTTCTAAGTTTAGGAGGATGGTGTCCGAGAGGGATGTTAGGAGTGATTCTGTGTTTAGTGTTTTGCGGAATCCGAACTGAGATGGAGCAAGAATATTGTTTTCATCCAGATATTCTGAAAGTTGCTTGTTGACTATTTTTTCCATAATTTTTGCGATCAATGACAAGTTCGCAATGGGACGGAAGTTAGCTGGGTCCGTTGTCGACAAGGTGGGTTTTTTGAGTAGGGGTTTAAGAATTGCAAGCTTTAATTGGTCTGGAACTAGCCCTTGAGCTAGAGAGCAATTAATGATTTCTGCGATAGGCTTGGCGATGATGTTCGGGATGGCAAAGAGGAGGTTAGGAGGTATTGGGTCTGATGGATGTGAGGAAGGTTTAAGTTTCTTTAGGATATTTTCTATTTCAAGTGATGATGTAAACTCAAAGGATTCAAGGGTTGAGTTTTGTTGTAGCGAGTTAGCGGGCAGGAGAGGCGGTGGGGAATTGGATGTGGCAAGAGGTGCGGTAAGGTTGATGATTTTATTCTCAAAGTATTTGGCCAGTTCTGTGGCTTTGTAAGAAGCTAGGTCGTCCGGGATGATGGGAGGGGATGGTTTGGTGAGAGCTGAGACGTAAGAAAACAGAGCTTTGGAATAAAAAATGAAATGATGGATTTTTTTTTAGAAAAAATCTTTCTTTATTCTGTGGATGGTGTTCCTGTAGGTATTTAGGAGGGATTTATAGGCCGATAGAGTCAAAGTGGAAGGTAATTTTAATTGTAATTAAAAGTACAACTACAGTTGCATCGCAGTTTGCAATGAGTGCAGGTACATTGAACACAAAGGAAGAGCAGATAAACAGGTATACGAGGTAGGTTGTGAGTGCCTATCTGTGCTGTAGCAGAATATGTGGTATATCCAGATCTGCTTGACAGATTACTGAGCAAAGGTAAAGATAGGTACAAGGATGCAGATGCATTAAAATAAGGCAGGGAACTAGAGTACAGGAAGTCAGAGTCATAAATGAAAAGCCAAGTAATGGTGACTGATGTGATAGCATAATCAAATGGTAGAGAGAAGTCTTTCCAAGGAATCTAGAGGAGGGCCTGGCCAATAGCTGAGGCTTGACTTTCTTCCAGAAGGTAAGTTAAGATGTTTTCTGGTATAAGGGAAACCGGCCAAACTAGTTGAAACTGAAGGTCCATCTAGCCCAGCATCCTGTATCCGAGGATGGCTAGAAGAAGTGTGCAAGAAATGGAGCATAGTAAGAGTTATCCATCCTATCAAACCCTTTTGGTGCAGCCCAAGCAGCCAGATGAATGAAATCTTCTACTGGTCAAAACAATTGTCAATCAAAGTGAATACTTTTTCAGACATGTTTTTGGCAGGTTTGGCACATCTGAATGGCTATTGGAACTTTCAGGTTCCAATTTATTCACATTTCTGTTTTGTAATATTCTTTATTGCATCTAGCTGGTTTTAATTTGTGATAGTTCAGAAACTATTTGCCACACACCGGTAACTTTTCAAAGCCCTAGTCAGGAACTGCATGGGTAAAATGGGTTTTCAGCCTGCCAGAAATGTGTGCATATTTTCACAGCATGTGTGCTTTTAGCTGCAGGAAAAGGACATGTTCCTGGGGATTTAACTTGGTTGAGGAAGAAAATTACATATGCAGATAGAAGTTTAAAAAATGTCAATAGGTAGTCAACACACCTACTTCACCATTTGGAGGCTTCTTAAGATATGTACCTGGTTTTTATCCGCATAAACTTCAACACTCAGATTGAGCTTCAAATTATAGGTCCAATGGTTGCAACTGAGACAAATAATCATTTCCGGATCAGAACATAAGAACATAAGAAATTACCATGCTGGGTCAGACCAAGGTCCATCAAGCCCAGCATCCTGTTTCCAACAGTGGCCAATCCAGGCCATAAGAACCTAGCAAGTACCCAAAAACTAAGTCTATTCCATGTTACCATTGCTAATGACAGTGGCTATTCTCTAAGTGAACTTAATAGCAGGTAATGGACTTCTCCTCCAAGAACTTATCCAATCCTTTTTTAAACACAGCTATACTAACTGCTCTAACCACATCCTCTGGCAACAAATTCCAGAATTTAACTGTGCGTTGAGTAAAAAAGAACTTTCTCCGATTAGTTTTAAATGTGCCACATGCTAACTTCATGGAGTGCCCCCTAGTCTTTCTATTATCCGAAAGAGTAAATAACCGATTCACATCTACCCGTTCTAGACCTCTCATGATTTTAAACATCTCTATCTCTTCTCCAAGCTGAAAAGTCCTAACCTCTTTAGTCTTTCCTCATAGGGGAGCTGTTCCATTCCCCTTATTATTTTGGTAGCCCTTCTCTGTACCCTCTTCATCGCAATTTTATCTTTTTTGAGATGCGGAGACCAGAATTGTACACAGTATTCAAGGTGCGGTCTCACCATGGAGCGATACAGAGGCATTATGATATTTTCCGTTTTATTCACCATTCCCTTTCTAATAATTCCCAACATTCTGTTTGCTTTTTTTGACTGCCGCAACACACTGAACCGACGATTTCAATGTGTTATCCACTATGACACCTAGATCTCTTTCTTGGGTTGTAGCACCTAATATGGAACCCAACATTGTGTAATTATAGCATGGGTTATTTTTCTCTATATGCATCACCTTGCACTTACCACGCTTGCTTGGCGATTGCTATATAGCCTTTTAATCCAAGTCATTAAACATATACCAAAGCCCATTTTACCTAGAGTCTGAAATAAAAAAGGCCAATGGACCATATCAAACGCCTTTTCGGCATCGACAGAAAAGAGAAAAAATGGGATATTTTCTTCTGAGACCCACCACAGAATATCTGTAACTTTCCTAATGTTGTCAGCAGCCATTCTTTGGGGGATAAACCCTACCTGATTTGTATGAACTAGATTGAGTAGCAGCCCACTGAGGCATTTAGCTAGCACACTGGCAAGAATTTTGAGATCAACATTGATAAGGGAACTGGAAGCGCAGGATGCTGAGGTCTTTACTTTCTGTCAGAGATAATGTCACTGCTGAGCTTCTGTAAAGGGGGCATGGAAACCTCTGTTTCTGTTCTAACTACATGGTTTTAATACCTCAATGGCAGCAGTTTTCATGAAATGAAGGAATATGTTAATTACATGTATTTTTTAATTCACTGTTAGTAGTGCTCTTACTACCTTTTAAAGATTGTTTTTCCGTTTTGTGTTAATACTCTCCATACCTGTGAACTAGACATGAGACAGAACACTGTGGGGGGGGGGGGGGCATTCCCAAATGATAATGTGTGGAAAGAGATGAAGAAATGGCCGAAATATTAAAAAATACTTCAGTTCAGTGTTCACTAAAGAAGACCCTGGAGAAGGACCGTTGCTGGTTGTCAAGACCATAAATGGGGATGGGGGTAGACGAAACTCCATTTACAGAAGAGAATGTATGGGATTAGCTAGGAAACCTGAAAGTGAACAAAACCATGGGGGCCTGATGACGTTCATCCCAGGATACAGAGGGAGCTCAGAGATGTGCTGGCGGGTCTGTTGAAACGGGAGTGGTGCCACAAAATTGGAGAAGTGCGTTGGTGGTCTCGCCTCACAAGAGTAGGAGCAGAGAGGAGGCTGAAAACTACAGGCCTGTTAGCCTCACCTCAATGGTGGAAATATTAATGGAGACACAGACACAGCTGAAAGAAAGGATACTGAACTATCTACAATCCAGTGGGTTGATGGACCCAAGGCAGCATGGATTCACCAGGGGAAGATCCTGCCAGACAAATCTGATTGACTTTTTTGATTGGGTAATTAGAGAATTGGATCAGGGAAGAACACTCGATGTAATTAACTTGGATTTCAGTAAAACTTTTGATACGGTCCCACACAGGAGACTCATGAACAAAATGAGAAGCTTGGGAGTGGGTGCCAAGGTGGTAGCGTAGGTTGACTGACAGGAGGCAGTGTGTAATGGTAAATGGAACCTACTTAAAGAAAGAATGGTATTAAGTGGAGTGCCACATGGATCTGTTTTGGAACCGGTTCTGTTAAATATCTTTATGAGCAACCTGGCCAAAGGGATATAAAGTAAAGTTTGTCTATTTGCAGATAATACTAAGATCTGCAACAGAGTAGACACATCTGAAGGAGTGGAGAGAATGAAAAGTGATTTAAGAAAACTTGAAGAGTGGTCGAAGATTTGGCAGCTGGGATTCAATGCCAAGAAATGCAGTCATGTATCTGGGATGCAGCAATCCAAAAGAGCTTTATGTGATGAGTGGTGAAAGACTAATGTGCATGGACTGGGAGAGGAACCTTAGGGGCAGATTTTTAAAAACTACGCGAGCGCGTACTTTTGTTCGCGCCCCAGGCGCGAACAAAAGTACGCTGGATTTTATAAGATACGCACGTAGCCACGCGTATCTTATAAAATCCGGGGTCGGCGTGCGCAAGGGGGTGCACATTTGTGCTACCTGCGCGCGCCGAGCCCAGCGCGAGCTGCATGTTCCCTCTGAGGCCGCTCCGAATTTGGAGCGGCCTCGGAGGGAACTTTTCTTCGCCCTACCCCCACCTTCCCCTCCCTTCCCCTACCTAACCCACCCCCCGGCCCTATCTAACCCCCCCTTACCTTTGTTGGCAAAGTTACGCCTGCTGAAAGCAGGCGTAACTTTGCGCGCGTCGCCGGCAGCCCCGCTCCGTCCTCCGGTCCCGGGGGCTGGTCCGGAGGCTTTGACCATGCCCCCGGGTCGGCACCATGCCCCCGGGCCCGCCCCCGAAACGCCAGGGCATGCCCCCGGAACGCCGCGTCGTTTCGGGAACGCCCCCGGACACGCCCCCTCCCTCTCCTTTTCGAAAGCCCCGGGACTTACGCGCGTCCCGGGGCTTTAGGCGCACCGGCGCGCGAGTGCCCTGCGCACGTAAATCCAGAAAGATTTACGCGCGCAGGCCTTTTAAAATCCGCCCCTTAGTGTCATAGTGTCTGATAATCTGAAGGCGGCAAAGCAATGTGACAAAGTGATAGCTAAAGCCAGAAGAATGCTGGGCTGCATAGAGAGAGGAATAACCAGTAAGAAAAAGGAGGTGATAATGCCCTTGTACAGTTCCTTGTTGAGGCCTCACCTGGAGTACTGTGTTCAATACTAGTGCCCATATCTCAAAAAGGATAAAGACAGGATAGAGGCGATCCAAAGAAGAGCGACCAAAATGGTGAGGTATCAGCATTGGAAAACTTATGAGGAGAGGCGGAAGGATCTGAATATGTACACCCAGGAAGAGAGGAGGTGCAGGGGAGATATGATACAGACTTTCAGATACCTGAAAGGTTTTAATGATGCACAATTGTAAAACCTTTTCCATTGGAAAGAAATCAATAGAACTAGTCATGAAATGAAACTCCAGGGAGGATGACTTAGAACCAATGTCAGGTAGGGATGTGAATCGTTTTTTGACGATTTAAAATATCGTCCGATATATTTTAAATCGTCAAAAATCGTTAGGGCCACGATACAATAACAATTCTCCCGATTTATCGTTAAAAAATCGTAAATCGGGGGAAGGGGGAGGGGAAGGGGGAGGGCGGGAAAACCGGCACTCTAAAACACCCTAAAACCCACCCCCGACCCTTTAAATTAAATCCCCCACCCTCCCGAACCCCCCCAAAATGCCTAAAATTACCTGGGGGTCCAGCGGGGGTCCGGAACGGCCTCCTGAAATCGAATCATGTTGTCTTCAGCCGGCGCCATTTTGCGCCGCCATTTTGCAAAATGGCGGCGCAAAATGGCGCCGGCCATAGACCAACACGATTCGACTGCAGGAGGTCGTTCCGGACCCCCGCTGGACTTTTGGCAAGTCTTGTGGGGGTCAGGAGGCCCCCCCAAGCTGGCCAAAAGTCCCTGGGGGTCCAGCGGGGGTCCGGGAGCGATCTGCTGCCGCGAATCGTTTTTCCGTACGGAAAATGGCGCCGGCCATCGTATGGTCTATGGCCGGCGCCGGCCATCGTATGGTCTATGGCCGGCGCCATTTTGCGCCGCCATTTTGCAAAATGGCGGCGCAAAATGGCGCCTGCTGAAGACAACACGATTCGATTTCAGGAGGCCATTCCAGACCCCCGCTGGACCCCCAGGTAATTTAAGGCATTTTGGGGGGGTTCGGGAGGGTGGGGGATTTAATTTAAAGGGTCGGGGTGGGTTTTAGGGTGTTTTAGTGTGCCGGCTCACGATTTTAACGATTTTCACGATAGTTTAAACACCCAAACGGCAACGATACGATTCCCTCCCCCTCCCAGCTGAAATCGATCGTTAAGACGATCGAGGACACGATTCACATCTCTAATGTCAGGAAATATTTCTTCACGGAGAGGATGGTAGATGCTTGGAATGCTCTTCCGGAAGAAATGGTGAAGACGAAAACAGTGAAGGAATTCAAAGGGACATAGGATAAACACTGTGGATCCCTAAAGGCCAGAGGTTGGAAATAAAGAAAAGAGTGCATGGGGGTAACTGGAGGTAACTTGCTGGTGTGGCAGTTGCTACCCTTACAAATAAGCCTTGATACTGTTAATGCAGCTCCATCATTGCTCTCTGCTTCAACAGCAGTGGGAAAAGGGGAATTGATTTCAGACAGCAGCCAACGAGAGCCCTGACTTTTACGGTTTGGGGAACAAATAAACATGGGGGTCACTTGCTCATGCAGCGCTTACTACTCTTAATCACTAAGGGGCACATAACCCCTGAAAAGCTGCCCCTGTCTGCCCCTTTGCGCGCAAGCCCCGGGATGTGCGTATGTCCTGGGTCTTCGAAAAAGGGGAGGGTCCGGGGACAGGTCTGGGGGTCAGGGGGCGGTCCGGGGTGTGGTGGAGGTTTGGGGGCGGTCCGGGAGCGGTCCCGAGTCCTCCGGCACAGCAGCCTGTGCCGGGGGATGGTGAGCCGGCAGGCATAACTTCGGAAATAAAAGGTAGGGGGGATTTAGTTAGGGCTGGGGGTGGGCTAGATAGGGGAAGGGAGGGAAAGGTGGGGGGATCACAAAAAAAGTTCCCTCCAAGGCCGCTCCGATTTCAGAGTAGCTTTGGAGGGAACGGGGAAAGCTATCGGGGCTCCCCTTGGGCTTGGCGTGTGCAAGGTGCACAAGTGTGAACCCCTTGCGCTCGCATGTTATAAAATCGGGCGTAGATTTGTTCACGCCAGGTTCAGCAAACAAATCTACACCTGCACATAAGTTTAAAAATCTGGCCCTAAGCCTGATACTTTTGATGCAACTCCAACATTGCTCTCTGCTTTCACAGCAATGGTTAAGGGAAATTGGATTCAAACAGCATCCTAGGACCCTGACTTCGATTCAACCACTGCAGCTTGTGCAGAATGCAACCGCTCGAATGTTATACAATGCACCACACAGAGATCATAGCACACCAATTCTGTACCATTTACCCTGGCTTCTAATACCTATCGAAGATTATATAAATTCTATCAATGATTCATAACTTATTACATAATCCTAATTCAATCTGGTTATGTTCTTTACTGAGAATATATAAACTTAACAGACAGCTTCGATCTATGGACAAATGCATTTTGGAAATCCCATCAATAAAATCTGCAAGCCTGGCACTGACAAGAAAACGAGCTTTTTCAGTTGCAGGTCCCATATTATGGAACTCGATTCCGGAATATATTCGTCTAACATATTTATTTACATGTGCTTATAACCTATCGCAATAAACTTTAAACCCGCCCGTTACTAAGTACCCGTTAGTAAGACACTGTAATTATTTGTATTTTAAATGATGTAAGTGAACGATATTGTGAATGTTTTATTATGTAAACCGCCAAGACGGATAGACTACTACCCCATGGTGCGGTACATAAAAACTTTTAAATAAATAAATAAATGGTCTGGTAAACTGATAAGCAAGGAGGTAACCTGCACAGTGCAGCAGATACGCACATAAACTTGCTGGGCAGACTGGATGGATCATTTGGTCCTTTTCTGCTGTCATTTCTATGTTTCTGTATTGGAAGCTATTAATAACCACGTTAAAATGGAGGGTCACATGATCCACCAAACTCAACTCTAGCCTTCAGTGTTGTTGGCAGTTTCTGAACTAATGCTCTATAATGCATAAGGAGGTTAAGCCAATATTTGCTAGAACAATTAAAAGTGAATGATGTCAGTTTACCTAAAGCACATTAGTCCAGTCTGCAAATATTATCATTATTGTCACGGGAAAGTCTCCATCCCCATTATCTTGTCTGTAATATGTGTGCCCAACCGTGCAGAGGTGTCTCCTATCTCCTATCCAAAGCCGATATTGGCTTTCCTTCATGTTTGCTCTCACTAGTATTTGCTGTGCTTCCCTTGTAAGTCAAATTCATTTATAAGCTAGCATTATTTAACTTTTCCCTTTGAGTGTTTGATCTTCTTTCATGACGTGCCTTTTAGTTTGTTGTCATATCTTTCAAATGTTTGCTTTGTATGCTTGCTTAATTGTTCACGTTCCCATTTACAAAAACAATATCCTCTCCCACCCCTTCTTCTCCTAGTCTCCCTCTAGCATATTCTCCTCTTCTTTATGCATCTACCAGGCACTCTCTCACACTCCTTTCTCTCTCTGTCTCTCTCCACATGACTCTTGAAGATGTTTGTGCTTGTCGTGGTGCTAAGAGGTGGAGTGAAGTTTGGATACTTTCTTTCCTTGTCAATCATCATTCCTTTTATGAACTACCATGGCTGAAAGAGGGAGTTGGTTCACGAGCACATTATTGTAAATATTCCCAGTAACACCCACTGCAGTTTCTTCAGAGCTGAATATCTAAAGCCCTTGTCTGAGCAGTCTGTAACTGCCTCTTTTCCTCTGCTGTAACTTCCAGGTCACCCTTAGCAGCAATACTGGAGAATGGCAAGAGTCTGTGTGCTTAGGATATTTATCACAGCAGTTATAGAGTCAGATTCCATCCAGGTACAAGGCCCTTCCCAAAAGAACTTACTATTTAAAAGGGTACCTGAAGTAATGGAAGATACAAGGTGACAAAGAGTGCCAGTGGGAGAAGCAGCAACTGAATCTTGCTCTCTCTGTTCCCAGCCCGTTACTGTAACCACTAGGCTATTCCTTTTCCTCACAATGGCAAATAGTGCTATTGCACCATGATTTGATGCACTCATCACACTCAGAGCTGGTAATAAGGTAGCAGCCCTAAGAGCTAAGTACTATATAGTCAGTGTTCCTTTGATATTTGCCATGAATACTACAGTTGTACAATCAAAGATCTGCTAAAGGCCCAGCTATATCTCTTCCTGATCCTAGTGCCTTCGTTAGATTGGCTTTTATTTATATTCCAATGATGCTACAGTTGTTATTCTCCCAGGGAAGAGAAGAATCATGTTTGGAAATGTAGACATGAGACATGGGTCTTCTGTTCCAGCAGAAATCTTCTAGAAGATTTAAGTTGTGGAATTCCCTGTTGCACTGATCTCTTTGTTTCATGTTCTTCCGTCCTCACTCCTCTTCATAGCTGCCTCCCAGCCTAGGCCCACTTATGTTCCCCACTCAATAACTGTCATGCAGTCCTCTTGTTGCATGTGCTCTGTATGCTGGTAAATAAGTAAACTCCCACTTCCCACAAGGGAATATTGGTTCATTTGTGATTAGCATGAGCTTGCATGGCAATAATATCTCCTAAGTGCTCTATATATAGTAATGGATTTGTTGGTAGCAACCGTGTACATGATTCTTGTATATCCCTTTTCACCCTTAAGGACACTTGTAGTCATGGAGTAGTCATGGAGTCCTCTAGGTATTGTATAATTACATTTCCCTTCCATCATGCATTACAGTATTTATGTTTTATTTAAATTAAATGGCATGTACAATAAATAGATGACTTATGGTGTAACATCTTACTACTATATGTATATATAGAGAGATAAATTATGTATATACAAATATATATATATATATATATATATATAAAGGTTTGTTTTCTTAATAAAGCTATTTACAGCAGGAAATGTAGGCAAACCATGAAAATAGAGTATTGCTTTATTTATGTAATAATCATAAGTTGGTTTTATATCGTTTAACATTTTATAATGTTCTTTCCCAATTAATAGGGTAATGTTCGTTTTAGGTTATTGTATTTATATTGATTATAACATTTTTCAAACAACAAAATACAAAGCGGCACATCTATAAACTTTAAAAAAAAACTGTGCTGCATAGTACTAAAAAATGAAATTCATGAAATCAGCACATTTTGAAGATTGCATGGAAGGTGAACAGTGAAGGCATTCCCTCAAGAGAAAGTTCCAGGTGGACTTGACTGATAAGGAAACTCCATTAGGCCTTCAAGTCAACAAGTCCCTTGGAATGGCCAAGAGATGGGGCCATGTGAAATTAGACATCCTAAACACTCTGAAAACTATCCAGACTAAGGTTGTACATAAAACATAGCACCTCGAACTGCAATCACTGGTCAACAGAAGTCAGTATAACATACTTCAGCAAATTTCACTGGGCAAATCTTCCCTTCGTTAACCTTCAGTGTCAAGACTGCACACTCAGCAGAAACCCTCTTTTATTCTCTGCATGTGCTTGTACATCCTATTGATATATAGATTTAGGCATATGTCTTGAGTCTTTCTCCAGTCTTCCATTTTACAGGCTCCAAGAACAAGGGTGGCCAAATCAAAAGAGATGGGTGATTCAGTCCTAGTTTTGCCCTATTCCTGAGATCTAGTTCTGAATTTTCTAAGAAAAAAGGACCTCATCTCCATATGTGCAGTGGGATAAACAAGAACAGATTATCCACAATATGTGATACTTGAGCCATCAATGGATCAAAGAGTGACACTCCCGCCAGACAAAGCCCACTGTTATCAAAGGTTTGATTTCATGTTGGAGCAGATATTTCTGTTATTTCGTTTATTTAATTTTATTTAAAATATTTCTTGCCCACCGTGCCAACGATCTCGGCGAGTTACAAGTTAGCATGCTTAAAATTCATTGCGCAATTCATAAACAATACAGAGACCCGATAAACAGAAAACAAAGTTGCTGATTGAATCAGCACGATCAGATATGCACGTTACTGTCTGGTAGTACTGTTAGTTGGTAAAAGCTTGATCAAACAGCCGTGCCTTTAGGCTCTTTTTAAAGATGTTAGTATCCATTGTCAGCCTGAGCTGTTTTGGCATAGTTTTCCAAATTACTGGGCCTGCTACTGAAATTGCACGTTTGTGTGCTTGATGGATGGTTGGAACAGAAAGCAGGCCTTTGTTTGTTGATCTCAGCGCTCTTAGAGGAGTGCATGCATGAAGTGGGGCGCCTGACCACAATGCATTATTATTTTAAATGATTTTATGAATCATTATTAATATTTTATATTGAATTTTGAACCAAGTTGAGAGCCAGTGTAAAGAAGACAAGATGGGGGAACTTCAAGAAGGAGGGAGGAGTGAGCTCTCCCTGCGTGTCGGCTGGCCCCAGGGACTTTTAACTGAGGTAACCCACTCGATTACATCTCCAGCCCCTGTTGGGTTAAGTGCTGGCCGCCGTCATCAGTGGGCAACCACGGACCCTTTAAAGCCCGCAGTGGAGCGGCTTCCCATCAGGGACTTCAAGGAGGAGGGAGGAGTGAGCTCTCCCTGCGTGTCAGCTGGCCCCAGGAACTTTTAACTGAGGTAACACATCATCAGCAGGTGACCGTGGGCCCTTTAAAGCCCGCGGTGGAGCGGCGCACCGTCACCGCCTAAGCTGCGAGTGCCAAAGGGGCACACGGCTTTGTCCAGCTTCGACTGACTTCGGTTGGTTGGCTGGGAGAGACTGATTCTTTTTTCTTGATTTGTGGAACAGTTGGTGTTATGGGTAAGAAGAGGAAGACAAAGATTATCACCTCCTCCCCTGCCTGCCTTGGTAATATCGGCCCTACGGACGCTCACGTGAGTAGGCAGACTACTCTGCCACAGGAGGACTATGTAGGGGGCAACTTGAGTGTCTCCTTAATTCATGGCAAAGGTCCTATACCTCCCCAACCCCCAGGTAGAGGGGTTGGGGAGGTATAGGACCTGAAATTGTGAATTTGAGTGGAGATTTGTCGGAGTCTCCTATTGAGAACTCTCCTGCAAAAGCTCAGTTAGCTTCACTTTTACATGGAATATCTAGTGGGAATCCTTTTAAGGACACTGGACATCTTCAAATGAATATTGAAGAACCATCCAATGTCACACTGGGTGATTTGTGGAGGATACTAGTGAAATTGGACTCTAATGTATCTCAGGTTAATTCTTATCTCTCTTCTTCGGTAAATATTAATAGAATATCTATTGAGGAACAAGTTAAAAAGTTAAATGAGCTAGAATCTTCTGTTAAAGCTCTCTCTTTAAAGGTTCAGAGCATACAAAATGTTGAAAATATGCACATTAGTGATAGTTTAACAATACATGCAGAAATGGAAAATATTGAGAACTTAATGAGATCAAAAAATTTGCGATTTGTTAATTTCCCATTAACAAGATTATTGTCTCCTTATGAGATGTTTAAAACATTTCTCCAAGAAATAATTTTTCTATGAAGAGGATAAGATCCCTCTTATTTCAACATTTTCTATTTTCCTAGCCAATCTAGTAAAATGGTTGGTGAGGATAATGAGAATAGTCCTGGTATTCCTACCTTTCTAGAAGAATCTTTGGATGTTATTAAGAGAGCTAAACTGTTTGTTTCCTTTTCCATGGAAAGAGATAAAGAATTGGTCTTTGAGAAATTTTTTTAAAAACAAAGATGTGTTATTTTGTGGACAGAAAATTAATATTTTTCCAGATGTCTCCAGACCCACCAAGGCTTGTAGGAGACATTTCCTGTCCTTGAAGAGTAGAGTTAGCAATTGGAGCAACTTTTTATTTAAAATTTCCTTGTAGATGCTTTATAACTTTTCAAGGTAAGAAATTTATATTTTCTGACCCAACTCACCTTGAGACCTTTTTGGTAGATAAATCTGAGTCCTTCAGTAGCACTTAATTTAGGACCATAAATAATTGCTCTCTCTGGAGTATTGTATTTTTTCCTCGATAATTGTCCTAAATGTCCCCCATTTATTATAGGGTACTTGTGAAACAGTATATATATTCGTTGTAATTTCCTTAAATCATTTGTACTGAACACAAGTTTTCTTTTGTATTTCTTAATGTTTGTGAATGAAAAGCTTAAAAAAGAAAAAACTTATTTAAAAAAAAAAAAAGACAAGATGGGAGTAATATTATATTCTGAGCAATTGATAAGAACGCAGGCAGCAGAAGTTTGCAATAACTTACGCAACCTTATTGTACAGTCTGGTAAACCTGACATGAGAGAATTACTGTAATCAAAGCTTGAAAATATTAAATGCTGCAATACTGCAGAAGGACAGGTGTACAGAGAATCTGTAGTGAATCCTCCAGAAATAGTGCAAAGGAGGTTTCCTTAAATGGCACATGGACTGAAGCATGTGGAGTAGGACAGGACACACACACACACATGATCTTTCTACCAAACACGTGCAAAACAACTTTTAGCAAGAGACATGCCAGGTACCTCCTACAGGCAATCCCTACAGGATGAGTGAACAAGTCATTCCAGTCCTCCATTCGGCAGATGGCAGTTTCTTACCCGTCTCCTTAGTGTTCACATCAACACGGTGGAAAAGGGCCAGAACCATAATTAAGACTAAATAAGTTTGTCAAACTAGGCGAACTTGAATGCAATGCAAATGTCATTCACAACTGACTCCAAAGAATTCTCATTGTTCAAGGATAACAACATGCCCAGAATACAGGAGCACTGCTTCTACTCAACTGTAAATATCTTTTTGTTAGGTTCCAATGGGTTTGAGTGAGGACAAGAAAACTTTACTTGATTGTGCCCCCACTACCCCTAGATTTAGCAGAGTCTCCCCCACCCCCTTCCTCCTGTGTGTCCTGTCTGCACTCTCTAACTGGGGGTGCAGACAGGACAATAGTAGCTTGGGATCTTCTTAGTGTTTGGGTAATTGCCAGGTAATTGTGACTTGCATTGGCCACTGCTGGACACAGGATGCTGGGCTTGATGGACCCTTGGTCTGACCCAGTGTGGCAATTACTTATGTCCTTAGTTCTTATCTCTGCACTCTCTCTCTGTTTCCGATACTCAACTCTCCTCTACTTGTTCCCTGTTCTGCTTCTTTCCCTGCGACAGTTCCCCTCCCATTTTCATAATCCACATCGTGCCTTAACGAGGGCCAGCACAAGGGTATACAGCATCCTAGGCAAACCGTCAGCTTTCTGCACCCCATCCCCTATTAACTTTCCGATCCATAGCCCCACCGCACGCACACCAATCCACCCAAGAGTTTGATAATTAAACTCAGCACTGGTAATGACTCCACCACCACCCTCCCAGAACAATCCCGTAAAAGCACAGAACTGGACACAGGAAGGACAATTATCAAAAACCGTTTATGGGGTAAATACCAAGTTACCTGGGTAAAAGGGCTTTTTGAAAATTCTCCACCCTTTCAAAGGGAAAGAGTGCTCGTACTCACGACTTTACACAAAATCATACAGTCATATATATATATTTATACAGACACATAATCACATCATACTGAGATCTTTCAGAAATCAGGGCACAGTGCCTGATGAATGTGCTATTTGTGATTTTTGGTGCTAACTGTAAAAATGAAAACAATTCCAGAAATGCATCTGATTTATAAATTATAAGACATCCATATCACATCGGCTGAAAGTAATCTCAGAAATGAGTGGTTGGCCTCTCTGGCCGGACTGAACTAAGATGTTTACTACTTACTATACCAAAAATGTCCAAATTCTTTTGTCACTCAATAACAGTGACACAAACACCCTCCATTACCAGGCACATTGTGAAGTAATACAGAACTGTAAAAAAAAAAAAAAAGTCACGCAGACATTTTATAGGAAACCTGCCATATCAAAACAGCACTAACTCCAAGAACGCAAACAGCAACAACCCTACCTAAGGAAAGGCAGCAATACAAATATTCACTACCATTCTTCCCAGCAGGAAAAGTAGTGAACTGGTGGTTAGAGCAATGGACTGTGAAACAGGAAACCACTTCATCCACTGACACTCCTTGTGACCTTGGGCAAGTCATTTTATCTCCACTTGCCTCAGGTGCACACTTAGGCCTGGATCCATCATTTTATCGCAGAATAATGAATCCTGCGAAAACAGGGGGGGGGGCCTGCAAAAGCTGGCAGCCTTCGCACCACCGCGGTGTCTTCGCTGCCGGCTTTCGCACCGAATAGCGCTACCGTGAAAGGTGGTGCTATTCGGTGAGCTACTGGCGACGATAAGGTTACTATCCTTATTGCCACCAGCGAAGACATTGCCAAATCCGCCCCTCGCCACCTGACTCCTCCCCTTGCTGCCCCGACTCCGCCCCCAGCATGCTATCACACGTGGAAAGGGACTTTTCACGTGCAATAGAGGCTTATCGCACGCAATAAGCCTTTGAAAATGACTCCCTTAGATTGTTAACTCTTTGGGACAGAGACTTATTGTATCTGAATTCTAAAAATGCCTTGACCAGGATTTGAAAAAACAGCCTAAATATCCAAACTTATTATTATAATGCACATCCTGGAGCACACAGACACTACACATTAGCAGAATACCTCATGCTGAGGTATTCTGAGAAATACCTCTCACCAAATGTAGAATGTGAGGGTTTTTTTATTCTTAGCTCACAGCTTTTTATTGGCAGTTCAAGGGGAGTTACATTCAAGTACCATAAGTAGTTCCTGCCCGAAGAGCTTACAGTCTAAGGACTTGATTTACTAAGGTCTATGTGTCTATAGGGAAAATGCATAGTAAATTAAGCCCTAAGTTTGTACCTGAAGCAATGGAGAGTGAAGTGACTTGCCCAAAGTCACAGGGAGCATAAGAGGGATTTGCTGGTTTGCAGCCTGCTGTTCTAGCCACCAGGCTACTCCTCAAGCCACATGATTACAAATTATAAAAAGAAATACGCAGACAAAAATTGAACTCTCATCCATTCCAGCCTCACCCCCTCCCCTCCTGTTCCCAGGACAGGAGGGCAGGGAAACAGGAGGAGGAGAGGGTCTCTGTGGACTCTGCCCTTGAAAGCTCATGCCTCGATAAATTGGTCAGTCTATAAGCTGCCACCCGTCTCTTGTCATTTTTGCTACACCAGACTAACATGGCTAACATACAGGGCTGCATTAGGGAACAGAGTGGCTGTCTTTGCTTTAATTCTTTCCACTCTACCCTCACTTCCTCCCATCATGCTCCTTGCAGACAAGAAGAGAGGGGTAAACAACAGGACAGGAGGTGCCTGATTAAGGAGCAAAGTGGCTCTTCCTTGCTCTGCTCTGTGCTCTGTCTGCCCCAGTCTCACCCCCTCTCCTCCTGTTCCCTGCCTAGGAGGGGAGGAACCTCTGTTGCCTGAGGTCTGGGGCACTGCTAAAAGAGTCACTGGGGCAGCGAGACCTGGGTACTCGTGCATAGTGAAGCTGCCAAAATTGCTGTGCTTTGGGCAATTGCCTAAGTCTGCCTAATGGACGCGCTGGCCTTACCTAGGAAAAGATGGAATATCAGAAGAATATAAATAAATTTGCCATGATGCCTTTGATTCACCAGCATCTGACAGACACACATTTTCTAATGAAGATTTTTTCAATATTTTGTTCCCAGGCCTGCGGGTTTGTTCAGTGCAATCCGTTACAGTCACGTGCTATAAGTCTTCAAACTCCTGGTTTCATGGCCGCAGAAGATGAGCTCCGGGTGATACCCAAGGGGTGCCCTCCTCCAGTGCTCGTGCCCCCTTCTCCTGGGATGCCATCTGCAGTGATGCTGTGCCACTTCTCTCCAGACTCGCTTTTCTTCCCACCATCTTTCTGTAGCTTGATTGGTTTCTTTTATGCCATCTTTGCAGAATATTACTGTTGGCATTCCTCTCGCCTCTCTCTCATCACCTTCAAGTAGTAAATTAGCTCTGAGAACTTGACCAGCAAATCTGGTTTCCCTTTTCATCAGGTCTCCTACCAGGGTTCTTCCAGCTCCCTTCATTTCACGAGCGTGACCTTCCCGCTAATCCATCAAGAAAAATAACCTCCTGGAACGCATGGATGAAACTCACAACAGACAACCAAACAGGAATACAAGTCGCATTTGGTATATTCTGCAAACACAGGACCGGAGTTATTGAGGCTTTTCCGTACTGCCTTTGTGGTAAAAAAAAACTGGATGAACCGGACCCATGACGCTCACATTTCATTCTTCTTATCCTCCTTTCCTGTGCTGAGGCGCTGGCAGGGCTGGAGGCGTGCTGATGGTGGAGGACCACAGTTAAAGTGGTTTCAAATTAATTCTCTCACCTTTTACCTGTGTGTGCCAAAGAAACCCATTTCCAGACACAAGACAGGCCCTTTTCCTCCCTGGGTCACACTGACATGTCTCTCACACACATGTGCTTCCTCCTGACACCACTCAAGGAATTCACAGACGTCCTTTCACATTGCAGCCAGAGATAGGAGAGCTAGGAGGATGCCAACCTGCATTCCAAACTGAAGAGCTTCTTAAGTGCTTGCATTAACTTTCAAATGAAAACAATAATCAAAGCATTAGTCTACTGCAGATTTATTTTCTTTACTACGCTTTGACTTTCAAAAGGATTTACACATGCAAAACCCAGTTTATGCACTTAAATTGCCTTTGGAAAATGAACCAGGGCCTGGTGTGTGCAAAAGTCTGCACGTAATTTGACAACGCGTCTGGTTTAATTTTATCCACATTCACAAGAGGTGTTCTGGAGACAGAGTTATGCACATAAATCCACTTTAAAAATCTGGACTAAAGATAAACTGGCCGGGGGGGAGGGGAGGAGCCAAGATGGCGGCTTAACGACGACATTGCTCTGCCGGGCTCTCTTCGTTTGAGTTTCTTTTTTGGGCTAAAACGCCTTATCAATGCCGTCTGTGAGGAAGTGGAAAGTTAGAACTTTCCCCTCGCACCCCCTTCCTCCTACCGGGCAGCAAACAATTCTGTAATGTTTGGCAGCGGCTCCAGTTTTGGGGACTTTGGATCCGGCTGCCGAGGTGCGTAGAGACCTCACCTTGGCCTCGGAGGAGGCATCTCTGAGTCCCTTGGACGTTCGTTTACCACCGGCAGCACGGGGTGACTCGCAGCCGCTCGTTGCGCTGAGCCCCAAAGCGGTTTCTCAGGTCGTGGATGCCGAGGGAGCAGCCTCGATGTATCCCCTCACCTTGCCGAGAGCTCGTGTAATCTGCACCAGTGGCTCGGAACCTCCTTCGCTGGATGAGAATCCCCATGAGGGGACTGGAGATGAGCAGAAGGAGGTTGGATCTCAGGCCTTGGAGGGAGTTCCGTTTCTGATTCAGAAACCCCCGGTGGTCACATTGGAATCGTTGTGGGATCTTGTTTCCATGATGGGCAAAGATATCTCAGAGTGATCCTCTAAGGTTAAAGCTGTATCCCAGCAAATTGATTCTCTGTGTAGAAAACAATATGGGGCAGATTTTCAAAGGGTTACACGCGTAAGATACTCGCGTAACCCCCGAAAAGCTGCCCCTTCCACCCCCTGCGCGCGCCGAGCCTATCTTGCATAGGCTCGGCAGTGCGCGCAAGCCCCGGGACGTGTGCAAGTCCCGGGGCTTTCCTGGGGGCGTGTCACGGCCGGCGCGTCATCGGGGGCATTCCGGGGCGGGGGCCGTGAGCGTAGTTCCGGCCCAGGGGCGTTCCGGGGGTGTGGCCGCGGCCTCCGAACCAGCCCCTGGACCGAACATGGCGTGCCAGCAGCTGGCCGGTAGGTGTAACTTGTAAAATAAAGGTAGGGGGGGGAATTAGTTAGGGCTGGGGGGTGGGATAGGGGAAGGGAGGGAAAGGTGGGGGGGGCCGGAAGGAAAGTTCCCTCCAAGGCCGCTCCGAAATCGGAGGATGGCTGCATGGCTCGGCACGCGCAGGCTGCCGATTTTGCGCAGCCTTGCGCGCGCATGTTATAAAATCGGGAGTAGATTTATTCACGCCGGGTTGCACAAACAAATCTACTCCCGCGCACCTTTTAAAATCTACCCCTATATTTTATTTTATTTATTTAAGTTTTTTTATATACCAACATTCAGGACGATAGTCCCATCATGCTGGTTCACAAGAAACAGGGGTGCAATAATAATAAAACTTTACAATTTGAACAATAGTGCAGAAAAAGCAGTTACATATAACAAGGAAATCAATAACTTGGAGTTATCTCAACAACAGGAGTTCCATCAGAAATTTATACAAGTAAAAGAAGAAATTCACACTATAAAAGGAGTAGAGAACACTTTAATTTAAGACAGTGGTTCATTGAAAAGAAAAATAGAATTCATAGAAACAGACTGAGGCATTTAAATCTTCGGTTGCTGAACTTTCCAAGGATTGTGGGAGAGTTACCACGGTTAACATTTAAGAGAGATTTTCTTGAAGTCTTGTAGTTCTCTTCTGACACAACTCCCCCCTTGGATAAAGTTTATTTTCTACCATCCAGCCCAGGCTCTCAAAATCAATTACCTGCTGCTGACTTGGCGAATTTGACGAGTTATGAAGTGATAGAACGAGCTACACTATTGGTATCGGTTTTTTTCTGACAGTGACTTAAGTTCAGTAATGAAGAAATATTTTAGGAAATCCACCGTACATTTTATGGGCCATCCTGTAGGGATATTTCCTACAGGATGGCAAGAAAGAAGGAAAGGTTCCTGGCATTACGCCAGGATACTTTAGCCATAGGGGCTACCTTCTTTCTAAGATACCCGTGTAAGTGTACACTCAAATATAATAGAGATTAGAGATGGCGCGGGCCATCCATTGCTCCTACCATGTGACAGGGGCCGACCAATGGCACCGATAGCCCCTGTCACATGGTAAGGGCAAAGGGCCATCGCCGCCATTTTGATTAGTGGCAGCCGATGGCCCGAGAGGGGGAGATCGCTCCTGGAACCCCGCTGGACCACCAGGGATTTTTGGTAAGTCTTGGGGGGGGGTAGGGGGTTGCATTTAATTAAATTTGAAGGTTTGGGGAGAGTTTGGGTTTTTGTGGGGTTTTTTTAATGTGCCCTTTCTCTCCCCCTCCCGAAATACGAAAAGAAAATCACATGAAATTTCGTGGGTTTTCTTATCGTTTCGTCACCCTCCCGAAATGCGATGAAATAGGAAATATTGTCTCTATTTCCTATTTAGTTGCAAACAAATGCACATCCCTAATAGAGATAACTTTATTTTCTTTTCACCCGAGCAACTTAAGATCTTTGTTGATTCTAAGAAAATGTTATCACTTGGAAGGAATGAAGATTAGGTGACGTCAAATAAATAATTTGGAGCTGTAGCAAGCTAAGGGGGTCATTTTCTATGCAGATCGCACGCGAAAAGGCCCGCCCCCCGCTTCGCCATCCCCTGCCCCCCATTACTGCCGGATTTTCTAAGGTGTGCGACCTTAGAAAATCCAGGCCTAAGTCTTTCCTCTGTAGGATTACTTTTATTTCCCCTTATTTGGATGACCTTCCCCACTGGTTGTGGTCTAAATAGATACAGCAAATTATAGTGATTGGAATGTTTCTTTCATTTTATTTGTGTATTGCATGTATCAAGTTTCTGAAACAAAGTTGATTCTTTGTGTAAGTTTGTTTTTGTTTTTTTATTTCAATAAATAATAAATTTAAAAAAAATCTTGGCTAAGATCATGCAGCAGCCTTTAGCACTAAGCATTGTGCCAGAAGGGATGGACACTACAAATGTAAGTGGGAACCTTCCAGAATACAAGTTCAGGAAGCAGAATTCCAGACTGGAGACTGTATCAACATTTCCTGCAGTCAACCCCTGGGTTACTACCACAGCCCCAGCATCAGATAAGCTTGAATAAACCTGCAGGCAGTCTGAACCAGCTGGCTCTTTGCTACAATAGAAATGAAGAGATTCAAAGTGGTGGGTTCTAGAGCCACCAGAGTCAGAATTTTATTATTCCTGTGTTTAAGGGATTAGTAACATTTTTGGACTTTTATCATTGGGATGTGCAGGAGAAAAAAGATTCATTTTTGTTATTAAGTAAGTTTTCGGGAGGTTTTTTCCCCCATGAATTTCGGTTCGTGGATTGCTTGATTTGTTTCATTTGTGTGAAAAATACAAATTAAGCAATAAAAAAAAAAAACCAGCCAAACATCGAAAGCAAAGTCTCCCTTCCACCCTCCCGGAAAAATGCCAGGGCCAGGATCCCACCCGGCTCCTACTTAACAAGTCCAGTGAGGATCTGCCAGCAAGGAATAGGCCAAAGCCTTGGACCTGTGGAGGTCGCCGTGGCCTCAGTGTACTCAAGGCCGAAGCCTGAACCCAAGCCCAGAGGCCGGATCCCAAATCTGGGACCTCAGTATGGACCCAGACCTGTCGGCATGACCTGACCCGGAGGCTGGGTCCTGATGCCTGGGCCTCAGCCTAGGACAGAGCCCGAGGCTAGGCCCGATGCCACGACCCAACCCAGAAGCCAGGACCCAGGTCCGGATCCAGGCCCAATAAAAATATAAGAACATAATAATTACCATACTGGGTCAGACCAAGGGTCCATCAAGCCCAATATCCTGTTTCCAACAGTGGCCAATCCAAGTCACAAGTAACTGGCAAATACCCAAACATTAAATAAATTAATAGCAGTTTATGGATTTTTCCTCTAGGAACTTATTCAAACCTTTTTTAAACCCAAACTATACACTGAGTGAAAAATAATTTTCTTCAATTCATTTTAAATGAGCTACTTGCTAACTTCATGGAGTGCCCCTAGTGCTTCTATTATCTGAGAGAGTAAATAACTGATTCACATTAACTTTTCAAGTCCTTTCATGATTTTGTAGACCTCTATCATACCCTCCCTCAGTCGTCTTTTCTCCAAACTGAACAGCCCTAACTTCCTTAGCTTTACCTTACAGGACAGCTGTTCCATGCTCTTTATCATTTTGGTTGCCCTTCTCTGCACTTTCTCCAGTGTAATTATTTCTTTTTTGAGATGCGGCGACCAGAATTGCACACAGTATTCAAGATGAGGTCTCACCATGGAGCGTTACAGAGGCATTATGACATCTATCATTTTATTTGCCATTCCCTTCTTAATAATTCCTAATATTCTGTTTGCTTTTTTGACTGCCTCAGCACACTGAACCGACGATTTCAATGTGTTATCCACTATGACACTTAGATCTCTTTCCTGGGCGGTAACTCCTAAGATACAGCAAAGGTTATTTTTCCCTGTATGCATCACTTTTCACTTGTCCACGTTAAATTTCATCTGCCATTTGGAAGCCCACTTGTCCAATCTCGCAAAGTCCTCCTGCAATTTATCACAATCTGCTTGTGATTTAACTAATTTTGTGTCACCCGCAAATTTGATCACCTCACTTATTGTACCCCTTTCCAGATCATTTATAAATATATTAAAAAGCACCGGTCCAAGTACAGATCCCTGAGACACTCCACTGTTTACCTTTTTCCACTGTGAAAACCGAACATTTAATCCTACTCTCTGTTTCCTGTCTTTTAACCAGCTTGCAATGCACAAAAGGACATCGCCTCCTATCCCATGACTTTTTAGTTTTCTTAGAAGCCTCTCATGCGGAATTTGGTCGAACGCCTTCTGAAAATCAAAATATACCACATCTACCAGTTCACCTTTGTTCACAGGTTTATTCACCCCTTCATATAAACATAGGAGATTTGTGAGGCAAGACTTCCTTTGGGTAAATCTTTGCTGGCTGTGTCCCATCAGATTATGTCTATCTAAATGTTTTGTGATTTTATTCTTTATAACAGTTTACATGATTTTTCCAGCACTGAAGCCAGGCTCACCGGTCTGTAGTTTCCCGGATTACCCCTGGAACCCTTATTAAATATTGGGGTTACATTGGCAATCTTCAAATCTTCAGGTACATCGGATGATTTTAATGATAGGTTACAAATTAATTGAAATAGGTCTGAAATTTCATTTTTTAGTTTTTTCAGAACTCTGGGGTGTATACCATCCAGTCCAAGTAATTTACTCCTCTTCAGTTTGTTAATCTGGCCTACCACATCTTCTAGGTTCACTGTGATTTGGTTCAGTTCATCTGATTCATTACACATGAAAACCATCTCCAGAATGGGTATCTCCCCAATATCCTCGTCAGTAAACACTGAAGCAAAGAAATCATTTAATCTTTCCACCATGGCCTTATCTTCTCTAAGTGCCCCTTTAATCCCTCAATCAGCTAATGGTCCAACTGACTCCCTTGCAGGCTTTCTGCTTCAGTTATATTTTAAAAAGTTTTTATTGTGAGTTTTTGCCTCTACGGCCAATTTCTTTTCAAATTCTTTCTTAGTCTCTCTTATCAATGTCTTACATTTAACTTGCCAATGCTTATGCTTTCCCCTATTTTCTTCTGATGGATCCATCTTTCAATTTTGAAAGAAGATCTTTTGGCTAAAATAGCCTCTTTCACCTCACCTTTTAACCATGCCGGTAATCGTTTTACCTTCCTTCCACCTTTCTTAATGTATGAAAAACATCTGGACTGTGCTTCTAGAATGGTATTTAACAATGTCCATGCCTCTTGCCCACTCTTAAACTTTGTATTTGCAACTTTTTTTTCTGTTTTATCATTTTATCAAAGTTTCCCTATTGAAAGTTTATTGCTAGGGCTGTGGATTTACTTTCTGTTCCCCTTCTATTCATTAATTCAAATTTGATCATATCATGATCACTATTGCCAAGCAGCCCCATCAACATTACTTCTTTCACCAAATCCTGTGCTCCACTGAGAATTAGATCTAAAATTGTTCCTTCTCTCAATTCCTGAACCAATTGCTCCATAAACTGTCATTTATTCCATCCAGGAACTTTATCCCTCTAGTATGTCCTGATGTTACATTTACCCAGTCAATACTGGGGTAATTGAAATCTCCCAATATTACTGCACTACTAATTTGGTTAGCTTCCCTAATTTCTCTTAGCATTTCACTGTCCATCTCACCATCTTGGCCAGGTGGACGGTAGTATACTCTTATCACTATACTCTTCCCCAACACGCAAACGATTTCTAATTCTACCCATAAAGATTCGATTGTGCATTTAATCTTTTGCAGGATCTTTATCCTGTTGGACTCTATCCCATCCCAGACATAAGAACATAAGAAATTGCCATGCTGGCCAAACCAGGCCACAAGAACCTGGCAATTAGTTACCCAAACACCAAGAAAATCCCATGCTGCTGATGCAACTAGTAGCAATGGCTATTCCCTAAGTAAACTTGATTAATAGCAGTTAATGGACTTCTCCTCCAAGAACTTATCCAAACCTTTTTTGAACCCAGCTACACTAACTGCACTAACCACATCCTCTGGCAACAAATTCCAGAGCTTAATTGTGCATTGAATTGAAAAATAATTTTCTCTGATTTCTTTTAAATGTGCTACTTGCTAACTTCATGGAATGCCCCCTAGTCCTTCTATTATCAGAAAGTGTAAATAATCAATTCACATCTACTCATTCAAGACCTCTAATGATCTTAAAGACCTCTATCATATCCCCCCTCAGCCGTCTCTTCTCCAAGCTGTACAGACTTAACCTCTTCAGCCTTTCCTCATAGGGGAGCTGTTCCATCCCCTTTATCATTTTGGTTGCCCTTCTCTGTACCTTCTCCATTGCAACTATATATTTTTTGAGTTGTGGCGACCAGAATTGTACACAGTATTCAAGGTGCGGTCTCACCATGGAGCGATACGAGACATTATGACATTTTCCGTTTTATTAACCATTCCCTTCCTAAATTCCTAACATTCTGTTTGCTTTTTTGACTGCTGCAGCACACTGAGCCGACGATTTTAAAGTATTATCCATTATGATGCCTAGATCATTTTCCTGGGTGTTGGTTCCTAATATGGAACCTAACATCGTGTAACTACAGCAAGGGTTATTTTTCCCAAAATGCAACACCTTGCACTTGTCCACATTAAATTTCATCTGCCATTTGGATGCCCAATCTTCCAATCTTGCAAGGTCCTCCTGTAATGTATCACTATCCTCTTGTGATTTAACTACTCTGAATAATTTTGTATCGTCCGCAAATTTGATAACCTCACTCATCGTATTCCTTTCCAGATCATTTATTTATATATATATATATATATTACAAATTTTAACTAATAGATCAGAAATTTCATTTTTGAGTACCTTCAGTACCCCAGGATGCCTTCCATCCAGTCCAGGTGATTTGCTACTCTTTAGTTTGTCAATCTGGCCCTACTACATCTTCCTGGTTCACAGTGATTTGGTTCAGTTCTTCTGACTCATCACCCTTGAAAACCATCTACGGAACTGGTATCTCCCCAACATCCTCATTAGTAAACACGGAAGCAAAGAATTCATGTAGTCTTTCAGCAATGGGCTTATCTTCCCTAGGAGCCTCTTTAACCCCTCGGTCATCTAATGGTCTAACCGACTCCCTCACAGGTTTCTTGCTTCGGATATATTTTTAAAAGTTTTCATTATGAGTTTTGCCTCTATGGCCAACTTCATTTCAAATTCTCTCTTCGCCTGTCTTATTAATGTTTTAAACTTAACTTGACAATGTTTATGTTTTATCCTATTTTCTTCCGATGGATCCTTCTTCCAATTTTTGAATGAAGATCTTTGGCTAAAATAGCCTCTTTCACCTCAGCTTTTAACCATGATGGTAATCGTTTTGCCTTCCTTCCACCTTTCTTAATGCATGGAATACATCTGGACTGCACCTCTAGGATTGTATTTTTAAACAATGTCCATGCCTGTTGAACACTTTAAACTTTGCAGCTGCACCTTTCAGTTTTTTTCTAACTATTTTCCTCATTTTATCAAAATTTCCCTTTTGAAAGTTTAGTGTTAGAGCTGAAGATTTACTTACTGTCCCCCTTCCAGTTATTAGTTTAAATTTGATCATGTTATGATCACTATTGCCAAGTGGCCCCACCACCGTTACCTCTCTCAACAAATCCTGCGTTCCACTAAGAATTAAATCTAAAATAGCTCCCTGTCCTCCACCAAGATGCTCCTCTCTATCATTGCAATATAATTTGTACCCTGGTATAGCACTATCCTATTGGTTATCCTCTTTCCACCATGACTCTGAGATTCCAATTAAGTCTATGTCATCATTCACTGCTACGAACTCTAATTCTCCCATCTTACTTCTTAGACTTTCGGCATTAGCATACAAACATTTCAAAGTGTGTTCTTTGTTTGTATTAACATTCTGCTTTTCAGCTGACAGGGATAAATTGGAATCTTTAGCTCAGGTGAGTTTTTAATTATAGCACTTGGACTACTTTTGTTTTCTTATTATTGGAACTTCTCTGTTGGGATGCCCTAACTCTAATGCTTCATTAGTATCCTTCGACGATACCTCCCTCCGAACCATGCGCTGCTGAGCAACGGTCAGCTTTCCCCTTTGATTTAGTTTAAAAGCTGCTCTATCTCCTTTGTAAAGATTAGCACCAGCAGCCTGGTTCCACTCTTACCAAACTGAATCCCTCTTCCTTGCACCATTGTCTCATCCACGCTTTGAGATTCCGGAGCTCTACCTGCCTCTGGGGACGTGCGCGTGGAACAGGGAGCATTTCAGAGAAGGCCACCCTGAAGGTTCTGGATTTCAGCTTTCTACCTAAGAGGCTAAATTTGGCTTCCAGAAACCTCCCTCCCACATTTTCCTATGTTGTTGGTGCCCACATGTACCACGACAGCCGGCTCCTCCCCAGCACTGTCGAAAATCCTATCTAGGTGACGCGTGAGGTCCGCCACCTTCACACCAGGTAGGCATGTTACCAGGCGATCCTCACGCCCACCAGCCACTCAGCTGTCTACATTCCTAATAATTGAATCACCAACTATGATGGCCAACCTAAACCTTCCCTCCTGGGTAGCCCTGGGAGACACATCCTCGATGCAAGAGGACAATGCACCACCTGGAGAGCAGATCCTTGCTACAGGATCATTTCCTGCTGCACCAGGTTGATGCTCTCCAATCATGAGACCTTCCTCCTCTAAGGCAGCACCAGGGCTGCAGACTGGAGTTGGCATTTGGCTGTCGTGACCCAGCCCTGATACCTGGGCCTCGGCCGGAGCCTGAGCCAATGCCCAATGCCATGACCTGACCCGGAGGCTAGGTTCTGAGATTTGGGCCTCAGCTGTGACCCAACCTGGAAGCCAGGTCTCGACACTAAGCCCTAGGCCCAGACCCAGGCCCGATGTCAGGCCTCAGCCAGGAGGCCAAGTCCCGATACCTGGACCTCGGCCAGAGCTCGAGCCCAGGCCCGACGCCATGACATGACCTAGAGGCTGGATCCCAATGCTGGAGCCTTGGCATGGATCCAGGTCCCATATCACAACCCCACCCAGAGGCTGAGTCCCGATGCTGAGGCCTCGGCCTAGGCCGGAGCCCAAGCCCATGTCCAATACCACTACCTGACCCAGAGTCCAGGTCCCAATGCTAGGGCTTAGGCCCAGACCCAGGCCCAATGCCAGACCTCAGCCAGGAGGCCAGGTCCCAATACCTGAGCCTCAACCGGAACCTGAGCCCAGGTCCGATACTGCGACCTAACCCAGAGGCCGGGTCCCAATGCTGGGCCCTCGGCTTAGGCCAGAGCCCAAGCCCAGGCCCAATGCTCCTACCTCACCTGGAGGCCAGGTCCCGATGCTGGTGCCTAGCTTGGATCCAGACCCAAGGCCTCGGCCAGGATGCTGTGTACTGAGGGGGGATATGATAGAGGTCTTTAAGATCATGAGAGGTCTTGAATGAGTAGATGTGCTCAGTTATTTACACTTTCGAATAATAGAAGGACTAGGGGGCATTCCATGAAGTTAGCAAGTAGCACATTTAAGACTAATTGGAGAAAATTCTTTTTCACTCAACGCACAATAAAGCTCTGGAATTTGTTGCCAGAGGAGGTGGTTAGTGCAGTTAGTGTAGCTGGGTTCAAAAAAGGTTTGGATAAGTTCTTGGAGGAGAAGTCCATTAATGGCTATTAATCAATTATACTTAGGGAATAGCCACTGCTATTAATTGCATCAGTAGCATGGGTTCTTCTTAGTGTTTGGGTAATTGCCAGGTTCTTGTGACCTGGTTTGGCCTCTGTTGGAAACAGGATACTGGGCTTGATGGACCCTTGGTCTGACCCAGAATGGCAATTTCTTATGTTCTTATGCCTGGGCTGAGGCCCAGGGTCAGGCCGAGGCCTCAGAGCCCAGACCTGGGAGCTCCTCTTCGGGTCCTCTTCTTTCTTCAGCTGTACAATGCCATACATCAAAATGGTGCCATCTGCTGGGGTGAATGCACTGGACTTTATTAACTCCAGGATAATCTCAGTGAACGTCGTCATTTGGCATTGAAGAGCCGAAGAAAGAAGAGGACACAATGAGGAGCTTCCAGACCTGGGCTCTGAGGCTTGGGCCTGGCCATGGGCCAAGGCCTAGGTTGAGGTGCTGGGGTGGGGGTTGGGTCACAGCGTTGGACCTGGATCCAGGCCTAGGCCCTGGCATCAGGACTCAGCCTTCAGTGGATACTCAATGGATCATTTAAGGGTTTTTTTTTTTAATTATCAGGGGTCTTGGCCAAAGCCCCAGCATCAGCCCATGCCTCTGCTGAGATTTCGGCATCACACTCAGGTCTAGGTTGCGGCCCCTGCTTTGGGCCTCAGTCCAGGCCCTTGGAGAAGCCCCAGCCTCGGACCTAGACTGAGGTCCTGTGCGAAGCTCTGGCTTCGGGCCTAGGCCGATGCACCAGCGTCGTGCTCGGGCATTGGCTGCGGCTCCTGCTTTGATATGGAGAAGAAAGAGTATATACCTCAAAGACATAAATAATGCACAAAGAGCATACATTTTTTATGTGGAAAGGAAATTCGAGAACACGTGGTCATGGTATAAGGCGGAAAGGCCATAGAGGAATAATACAAGAAAATAGATGTTCATAGAAAGAGTGAGGATTCATTGAGCAGCATCTCAGTGGATCAAAGTAATGAGCTGTGAACCAGGAATACCAAGGTTCAAATTCCACTTTCCCTCCTCCACCGATGCTTCTTGTGACCTTGACAAGGTCACCATGCTTAAATGCAAATGTGATTATATGTGGGGAATTAACATGTGAACATTTGTACATGCACTATTTGCCATTTTTCTGCACATGTAATTTTGAATTTGTGGAGCCATTCACAAAAATTAATTCTGAATTGCTAATTACCCGATGTAGTGTGCAAATCAGTTCATTAATTAATTTGCAGTAGCAACATTTTGTACAAAGCTTTTTTGCAAAGTGGTAATTTTCCATGGAACTTAGCTACAACTCAAGGTGGAGAGGACTTAGATGGCTAGCCCTGATTTTGAACACTAGCCAATAAATCTAGGAGCTTAGGTTTGGCTGAGAATGCACAGAATTTGGCTGGCTGAGTGGGCTACTCAGCGCCCGTTTAAAAATTGACCCTCATTTCCAGTACTTTATGGTTCAGCTACATCATTTGAATAGCCTAAAACCCAGATATCAGATCCTGCTTTTTTAGTACTCACACAGAAACCATCGTCAGCTACATGGCTTCAGCAGGGAGATGCAAAATCTTACGTACTACTCACTAGGTCAATAAAAGTATCAGAAAATCTGTTTGCTTCCCATTTTTTTTGTGGCTGATCCTTGAGAGCTCATAGGACCTGTACTCTGGCCTGCCGAGTAGCGAAAAAGGAAATGATAGTGAATGAAAAATTACTTTTAAACGAAATGATTAAGTGGACAAGAATCCTGTCTGAAATTATGTGCCCCATTTGTGTTTTAATGAGAGCTGCTCCCAGTTTAAAGTGTTCCTGTAAGTACAGCATGTGCATGTGTCAAAGGTTTGGGCTGTTTTTATGTAATCTGTGATTCATGTTACTATAAGTAATCTCTGTACCTTTGTGCAGGAAAAAAGATGGAATTCCATGTAGCAAAAATAAATCCCTTTAAAGGCAAAGCTGCTCTTGGCAGGGAGGAATGTTGGAACTTAATAAGTAGCGTGAGAAGTGCCAAGCTGAGTCAGGCCAAGGTCCATCAAGCCCAGCATCCTGTTTCCAACAGTGGCCAATCCAAGACTCAAGAACCCGGCAAGTACCCAAACATTACATAGATCTCAAGCTACTATTGCTTATTGATTAATAGCAGTTTATGGATTTATCCTCTAGGAGCTTATCCAAACCTTTTTTAAACCCAATTACACTATCTGCTGTAACCACATCCTCTAACAATGAATTCCAGAGCTTCATGGAGTGCCCCCTAGTCCTTCTATTATCTGAGAGAGTAATTAACCGATTTACATTAACTTCTTAGTTTCCTGGAGGGTCCCCTTATTTTAGTATCATTTGAAAGGGTAAATAACCATCCTTTATTTACCCGTTCCACCCCCTCATGATTTTATAAACTTCTATCCTGTCTTCTCTCAGCCCTAGCCCTAGCCTACATAGCCTCTGAATCACAGGGGAGCTGTTCTACATAAGAACATAAGAAATTGCCATGCTGGGTCAGACCAAGGGTCCATCAAGCCCAGCATCCTGTTTCCAATAGAGGTCAAACCAGGCCACAAGAACCTGACAATTACTCAAACACTAAGAAGATCCCATGCCACTGATGCAATTAATAGCAGTGGCTATTTCCTAAGTAGATTTGATTAATAGCCATTAATGGACTTCTCCTCCAAGAACTTATCCAAACCTTTTTTGAACCCAGCTACATTAACTGCACTAACCACATCCTCTGACAATAAATTCCAGAGCTTTATTTTGCACTGAGTGAAAAAGAATTTTCTCCGATTAGTCTTAAATGTGCTACTTGCTAACTGCATGGAATGTCCCCTAGTCCTTCTATTATTCGAAAGTGTAAATAACCGATTCACATCTACTCGTTCAAGACCTCTCATGATCTTAAAGACCTCTATCATATCCCCCCCTCAGCCGTCTCTTCTCCAAGCTGAACAACCCTAACTTCTTCAGCCTTTCCTCATAGGGTAGCTGTTCCATCCCCTTTATCATTTTGGTTGCCCTTCTCCGTACCTTCTCCTTCGCAACTATATCTTTTTTGAGATGCGGCGACCAGAATTGTACGCAGTATTCCAGGTGTGGTCTCACCATGGAGTGATATAGAGGCATTATGGCATTTTCCGTTTTATTAACCATTCCCTTCCTAATAATTCCTAACATTCTGTTTGCTTTTTTGACTGCTGCAGCACACTGAGCTGACGATTTTAAAGTATTAATCACTATGATGCCTAGATCTTTTTCCTGGGTGGTAGCTCCTAAAATGGAACCTAACATCGTGTAACTACAGCAAGGGTTATTTTTCCCTATATGAAACACCTTGCAATTGTCCACATTAAATTTCATCTGCCATTTGGATGCCTAATCTTCCAGTCTTGAAGGTCCTCCTGTAATGTATCACAATCCACTTGTGATTTAACTACTCTGAATAATTTTGTATCATCCGCAAATTTGATAACCTCACTCACTGTATTCCTTTCCAGATCATTAATATATATATTGAAAAGCACCGGTCCAAGTACAGATCCCTGAGGCACTCCACTGTTTACCCTTTTCCACTGAGAAAATTGACCATTTAATCCTACTCTCTGTTTCCTGTCTTTTAACCAGCTTGTAATCCATGAAAGGACATCGCCTCCTATCCCATGACTTTTTAGTTTTCAAAGAAGCCTCTCATGAGGGACTTTGTCAAACGCCTTCTGAAAATCCAAATACACTACATCTACCGGTTCACCTTTATCCACAAGTTTATTAACCCCTTCAAAAAAAATGAAGCAGATTTGTTAGGCAAGACTTCCCTTGGGTAAATCCATGTTGACTATGTTCCATTAAACCATGTCTTTCTATATGCTCTACGATTTTGATCTTGAGAAATAGTTTCCACTATTTTTCCCGGCACTGAAGTCAGGCTCACTGGTCTATAGTTACCCGGATCGCCCCTGGAGCCTTTTTTAAATATTGGGATTACATTGGCCACCCTCCAGTCTTCAGGTACAATGGATGATTTCAATGACAGGTTACAAATTTTAACTAATAGATCAGAAATTTCATTTTTTAGTTCCTTCAGTACTCTAGGATGCATACCATCTGGTCCAGGTGATTTGCTACTCTTTAGTTTGTCAATATGGCCTACTACATTCTATCCCCTTTATTTATGTTTTTTGTTGTCCTTCTCTGTACCTTTTCTAAGTCTGCTATGTCTTTTTTGAAATGAGTGCGACCAATACTCAAGGTGTGGTCACATCATGGATAGATAAAGAGGAATAATGTTAGTCTTCATTTTATTCTCTATTCCTCTCCAAATAATTCCTAACTATCTATTTGCCTTTTTGACTGCCACTGCACCTTGAGCTGAGGATTTCAATGCATGAACCACAAGGACTCTGATGTACTGTTCCTGGATGGTGATTTCTAATATGGAACCCAGCACTGTGTGAATCCCTTTGCACTTGTCCACATTAAAAAAGGCCCTTCTGCATTTCCTCCCAATCCACTGCTGTTTTAAGCTTTGAATAAGTTTATGCCATCTGCAGATTTGATCCCTTCACTCATTTCTTCCTTGCTGTTTAACATATTCATAATTATTTATGAATATGTTAATCAGCTTAGGTCCCAGTACAGATCCTTGTGGTATTCTACTAATGATCTTTCTCCATTTGGAAAACTGACCATTTAGTCCACTGCTTATGTTAGTTTCCTCAATTACCAATACATAATAGGACACTGCCTGTCATCACATGACTTTTAAATATCCCTAGAAGTATTTCATAAGGGACTTGACAAATGCTGTTCTAATATATTTGAAAAACAGAATATCAATGTTATTAAACTAAACTTCTGAAAATCCAAATACACTATTTCAGCTGGCTCACCTTTATCCACAAATATATTTACACCTTCAAAAGTCTAATAGATTTGTAAGGCAAACCTTCCTTTTGGTAACTAAATAACAGATTATTTGTAACAGGTTTGCAATTTTATGTTTGAGTTCTTTCAGTACTCTAGGGTGGATACCATCTGGTCCTGGTGATTTATTTCTATCTAGTTTGTCAGGTTGATCTATTATAACTTCCAGTTTCACAGTGATTTGCTTAAGTTGCTCAGAATCATCATCAAAGAATGTTTCTGGTGCGGTTACATCCCCAATATCCTCATCAGGTAAGGCTGAGACATTCAGTTTTTCTGCTATTTCCTTGTCCTCCCTGAGCACCCCTTTTACTCCTTGGTTATCTGGAAGTTCAACAGACTCCCTCACAGGATTTTTACTTCAAATGCACTTTAAAAGTTTTATTCGTTTTTACCAGTGGGGCATGCTTTTTCTCAAATTCTCCTTGGCCTGCCTTATTACTGTTTTACATATTACTTGGCAGTGCTTATGTTAGTTTCCTCATTTGAGTCTGCTCTTCATTTTATGATTATTATATTTTGTAAGTTGCTCTGAGCAAGTCTTTTCACAAAGCAACAAACTAAATTGCAATAATAAATAAATAAATATATTCTTTTTTGCTTTATTTGCCTCTTGTGCCTCACCTTTAATCCATTGCTGGCACTGTACACAATGGGGGCTGATGTAATAAGCTGCCGTAGACCTGCTGCAGATTTTTGTGTGTGTTTTCCATGTTAAGCTTATGCATGTATATTATAACGTGGTTAGTGTGTAAAAAACATGCGCTCAAACCCGCTCAAAAAGCCTCAGCAGGTTTAGCACTAGTCTAAATGCCATGCAAAAGAGGCAATTAACTATTCATGGGCAATACAGAGAACCGTGCTGGCATTAGTGCGGGGTTTTTTAAGTGGGTTTTATAGCATCTGGGTCATAAAAACATAAGAAATGCCATACTGGCTCAGACCAAGAGTCCATCAAACCCAGTATCCTGTCTCTAATAATGGCCAATGCACCTGGCAAGTACCCAAACATTAAATAGATCCCATGCTACTAATACCGGCAACAAGCAGTGGCTATTCCCTATCGATTAATATCAGTTTATGGACTTCCCCTCCAGGAATTTATCCAAACCTTTTTAAACCCAGCTACACTCACTTCCTTAACCACATCCTCCGGCAACGAATTCCAGAGCTTAATTGTGTGTTGAGTGAAAAAAAAAGTCTCTGATTTGTTTTAAATGTGCTACTTGCTAACTTCATGGAGTGCCCCTTATACCTTGTACTATCCAAAAGAGTAAATAACCATTTCACATTTATCCATTCAAGTCCTTTCATGATTTTGTAGACCTCTATCATATCCCCCCTCAGCCGTTTCTTCTTCAAGATGAAGAGCCCTAATCTCTTTAGCCTTTCCTCATAGGGGAGTTGTTCCATGCCCTTTATCATTTTGGTTGCCCTTCTCTGTACTTTCTCCAATAAAGCTATATTTCTTTTGAGATGGAGAGACCAGAATTGCACACAGTATTCTAGGTGTGAGCTCACCATAGAGCAATGTAGAGGCATTATGACATTCTCCGTTTTATTTGCCATTCCTAGGCGCTTAAACTTAACTCCAGGGCCGGAGTAAAGGTTAAGTGCCTGTCTGGAGGTGAAACAATTAAGCGGCAGAAACCAGAAGAAAGGTCAGAAACAGAATAGGCACATTTCAGAAATGCTGAATGCTTTGTAGCCCCTTCCAAATCTCTGCTGCATTTCCCCACTCAGCGGCATCCATCATTATAGTTCCCACGCAGTCGTTGACAGATCATGAAGGGGGTTAAACATTGCTCTACCCACCTTCAGTCCCACTCCCAGACCACAAACTCACTACTGTCATTATGAAAGGGGAAGGCTTTCAAATAAGAATCAATCACAGATCACCATATGTGTGGTTTATTGCATAGGGCCTTCAGCGCATGTTGTAGCGTTCATATCTGTGTGGATATTTGTTTTGCGCAGATTTTCTGTGCCTATCTCTTTTGCATGCCATCCACTTATTACATCCCACAAAGGCACCTGCTTTTGCCAAATGCACTAAAAAAAAATACACGCTGAAAAATAGCACCGATTTCCCCATGGGTCTTATTACATCGGCCCCAATGTATTGTCATTGGGTAATGACATTTTGCTGCTAGAATTTAGTGTTTTATTGTTTATATATATTTTAAAAATATCACACATGGGAGATGATCAATGCAATAACAAAAAGTTATGGGCTGAGAGTGCAGCATAGTGCTTTCAACACAGAACCTAGAAATGCTAATTTGATTTTTCCTTTGTGCCACTCAATGTTTGACCTTGGGCTAGTCACTTAACCTCCTCATCCTCAAACTTAGTTCTCCGGGACATGGGAAAGAATTATAACTGTGAACTATTATGGACAGAGTTGTGTACACTGAAGTTTTTCAACTAACCAGAGGAAATAGTCAGAGACCTGGGGAATGTAAATATTCCATCAGATTATTATTCTAGAACTGTAATATAAAGAATACAAATGTTGGCTTAATGAGCCAACAGCAGTAAACTAAGTACTGTACATGAACAGTACTAATTGGGAAACAACATTTTTATGGTGGTAACTGATTGCAGTAACTGAGCATGGAGCACTGTACTTCTGCAGCTTCCCAGACTTGTATAGAAAAGGTTTGCTTTTTTTTTTTTAAATTTGTATTTCACTTAGGCAAAGTTCAAAGTGTTTTACAATTAAACTAGACAGAGTAAGTAACAGCTTCTGTTAAACGGTGGCCACAGGGGACAAAGGCAAGTTAAAGTGCTGGATATGCAGGGAGAACCAAGCAGAACTGCGCCTGAGGTCATGATTCCTCCTCACTGGGCTAGTGGGACGAGGTGACGTCCTCTGAACTTTTAAATATGTTTCTTCCACTCTCCCCTCTATCCTATTTATTGTTGTCATCCCATTTGAACGGTTTCTTGTTTTTTACCCTATTTTATCTGAACGGTTTCTTGTTTATACCCTATTTTATCTTTGACTGTTCCTCTGTGAAGCTTGTTGCTATGTTGAGTTACCTGTAAACCGAGATGATGTTCCCAACGTATCTCGGTATATAAAATGCTTAAAATAAATAAATAAATAAATTGCCCAACAAACCAGGCCAGATCTGCCCAGTACTGCCAAGCACCTCTTTTGATTATATTGACAGACATAAAAGATACGATATGAGAACTGTGACCCCATGAAATCTCTTACACTGGGCAACAATTGCTCAGTAGACACAGCAATGTAATTGGGAGCCGGATGGCTCTGGGTGATCAGGAACAGGCCGAGTCTGTCCAGCTTTTACTCCAAGAACCCATACAGGGACTAAGCCCTATGCATAGCCCGCTGCATCCTCAGATCTGTGTCTGGAAAATAGGCCCTATCTATGGTCCGGTATCTCTGCATTCTGCTGCTTCTTATTAGCGGTCAGTCCTTTTAATTACAATCTGTGAGGGCCTAACACAGCAGGCTGAGTAGTTGACAGTATTCAATGAGGGATGCTATGTGGCATGTGCATGGTTTATTACATCATCAGCATCCAAGCCATTTATTTAGTTAAGCTCTGTAATCTGCCCTTGCTCTTGGCTTAGAATGGCAGCAGAATATTGCAGGGCTTCTGAGCAAATGAGAAACTACTACTTACCTGATAATTTCCTTTTCCTTAATCCAGACAAATGGATTCAGGACCAGTGAGTTCCAGTGGCGGAGCCAGAACTGATTTTTTGGGTGGGAACAAGGTTAACATGAGTGGGCTGTGGGCATTCAGTTCTGAGACCACTAGTTGTATTCTTATTAGGGGTGTGCATTCGTTTTCGACGTATTGGCAATCCGCAACGTATATGTCCCTATTCGTTGTATTCGTGGGGAAGCAAAACGTATTGCGACTCCCCACGAATATAACATATCATCCGTTCCATCCGTTTGGCGCCACGCACTTTTCTTCGCCGCCATTTGCAATCGTAGAACGCAATTTGGGTGTATCCAGAGCCAAAAACCAGCCCTTTCCTGTGAGTCATCAGTGACCTCACAGCCCTGTCAGAGTGGGTCGGACAGGTTGGCACGGATACCAGAATGCAACATATCAGCGATAAGATTTGTTGAAATGCACTGAATGCAGCCAGTCGCGCTGTCATTTAGTGCTCGGTGACGCTTTTCCTGATGACCCAGCACTATATATAGTTAAGCACGCGGCGTGCCACGCACTTTCTTTGCAGGAGTGGTGTGGGGAGGTGGTCTCTGCGGAAGGTGGCTGCACTCAGAGCTAGTCTGAGTTCTGAAATCTGTATTGAATTGCTAGCTAGGCTAGTTACTTAAGAGAAAAAGATATTTATTCTTTATTTGGCTGCAGTGCCTGTGCCAGCTAGCCCTGTTTGTTTTTTAAGCAGTTTATTTAGGTGATCTGAGACGGTCTTTCAGTGCCAGGGAGAGAAGCTACTAGCAGTGCCATTTTGTTTAATTCACCCTCTGGGCTAGCTACAAGCAAGCATCATTTGGGTGTTATGGGTGGGAGAGATATATTCAATTTTTAGCTAGTTTGCTAGAACTTCCATTGGAAAATATTTACATCGATTTTTCTGCTGTGCCAACAATTCCAGCTTTTTTAAACTGAATTTGTTTAATTGAACTCACTCAGTCTCTCTGTGCACTGGGCATCAGTGCCAGTGGGCTGGCAGTTTAGAAGACTCGAGTTTGTTATTGGGATACTCTGTGCAGTGAAATCCCCAGGCTGCCTCTTTTGTGCTTACAGGCAAGCTCTGTGTGTGCACACCACACACATTAATTAGTGCATATCAAGGCACTGTGACAGTGGGCACTGGGTAGTTTAGCAGACTCAAGTTTATTATTGGGACAGTCTGTACAGTGAAATCCCCAGTCTGCCTCTTTTGTAGTTACAAGCAAGCTCTGTGTGCGCACACCACACACAATACATTAGTGCATAGCAAGGCACTGTGACAGTGGGCACTGGGTAGTTTAGCAGACTCAAGTTTATTATTGGGACAGTCTGTGCAGTGAAATCCCCAGTCTGCCTCTTTTGTAGTTACAAGCAAGCACTGTGTGTGCACACCACACACAATACATTAGTGCATATCAAGGCACTGTGCCAGTGGGCACTGAGTAGTTTAGCAGACTCAAGATGGTGAGAATGATAGTGAAATGCTAAGAGAAATTAGGGAAGCTAACCAAATTGGTAGTGCGGTAATAATGGGAGACTTCAATTACCCACACAAAGGAGTCAGCGGTTAACCACAACATATAATCTAGTCACCAAAAATGTGGAACCCAAATGCAAATTCAAAAATTGGCCTAAGAAGGTGTCAGCAAGCCTTGACGTTATGTGTCACTATCAAGCAGACACTAACCGGTCTTATCTATCATTCACCTTCATCATAATTTTAATGCAACAAAATTTTTTCTTTTCTTTTTTCAATTAATTAAAACTTTTAATTAATTGAAAAAAGAAAAGAAACTTCGGTATAGAAAAGTTATAAATAAATAAATAAATAAATAAAATTAAAAAGGGACCTGTTGCAATCTAAACTCTTTGGAGGGGCAGGCAGTTCCATCCGGAAAAAAATGAACTCTAAACATGATGCATCGCCACCACCTGTTTCTGACCTTGTAGTTTTGGAGGTGAGGGAAGGGGAGGCTGAGTCATGCCAGACAAAATGTCGACACCCAAAGCAGCAGTGGGACAGTCGACTTAACGTTGACAATGTAGCGCAGGCACTGTTTGCTTCTGATTCAGATGAACGAACATCTTGTGTGGGATTCTCATCAGAAACGGAAGAAGTAATAGTTGAGCCTGACGAAGTTTTAGGAGGATCAGTTAGTCCTGTCTTAGCTTCCACTTCAGTACAGCAGTGGAGAGATGAAACTGATGAGGAGGAGGAAGAGCAGTCAGTGCAGGCACAAAGGGTGACTGAGGACCCTGGATTTGCTTCTCAGGGTGCACCCACTACTTCAGCTCCAGTGCCAGCATTTATTTATTTATTTATTATTTTTATATACCGACATTCATCTGAATTGAGATATCACACTGGTTTACATTCAGGTACTGTAGGTATTTCTCTATCCCCAGAGGGCTTACAATCTAAGTTTTTGTACCTGAGGCAATGTAGGGTAAAGTGACTTGCCCAAGGTCACAAGGAGTGACAGTGGGACTTGAACCTTGGTCTCCTGGTTCATAGTCCACTGCTCTAACCATTAGGCTATTCCTCCTCCCACCACCATATAGAGAAGGGAGGATCACGAAAGACATCTGCAATCTGGAGTCACTTTAAATTGACGGGTGACCCGCATTTTGCTTGGTGTAATTACAGTGGCAGGGCTATTAGCAGAGGCAAGCAAAAGTTGTAACCAGGAGCATTGGGGAAATGATTGCCCTTGATGACCAGCCCTTGCAGATAATGGAGAATGTGGGTTTCAAGCGTTTTCTGAAGGTCGTAGTCCCCTCCAGAACCACATTTAGCAGAAATGTCCTCCCCAGCCTGTACAAGCAGTGTTGCAGTCGCATCCAAGCACTGCTAACTAAGGCAAAGGGGAGTGTGCATTTCATCTGCGATATCTGGACCGCCATGAATACTGCACACTCTTACCTCTCCCTCACAGCACACTGGTGGGACCTGGCTGAGGCAGGGGCAGGCAGCAGCTCTATTACTGAACAAGTATCAGAGTGGAGATGGGCTTTACTGCACAACCACCTGATGGACCAGGCCCATACCGCAGCCAATATTCTAGCATGCATCAGACAGATGCTGGAGGGCTGGCAACTACACCAGCGAGACAGGAATCCTCATGCAGGGTTCTTTGTCACAGACAATGGTGCAAACATGGTTAAGGCAATAAATGACGGGCACTTTAAGAACATCCGATGTTTGGCACACACACTGCACCTGGTAGTGAAGTCAGCTCTGGAGTTGGATTCCAATGACCAAGAGAATGAATACCTGCATAGGTTAATACAGAAGTGCAGGAACATAGTAGCGCACTTCCACAGAAGTGTAAAGGCGGAGCAGGTTCTCTGACAAAAGCAGACTGATATGGAGATGCCTCACAAGCATCTTATTCAAGACATTGCCACCCGGAGGAATTCCACCTTTATGATGCTCCAGAGGTTAGTGGAGCTGCAGACACCCCTTCATGAACTTTCTGGTACAATGGACATAGGTGTGCAGAATACCCTAGAGCATCATTATTGATTAGTCATGAGTCAGCTGATAAAAATCCTGCAGCTCTTCAAGGATGTCATGGAGGAGCTGAGTTTCAGAAGTGCCACCTTGGCTGACATCATCCCTATAGTTAATTTCCTGGATGAAAATTTGGAGGCCTTTAAACAGGAAGAGGGAATGACAGTTGAGGTGCTACATTGTCTGGACACTTTGCAGCAGCAGGTGGAAGAGAGATTAAGGCCTTTAACAGAACAGAACACATACATGCTCACCACAGTCAGTGATCCCCGTGTGAAAGAGAAACGCGCCCTACAGTTCGATTGTCTCTTATTGGTGAAGGTCCTGCTGTTATCAAAAGTCTGTGAACAGGAGCGCCATAGGCAGAGACAGATTAGGCGTGAAGCAAAGGTGGAAACAGCGGGCACTTCAGAGAGTTCAGGTAGCCCAAGCAGGAGCAGCACTCTGTCAGTGACAGCTAGTACCTCCTCCTCCTCCTCCACTTCAGAAAGCAAAAGGCATGTTGCCCATAAAGATTCATCTGTTGTGCTACTGGCTAGAGAGAAAGCAGCTGGCATGAGTGACTCTCAGTCCACCCAAGCAAAGGAGACACCAGCACAGCTGTCAGTGACACGGTATCACTCAGAGCTGACAGAGAACATGCAGACAGATCCGCTGGCATATTGGGCACACATGTCCACTGTCTGGCCACACCTAGCCAAAGTGGCTCAGCGATATCTGTCATGTCCACCAACCAGTGTGCCCAGTGAACGTGTCTTTTCAATGACAGGGGATATCATGAGCCCTCACCGCTCAAGGCTGGCACCAGACTTGATGGAAATGCTAGTATTTTTGAAAATAAAACTGCCTTTGCTTGGGTTTCCAAATTTTCCCTGTGAATGGCAAGATGAATAAAAGCAATTGAAAGCCTTGCAGCAGCTCCAACTGTCTCCTATGCTCCAGATAATGTAAGCACTGCAGCACATGTACCTGACCTGAAATGCTGTGCCAGTCTGTCCACTGTCCAGGCCATTGGTCCCTACAAGGGCCTGACCTCTAATGCTGTGCCTGTCCATCCAGGCTTTATGTCCCTACAAGGGTTTGACTTCTATTGCTTTGCCTGTTCGTCTAGGCCTTATGTACCTACGTGGGCCTGACCTCTGTCCTCGATTGCTGTGCCTGTCTGTCCAGGTCTTATGACCCTAGGTGGGATTGACCTCTGTCCTCGATTGTTGTGCCTGTCCATCCAGGCCTTATGTCCCTAGGTGAGATTGACCTCTGTCCTCGACTGCTGTGCCTGTTCATCCAGGCCTTATGTCCCTAGGTGGGATTGACCTCTGTCCTCGAATGCTTTGCCTGTTTGTCCAGGCCTTATGTCCTTACGTGGGATTGACCTCTGTCCTCGACTACTGTGCCTGTTTGTCCAGGCCTTATGTCCATAGGTGGGATTGACCTCTGTCCTCGAATGCTATGCCTGTCCGTCCAGGCCTTATGTCCCTACAAGGGTTTGACCTCGATTGCTGTGCCTGTCCATTCAGGCCTTATGTCCCTACAAGAGTTTGACCTTGATTGCTGTGCCTGCCTGTCCAAGCCTTATGTCCCTAGGTGGGATTGACCTCTGTCCTCGACTGCTGTGCATTTTCGTCCAGGCCTTATGTCCCTAGGTGGGATTGAACTCTGTCCTCGACTGCTTTGCCTGTTTGTCCAGGCCTTATGTCCTTACGTGGGCTTGACCTCTGTCCTCGATTGCTGTGCCTGTCCGTCCAGGCCTTATGTCCCTAGGTGGGATTGACTGCTGTCCTCGACTGCTGTGCCTGTTCATCCAGGCCTTATGTCCCTATGTGGGTTTGACCTCTGTCCTCGAATGCTGTGCCTGTCCGTCCAGGCCTTATGTCCAGTCCTAACGGCTGAGCCCTCATTGCAAAGGGAAACCTCAGTCTCTGGCAATTCAATCTAGTAATCTTTCACAGCATGGATCCTTAAATAAAACAAGCAGTTTTCTTTAGTTTCAGGGCAGAGAAGAGAACTTCTTTCGTCTTGCTTATGAAGTCATGATCTGTTTGCAAATGCTTAAATCCTAACAAGTTGTACCATTATACACTCAAGGGGACAACCCATTCCAGGGAGCCCTTTCCTGCTCAAACGAAGGGGAACTCTCCCCGGTGTAGCAGCCTATCTCTTAGCACCTGTTGACCCATCTTCAGAATGAGAAAAGAGCTCCAAGGTACTTAGACTGTGGCAAACACAGTGAGACCATGCTCACAGTGAGACACTGTTCCAGGTCATCACGCTTTGAAGGCTCGTGCTCCACTCTAGGGGCCAACCCATTCCAAGGAAGCCCTTTCCTGCTCAAAGAAAGGGAACTCTCCCCGGTGTTGCAGCCTATCTCTTAGAACCGATTGACCCATGTTGAACCTGCTGTTCACATGGCATCCTGCTCCACGTCGCCATGCTTTGAAGACTCGTGCTCCACTCTAGGGGTCAACCCATTCCGGGGAGCCCTTCCCGGCTCAAAGGAAAGGGAACCCTCCCCGGGTGTAGCCAGCTTATATCCACCCTCTGACCCATGTTGAACCGCTGTTCACATGCACCCTCCTCCGTCTCGGCCTTGAAAACTCTCGTTTGTATATCAGCTAAGTCCACCAGATTTTAAAAGACCAGCGGGAGCTCACTAGACGCCAATGGAAATACCCCACTCTAGGGGCGAACCCATTCTAGGGAGCCCTTTCCTGCGCAAAGGAAAGGGAACTCTCCCCGGGTGTAGCCAGCCTGTATCTACCCTCTGCCTCTGTGCCTTGCTGCCATACACCAGATGACTCACTCAACTCCTTGTGGTGTTCTTGCCACTATCATGGTTCCTCAGTGTGTTGGTGCTAGTCTTTCTGCTTGCTATGTTCCCCCTTCATTGTGCTGTAGGATGTTGATGCCACTTGTCTTGCCGCTTTGTCTGTCATGCTGCCTTCGAGGGTTCATGCATCTCTTATTGGTACTCTCTTTTGAAGCTGTGGTGTGTTTTTGACACTCTCGCTGCTGCTTTGTGCCTCTATTAAAGCACTCTTCTTGCCACTCCTGGTACCCCTTTGCCCCTTTAAAGTACCTTAGGCTATTCATGTCACTTTGGTGCTACTTTTCCACAGTCTAAGTACCTTGGAGCTATTTTCTTGTTCGGATGATTGCTCCCCAGAAGTTTCATCAAAATTGATAATAAAACCCCAATTCTGCAGCCAATAATAGGCTGCAAATACTTCCCCCATTAACTTTAATGGGAACCGGAAAACGAATCCACGTATCAACATAATGGGGTTGCCATTGAACGAATATAACGTATTTGCCCACCAACGAATACAAATACCGAATCGGACGAATCCGTACCCTCTGCACATCCCTAATTCTTATTGATAAATAATACCATATACTGCATATTAATTTATTTTATATTTATTGCAGTTTATAAATGCACAAATATATCATGTAAAAAGCAAAGAAAACAATCAGATCCAATCAATCATGTAATAAAATAAAAATTAATGTATTCTTTTATGAATACTCTTTGCAGAAAACCAGAAATCATCTTAACTTGTTGCGACCATCGCTGCCCGACGTCTCCACTACGCCCACCTTACTTCTTTGGCGACTCCCTCTTTGCCTGTTGGAAGTTTGGCTGCCGTGGCATCCTCTTGCTGCTCCCCTCCGACATCCCCCGACTGGCTAGACGCTGCACACTGCCATATTTCCCAGCAGCCTAAGGGCATGCGGGCGGCACGGCTCCGACTTAAGTACCAGCAATGGTGCGAACCTCAGGGGCGTCCCCCTGAGGTGACGCCATCCGCTCCGGTTATTTAAGGTCTCAGAAATCGCTAACATATCGAGTTAGCAAGGGCTTTCCTCCAGGTATCGGCAGATGGGATTCGCTCTCCACATATCTTGCTACTCTGCCTCCTCGGACTTACCAGGGGTACCCGCTCCTCAGGGGCCTCGCTTTCTCTTTTGCTTTTCAGATCGCAGTCTGGAACCGGTACTCGCTCCTTGAGGGCCTACGTTCCCTGACTTGCTCCTGAATAACACTTCTGCCTGGAAGTCATCACTGCCTACTACACCAGTGAGTTACCATCTCTCTCTCAGAGCTTTCCCTGGAACCAGGTACTCGCTCCTTGACGGCCTAATTCATTCCAGCTCCTGGGCTGCTTCTAAGAGACTATTGTGTGAGTGTTACCATCAAGGTTCTGTTCCTGAACTCTGCATACGCTGCCTACTCACTATATTCAGTTTCTCTACAGCTCAGTCTCCAGGGATCGCTGTTCCAGTATCTGAGAGACTACAGCCCCGCCGGGCACTTCCAGCTCACTACTGCCACCTCTGGTGGTTCAATATACTGTTTAATAAAAGAACTAGTGTGTATCTGTCTCCATACTCTGAACCTGACGGTGGTCCCTCTCGGGATTTTCCCCCGGGGGCGTGGTCATCTGCCACCGGCCCAAGGATCCACCCACAACTACCACGAACACTAACATAACTACAGTAAAATATGATTAATCATCAGAACAGGTGCAGAGCAGTGCTAGGACAATTCACAATACAACTAACATGAAAAAAAAATCCAAATACTGCTGTCACCTCAGCAAAAAATATCCCTCCACTGCTATTTTATGAAGTAACAAACTCCTGCAAAGAAAGAGACATTTAGAACCTTGCCATACCATACAGTCACAGCACTGACTCTCAGGATTCAAATCACAGCAACCTTACGAAAAGCAGCAATGAAAATACTACACCAGGCCTTAGAACATTAATTCATCACCTTCTGGAGTAACAGAGCAAGCTGGACTACTACAAAGAAACTGTATGCTAGCAGAAATATTGCACTTCAGTCACATACACACATGCAAAACAGAGACCGATCTTTAGAAATAAGAGACTACAAATTAAAAACATGCAAATAAAACCAAAATAGAAAGCCTGAGAAACTAGACTCTGAACAGTGGAATTCTGAAGAGCAAAATACAAAAATATAAGAAATGCGCATACCCTAAGATGGCATATTCCAATTGCTAAAATCTCAAAATAATTTTTTTTTTTACCTTTGTTGTCTGATCTTTGTATTTTTCTAATCAATTGGTCCTGGTCTCTTTTTCCCTTTTTTCGCTTGTCGCTCATTTCCAAATTCCTTTTCAGTGTCTCTCTTCTCTTACTGTCTTCTTCCCTTCCTCTCTCTCTCTGACACACACAAACACACACTCACACACACACACATGCTTTCTCTCACAGATTCCCACACACACACAAGCTCTAACCCTCATATGCTCTCCCCCCCACACAAGCCAACATTCTGGGGCGGATTTTCAGAGCCCTGCTCGCGTAAATCCGCCCAAAACCGGGCGGATTTACGCGAGCAGGGCCCTGCGCGCCGGTGAGCCTATTTTACATAGGCTCACCGGCGCGCGCAGAACCCCGGGACTCGCGTAAGTCCCGGGGTTTTCGGAGTGGGCGTGTCGGGAGGCGTGTCGGGGGGCGGGGCCGGAGCGCGCGGCGTTGCGGGGGCGTGTCGGCAGCGTTTTGGGGGCGGGTACGGGGGCGTGGCTACGGCCCGGGGGCATGGCCGCGCCCTCCGTACCCGCCCCCAGGTCGCGGCCCGGCGCGCAGGAGGCCCGCTGGCACGCGGGGATTTACGCCTCCCTCTGGGAGGCGTAAATCCCCCGACAAAGGTAGGATGGGGGTTTAGACAGGGCCGGGCGGGTGGGTTAGGTAGGGGAAGGGAGGGGAAGGTGAGGGGAGGGCAAAGGAAAGTTCCCTTCTAGGCCGCTCCGATTTCGGAGCGGCCTAGGAGGGAACGGGGGTAGGCTGCGCGGCTCGGCGCGCGCAGGCTATACGAAATCGATAGCCTTGCGCGCGCCGATCCAGGATTTTAGCCGATACGCGCGTATCTACTAAAATCGAGCGCAAACAAAAGTAGGCTGTTCACGCTCGTCTGAAAATCTACCCCTCTCTGCGCACAGACAGAAGCTCTCACTCTCTCACCCCCTCCCCCCCCCCACCAGGCTCCCATTCCTATGCACACACAGATGCACACCCAGGCTCCCATTCTCACCCACACATACACACATTCAAGCTTCCATTCTCACCCACACATACACACATTCAAGTTTCCATTCTCACCCACATACACACATTCAAGCTTCCATTATTACCCACACACATGCAGGGCCTTTTCATTAGGCACAGCCAAAGTTCTGCTTCTGCTGCCGCAGGGATGGGATCCTGTAACAACCTTGCAGCTCCGGCCCTCCTCTTCGCTGTCATGGGAATGGGATCCCATGACGGCCTTGCAACTCCAGTCTTCCTCTTTGCTGTCGCGGGGATGGGATCTCGTGGCAGCATTACAGCTCCAGCCTTCCTCTGTGCTGTCGTGGGGATGGGATCCTGTGACATCATTGCTCCAATAGGCCTCTTCCAGTTGGCTGGGCCTGGGCCAAAATTGAGTGGGCCACTGCCCACCCATTGCTTCAACACAGATGGGTTATGCTCTTCTACCAGCACATGGAGATGGAGCAAACTGACGCCACAGTATATAATATACTCCTACAGTGACATCAGCCTGCCAGCATTCTCTTCAAAAGCAACTGTGGACAGACTAGCAAAACCTTGATTAATAACAGATAACCATTTCAGTAGACAACCAACAGGAAATACTGAACCCAGGCAAAGAATGTATGAACACTAATTTAGGGACTGGATGAACACTTACCAGTAACCCCAAAACACGTAGTCACGCAGGAGGACCAAAACACAATCATTCGGCAGCCAAGGGCAGGAAGCTGAATCCATCTCTCTGGATTAAGGAAAAGGAAATTATCAAGTAACTAGTAATTTCTCATTTCCTAACACCCAAACAGATGGATTCAGGAGCAGTGGGATGTACCCAAGCTACTCTCGAATAGGGCGGGAGGCTGCCCGCGGTCCAGCCAAAACTGCACGTGCAAAGGTTGTGTCCTCCTGGGTCTGCACATCCAGACAATAATACCTGAAAAGGTGTGTAGGGAGGACCATGTCGCAGTTTGGCAAATATCGACGGGAGACAACAATCTAACCTCCCACCATGACACTACCTGAACCTTAGTGGAATGAGCCCTAACCTGAGTAGGCAACGGCTTCTCAGCAGTCACATAAGCAGCCTTGAATTCCTTCTTAATCCAGCAAGCTATTGTAGCCCACGAAGCCAGTTTGCCCTGCTTACCTCCACTAAGAAGGACAAACAGATGATCCATCTTTCAAAAAGGTTTAGAAACCTCCAGATACCTCACAACATGTCTCTTGACATCCAAGGGACGCAACATGAGAAATTCCTCTGCATCTTCTTCCCTTTCCAGAGACAGCATGAAAATGGACTGATTCAAGTGAAAATCTAAGACCACTTTAGGCAAAAAAGAAGAAACAGTGCACAGCTGTATCACCCCTGGAGTCACCCGAAGGAACAGCTCCCAGCAAGACAAGTTCTGCAGCTTGGAAATTCAACGTGTAAAATATATCACCACCAGAAACACCATTTTCAAGGTCAGTAATCAGAAAGAAAGTCTATACAATGGTCAAAACGTCGGGCCGCCAAGAAATCAACCAGATTAAAACTCCACAAGGGAACCAGTAACCGCAAGGGAGGACAAAGATGTTTCACTCCCCTCAAGAAACGGGCCACATCTGGATGACCCAATAAGGATTCACCATTCACCATTTATTCAATCCATCCTGCAAAAATTCCAAAATGAGTGGGATCTTAAATGAAGAAGGAAGCACTCCCCGATCTTCACACCAAGCCTCAAATATTCACCAAACTCCATTAGAAGTGAGGGTGGAACAGAATTATCTTAATTTTAGAAAATGATGCGTATCCTGGCCGCGGCAGGCCCTACTCACCCCTGACGGCCGGGTCCTGGACCTGTCCCTTCCTCTTTGGCAGCGGTAGGCAGTTGCCAACGCACTTGCATGCCTGCTGTGCTCCCAGGTTCCTACGGCAGCTCCGCGGCCTCCTCCAGACCCAGTCCGGTCTCCCCATGTGTGTCAAGGGGAGACGCTGCCACCACGTAGTTCCAGTCTGTCTGCCTTAGGTACATGTGCATGCGCCTTCCCCGACTTTAAAGGGGCCGCGGCAGGAAACCTTCCCACAGCCCTGGATGATGATGTCTCCAGGCCTTGCAACTTAAGGCAGTCTCTGCCATCCAGTCTTTGCCTTGGCAACAGGTCTCCACGCTTCCAGTCGTGTGCTTAGTTGCTATTCGTTCATGTTCCTATTCCTGTTCCTGTACCTGATCTGTTCCAATCCTACGTTCCTGTTCCAGCTCTTGTACATCAGTTCCAGTTTCCTGCTCCTGAACCTCGCTTGTTCCTGATTACCCTTTGGATGGATTCCTGGCTTTGATCCTTGCTTGTTCTTGATCACGCTTTGGACGGATTCTCTGGCTCTGACCCTTGCTTTCATCTGACCTTGTCTCCAGCTGCCTGCCCTGACTCCAGCTTGAACCTGACTTTGCCTCCAGCTGACTAGTTGGACTTGACCTTTCTTAGGTTTTCGCCTATTTACAAGCCCAGACTTAACATGTTCCTGATCTCTAGTCTGCTTCAGCCTGTCCGGGCTTCTGGATCCAGGCCCTGTCTTGAACTCAGCTTCTTTGGACCCTGTGTTTCTGTTGCTTCCTGGCTCCCTGCCTTGAGCATCCTTCATAGGATCAACCACATGAAGGCCTGCCTAAGACCAGCCAGCCCCGATACCCAAGGGCTCAACCTGAGGGGAACGAGGGCTGGTATTGGCGAAGCTCCAATCGGCCTCCATTCTGCTCCGCTTCCCGACGGTGGGGACCCGTGGGGGCTTCCCCACTAGTAATGTCAACTCCACCTCAGGCCAAGGGTCCGCCTTCGCAAGAGAAAGAAGGTAAAGGCCTGGTTCTTTCCTTCTTAGCCTTAGTAAATTTTAAATTGAGAACTGTATAAATAGAAGGGGTTTGAAGTATATAGATTAGTTCATTTGATATTATGTTATGTTATTTTATTGCATTTTTATTTGTTCATAAATATGTATATATTGATTGCATTTTATTGCATTTTAATTGTAAACTGCTCTGGCCAGATCTGGTATCTGATGAGCGGTATATAAGAAATGAGAAATAAATAAATAAACAAACCCACACTTAGGCTAAGAAAGTGGAGAACATTTGTGTTCACAGCAAGAGGGCAATCACTGCAGTAGAATATCCATGCTTCAGCAAGTGAGCCCTCTCAAGGGCCATACCGTAAGACAAAGCCAAGTCAGATCTTCATGAAGGACAGGTCTCTGCTGCAACAGATTCCTGTGTGCTGGAAAGTGGAGGGAGAAATCTACCAGGAGCCTTTGCAGATCTATATACCATGGTCTCCTGGGCCAATCCGGTGCCACCAAAAGCACCATACCCCTGTAATCTTCAACCCTCCAAATTATTCTGCCCAACATGGGCCATGGGTGAAAGGCGTAGAGCAGCTTGTCCTCTGGTCAGACCTGCACAAGAGCATCGATACCCAAAGACTTTGGATCTCTCCTGCAATTGAAGAATCGAGGAACCTTCACATTGTGAGAAGTCACCAGCAGCTCTAGAAACGGAAGGCCTCAGCGATCCACTATCAGCTGAAATGCCTCGTCCAATGATACCCATTCTCCTGGGTCCAGACTCTCCCTGCTGAGAAAGTCTGCTCCTACATTGTCTTTTCCTGCAATGTGCAAGACCGAGATCTCCTGAAGATGTACTTCTGCCCATTCCATAAGTTGGTCTATCTCCTGCGACACTTGATGGCTCTTGGTTCCTCCCTGCCGCTTGATGTAAGCCACCGTGGTTGTGTTGTCTGACATTACCCGGACCGCTTGACCCTGAAGCCTGCCACTGAACTGCAAGCACGCCAACCAGACTGCCCAGACTTCCAGCCGATTGATGTTCCAGAAAGACTCTTCTGCATTCCAGCACCCTTGCGCCTTTAGTTCCTAACAGTGAGCTCCCCAACCCTGGAGGCTCACATTTGTCATGAAAATGGCGGCGGCCATAGACGAAAAAGATTGGACGGCAGGAGGTCCTTCCGGACCCCCGCTGGACTTTTGGCAAGTCTCGTGGGGGTCAGGAGGCCCCCCACAAGCTGGCCAAAAGTTCCTGGAGGTCCAGCGGGGGTCAGGGAGCGATTTCCCGCCGCGAATCGTTTTCGTACGGAAAATGGCGCCGGCAGGAGATCGACTGCAGGAGGTCGTTCAGCGAGGCGCCGGAACCCTCGCTGAACGACCTCCTGCAGTCGATCTCCTGCCGGCGCCATTTTCCGTACGAAAACGATTCGCGGCGGGAAATCGCTCCCTGACCCCCGCTGGACCTCCAGGAACTTTTGGCCAGCTTGTGGGGGGCCTCCTGACCCCCACGAGACTTGCCAAAAGTCCAGCGGGGGTCCGGAAGGACCTCCTGCCGTCCAATCTTTTTCGTCTATGGCCGCCGCCATTTTCGGCGCCATTTTGGAAAATGGCGCCGGCTGAAGACGACAAGATTCAGAGCAGGAGCCCGTTCCGGACCGCTGCCGTTCCGGACCGCCGCTGGACCCGCAGGTTATTTAAGTTATTTGGGGGGGGGTTCGGGAGGGTGGGGGATTTAATTTAAAGGGTCGGGGGTGGGTTTTAGGGGGTTTTAGTGTGCCGGCTCACGATTCTAACGATTTATAACGATAAATCGTTAGAATCTGTATTGTATTGTGTTCCATAACGGTTTAAGACGATATTAAAATTATCGGACGATAATTTTAATCGTCCTAAAACGATTCACATCCCTAACCAAGAAGTCCAGCAATGTCAGGGAAACTCCCTTTCTCAGATGATCCGGTTGCAACCACCACTGGAGCTGAGAGCAGACCGCCATCAACAGGTGGAGCTGAATCGAATAGTCCTGAGATTGCGGGATCCAATGAGTCAGCAGGGAGCACTGAAGAGGATACATATGCGCTCTCATCCACGGCACCACTTCCAGGTTTGCTGTCATCAAACTGATGACCTGCAGAAAATGGACCACACTGTCGGACGTATAGTGTTCATCAAGAGACGCACCTGTGTCATCAACTTCTGAATATGAGCTTCTGGCAGGAGAACTTTGCCCTGTTTCATGTCAAACTGAACACCCAGATACTCTGACTGAGATGGCTGAAGACTGCTCTTGGCCAGGTTCACCTCCCAACTGAGGTTCTGCAACAGGGAGATCATCTTGTGGGTCACCAGATGGCTCTCTTCCAGAGACTTGCCTGAATCATCCAGTCATCCGAATACAGGTGTACCAGGATCCTATTCTTTCTCAACTCTGCTGCCCTACCACCATAACCTTGGAAAAAGTTCTGGTAGCAGTGGCCAGACCAAATGGCAGTGCCTGAAACTGATAATGGCACCCCAACACCGCGAAATGCAAAAAACATTGGTGCTCCAATCGGATGTGAATATGGAGATACACCTCGGACAGATCCAAGGAGGTCAGAAATTCCCCCGACTGCACAGCCATTATCACTGAGTGCAATGTTTCCATGCGAAAATGAGTCACCCGCAAATGATGGTTGAACCCTTTGAGATCCAGGATGGGACGAAAGGAACCCTCCTTCTTGGGCATAACAAAATAAATAGAATATTGAGCCGTATGTTCTTGAGATGTGGGTACTGGAACCACAGTCCTCAGACTGAGGAGCCTTGACAATGTGCACTCCACTGCCTGCTTCTTCTGCGCGGAGTGGCAGGGAGACACCATGAATACATCCTGAGGAACACTGTGAAACTCCAGCGCATATCCCTCTCGTATCACCTCCAGGACCCACTGATCCAATTGATTTCAACCCACCTCTGATAAAAGAGACAGGGGCATCCCCCTATCTCCTGTTCCTGGGCATGGGTCTCAAAAACTTCATTAGGAGAATCGGGAGGTTCCACTACCCGAGTCCGTGCCCCACCAGGGTTGTCTGGGATGAAAAGACTTACTGAAAGGCTGAGTCCTCTGAAAGGTCGACCCTCTTTAGGGACAAAACTACTTCGAACCTGTATGATGATCCCTCATACCAAAGGGGTGCGGTGACTGCTTCTTATCCTCCTGCAACTGAAGAACCGGGGATTTGCCCCACTTACTGGCCAGTTTCTCCAACTCACTCCCAAACAAGATCGATCCTTAAAAGGGCAATTTCGTAAGGTTAGCCTTGGAGATTGCATCAGCCAACCAATTTCTCAGCCATAACTGACGCCTAGCTGCTATTACCGAAGCCACTCCTCTGGCCAAGGTATAACCAAATCGCAGCTAGCATCTGCTAAAAAGGTGACGATGGGTTCCATAACTGCCCTGAAATTCACTCCAGAGTCATCAACCTCCTGAGAGAGAAGCAAACAAGAATGAGCTACCATCATCACCACAGTCGGCTTCCTGTACCCGCTGCCTTTCAGCTTCTTAAATCAGCTAAGCCCACACTGGCTGAAGAACCAGCTACTGGACCAAGGCACTTATCTGAGAGACCACAAGAAGCTATCTGCAAGATCATTACCACTGCTTCAAATGCTTGCTTAAGGATGGCCTCAATCCTCCTATCATGAACATCTTTCAAGGCCGCTCCTGCCTCCACAGATATAGTCGTCTGCTTGGAGACAGCACAGACAAGCACATCCACTTTCGGAAAATGCAAACGCTCTCTCACCACTGGATCTAGGAGGTACAGGCCTTCCAAGACTCGACCCCCTTTGAAATTTGCCTCCAGGGCATCCCACTCAAGATCTATCAATTCTTGAATGGCCTCCATAACTGGGAAAAACAAGAGGCTTTATGCAAAGAAATCAAAATGGGATTTTTCTTTGGCTCACACATGGAATTTGCCTCAGGTACTCCCAGCATCTTTAGCTTCTGGGAAATCAGAGCCATTAGCTCATCTCTAGAAAGAACTGCAACATAGTCCTATACGATTCCAGTCCCAGAGGAATTTCCCCATCCTCCAGAGAGTCAGGATTCATTTCATTATCAGTGCCAACCGGATTCCTGTCGGGAACACCTGCAGCTACTCGAGGTATAAATGGCGCTTATCAGTAGTACTGGGCGAGGAAGAGGCCACCATCTGAGAATCTGATCTGACAAGATTGGACGGGGCTAAGGACTGCGCCTAAAGAAAGGATTGCAATCCTTGAAAACATTCTACCCAAGAAAAGGAAGAAGGATCCATGCCAAAACCAGAAGGCACCTGTGCTGTGCCCACTGAGCTACTGTCCCCTGCTGATGAACCAGTCAAAGGAGTTCCAAGGTCAGCCATCCCTCCTGACATGTCCTTAACCAGGCCCTCATCAAGCTGGGAAGAACCAGACTTAGTAAAATCAGAGGAAGATAATTCTCCCTAAAACTCTAAGCAGCGCTGGCACAAGTTAGAGGGCACTTCAGGTTGAGATGCCCGAATAAGACAGGCAGCACAGAAGGAAAGGTGCTTAGGTTTCTTAGCCACAGGGCCATTAGTCCGTCATTATGCTTAACAGGCGACTAAAAATGTGCATCCAGCCGAATTCATGCGCACTAAATTTAGGCATCCCAAGGCTATGCACCACAAAACTAAGTGCACTGTCACCTTGCCAGTTCTGGGCGCACAACCAATATGTTCCAGAATGTGAACACAGGCAGCATGCCCAAAAGAAACTGGGCGCACAATTTGGAGCACAGCCAGACGCACTTGCACGTACCGATGGTCCTGCAGAGGGCAGCCAAACGTGCAGATAAAAGCGTGAGAAAATACCACCACGTCCTACATTGCAGCGCACAGAAAGAAGCCTAACCAGGGGCCTAGCCTACCCAGACTGCTCAACCTGCGAGGCTGCCCAGCTCCCTTAACCCCCACAGGAGTGGGATCAAATGTCAGAACGGTGCACCAAGCACTGAGACCGAAGGAAGTCCTACAACAACCCCTCTACTCTGTCTCTGCCTTTTTTTTTTTAAACTTACCTAAGTTCAGCCTTTCCTGGCTGAGTACAGAGACGGTCTCCAGCTACTGGGGGAGAGGGCATATACCGTCACCGCCAAGTTCAGCTCCCTGCACCCACTGCCTTTCAGCTTCTTAAATCAGCTAAGTCCATACCGGCTGAAGAACCAGCTACCGGACGAAGGCACTCATCTGAGGGACCAAGGAAATCACCTGAGGAATTCTCAACTAGGGAAGGGACCATTAGGTATCACTGCAGGAGAGCAGGGCAACTCAAAGCTCCTATTAATTCTCCTCTAAATTTCAAAGCAGTCCCTAGTAGAGATATGCACGTCCACCATCTGCTGGAGACGGAGAATACTGGCAGGCTGATGTCACTGCAGGAGTATATAATACTGTGACGTCAGTTTGCTCCGCCTCCAGCAGATGGTAGAGGTGCATAAACTACTGGTCCTGAATCCATCTGTCTGGGTGCTAGGAAATTGTACATTTCTAAATTTCAAAGGAAGTTGAAGTCATTCAGCATGCAGCCTTGTGGCATAAGACATCCCTGAGGTGAGTGCATAGGAATGAAGCACGCCCTGATATGCATCATCTCATAGTAACCAGCTGGAAAAGGGCTCGTCCTTTGGCTTCTGTTCATGCCATATTTACAGAAGAGGGATCCTCCAGCAACCAAATCTAAAATCATTATACAGTGTGGGATGATACCCCGGATGGGGTAATTTGTAGACTTGCAGCCTTCCATGATGATTCACTGTTGCTGTCTTTCTGCCCAGTCAGAGGCACTAAAGGTGTATATCAGTGATGGAGGTATTGTGCTGGGGAGGGGAGGAATAGGGGGTTGCAGTCCAGTTACACCAAAGCCCAACCAATGAATGGGATCTTTTTCAAAACAGCTTGTCAGCTAGCCCTTCTCTGCCCCAGCTCTCTCACCTCTCAGCTCCCATGACCCTGCACTGCTGGACTTTGTGGACGTTGTGCTGGACCCCCCTGCACTGCTTTTCTGCCTGCCAGCACAACGTAAGCTTTTGCAAAAGTAAGTACAATTATGCCTGTCTTGGCCCTACCTAATTGTATTTCTGTGTGTGTGTGTGTGTGTGTGTGTGTGTGTGTGTGTGTGTGTGTGTGTGTGTGTGGACAGGGTGTCTTTCAGGGCACATCGTTACTAATGGCATGATTGCAAGCTCTAGCAGTATTATGTGCATGGATTGTTATCTTAAAGTCAGTCTGCATGCACAGAGATGGATTATATGGTGCAGTGAGGGAGTCATTGCAAGAAGTGAACATATACAGTGTAAGTAGTTTTCTGATGCAGAGCATATGCTCCACCTGCTGGAAATACATTGTTCTAACACACACCACTTTAATTGTGGGGGTATGATTTATCATCTTCAGTAAAGAAGTAATTGCGTCCCTGTGCATTGCTGTCAGATTATACACTGAATGGAGAGTAAAACATGGAAAATGAGCCTGGAATTATACCTGGGTCACTGGAAGATGTGCTAATTGGGTTATCAGCTGCATGGATAGGGCAATCAGAGTCTGTGAAGCTGATGTTGTTAATCAACCAGTGTAGAGTTCTAGGAATCATCTTGGTCTTGGAGAGCACTAGGATCTTTGCAGATAGTGAGACCTTTTATTGAACCAACATGAGAATTGTCGAAAGCTAGTGTAGCTCACGAGCTTTTGAGATACTTTCATTGGTCAGTGGCATATCCCATAGCTTGGATGACCTTACGCCCTGGCCATTACAAGCCTCCTTCCTAGCTTCTGCTTTCTTTATGTGTTACCTGCGGTTCACTTGCACTCATGCCGCCATCTGGTAATGCGATGTGGTATATCAAATACCACAGAATATCCAACTATTGGTCTGAGAGCTGAAACTTCATTTAAGATGGCTGTGGAATTCATTCACCCAGCACTTTTCGGATTTCTGTAAGATCCATGATCCATGTGGAACTCTGTGGCAGTAGCTGGACAAAATGATGCCCCAAACAAGGGTTGCTTTTGGTGCCTGCCTTCTCTTTCGAGCTTGCATACTCACAGACTCACAGGGGTAATGTGATGCGCCCCAAGTTTGGCAGTCATTTGTGCAACTTACCCCTAACAAGGACTCTGTATAATTCCCTACTGCTGGTATACTCATTTGCTCTGGTCACCTTATATTGAAGACATTGATCTAGCCAGATGTGCACTGAGCATGCCCTGTAGGTTGCAGTCTAGCCATTCTGTGATCTTGAAGAGCTGGACAGGTGCTGTAGTCATGCAGCTTGCTCAGAGATTCCAGCCCCCTGATGAGTGACTTTAAGCTCCAGGAAAGCTTGAGTCATCACCACCCCTAGTTGACCTCCAGTCCTGTGTGAGTACCGTAAGCCCTCCAGTGCAATACTGAGCAGTGGCGCAGTGCAAAGTTGAGCCAAGAAGGTTATGTGCCAGGGTGAGGTGTTGGAACAGTTCAAGAGCTAACATTTGTTAAAGAAATCATCAGTTCCCTTACCTGCTGCCTATTAATTATGTCCTGGTGCCTTGTGTGTGAATAAAGCAAGCGAGCTGGAGCTCAGGAAACACGTGGCACTGTGCGTGGTTACGGCATAGAAGGAAAGAGTTTCCATAAGAGAAAGAAAAGCGCCCAAGGATCAACCCAAGATCTAATTGATCAATCGAACCTCGTGGCCCTCCTGGCAATTAATTACCCGGGCAAGGGGCAAAACTTGCTATACTGTCCATTACTAGTAGGAACTGATTAATCCTGTGGTACTTCAGTTTACTTTCTTGTCTTGGAGAAGGAACTTGTGTTGACAGCAGATGGCAGCATGAACTCAATGGTCTTCTCTCCTGGACAGAAAATAGTTGAGAGATACTTTAAAAATGGGATCTAATGTCTCCTCCCTGGTAGCAGTCAAATGGATTTATACCATTGCTTCAGAAGCTCACACTGGGGTCCTAGTGATTCATGACCTTCACCAGCAACTATTATGGAGCTTGTAATGAACAACAATCAAAAAGAGCATAGAGGTCCTGGCTTGTTTTCTTTTAAATTCCATGCAATGGCTTCTTTTTCTCTGCTCGCCTAAACTCCGACCTACAATTAGACATTTACCATTGGGCTGGGCTCTCTGCCAGCAGTGGCCCCACATCAGCGATGCCGTTGCAGCTGAAGAAGGGAGCTCTTGCGCTCTCAGAAACTCAGGTGCTCCCACATCTTCAGATCACTCTTTGCTTAGCTCAGTGAAAGCTATGCCAGCCTGCAAAGCATCCAGTTTTATCCAGGACTACTAGAACTCTGGTACAATGGGTCCATAGCAGAAGACCTTTTATTAATAAGAGCACAAGCATGAAGTACTTGTGACATGTTAGGAGGTTTGGAATGACTATGTGACAAAGGCACAAGCATTTGAGATAACTAGCACCATGTACATTTGTGCTGAAATGATCAAAGTTAATAAAAGTACTATATTAACTACAGATTATATAAGAATTAGTGCATTAACAGACCACTATGATATACCTGTAGATTAGTTTCATTAAACTGTTTATCGCAGTATCGGAAGCTGGAAAAAAACCAGGATGCTATAAAGGTTATAATATCTTTCATTAGATTAGTAAAAGATGTCACAACCTGTACGATAGACTACCTGGAGTAAAGTCAGGGGCCATGGATGAGAGCATTCATATGTAAAGGCCAATGCACGGCTACATTTCAAATGGTGAGGACCATTTTGGGAAACAGAGTATGAGCCCAAGTACAGGCTACAAGGCCTGACTATTTCACCTATTCTTAGGGATGACTTTAGGCCACACAAGAACACCATCCTAATAGGGGCATTACTGCAAGATTAAAGGGGCACGACTGGGGTGTGTAAGGGGGTACCCTCTACTGCTCAAGCTCACCGGATCTCTGGATGCACAATTCTCCCTCCATCCAACTGAACATAGCACCACCAGGGTTAAAACCAATCCTGCCCATTTTCTGTTCCTGTTATAGTGCCACAGATGCTATTTGACCTTGGGCTTTACCCCTAACCACTACTTAAGATCCTCTGTGCTTATCTCAGACTTTCTTGAATTTTGTTAGTGTTTTGCTTCCATCACATTCCTTAGGAGGCCGTTGCATATCTTCGTGTACCTTTCTATTAAGAAATATTTCCTGATGTTAACCCAGAATCTACTTCATTTCAACCTCATATCTTGACCCCTGAGAGAGTGATTTGTTTAAGTAAAATAAAGGAATTTAGCTTCTGCTGTCATAGACAATAAAGTAAAGAAGCAGTTGAATGTGGAATTTGGTTTTCTTGTCCTTCACTTTTCCAACAGCAGATGGCACCAGATGAATCCAAAGGGAAGTAAAATAGGTAGTGTGGTCTCCTTTTATTAAAGCAGCATCACTCGTTTGGCTTATTTTGCTTTGTTTGAGTAAACGACCTGTATGAATTGCACTACAAATCCTTCTTTAGGAGAGAAGAAAGGGATAAAAGAAGGAACTCATGGGAGGAGGGAGAAGTGCGGCAGTGCTACAAGTTTCTGGGTTATTCCGGCAACACCGGAGCCCAGATCCTGACTTACTCAGGGCCAGAAAGCAGAGGAGATAGCAAAGTTTGAGGCAGAAGAGTTCCTCAGAGTTTCTCGCCCAGGCCCTGAGGAAACCTCCTGTGGGGATGCAGTTTTGGTGCAAGGAAACGGTTGCAGTCGTAGCATATTTGCTTCTGAGGTGTCGTGCATTCTGTTAGTCTGCAGGCTTAGAGCAGCAAAAGGCTTAGGGTAAGGAGGAAATGAAGGGAGGAACAGCTTCCAAATCCTCCCCCTCCAGGGTGCACTGTGCTACCCTCTGCTGCCTGTACCGGGCTCTCCTGTAGAAAGTTTACTTTCAGGGCAGTAACTCAGCAGGCTGCAGACCAGATACAATGATTTTTTTTTAGCAAAGTTATTGCAGAGTTTAATCAATTATTAACCCAATGTTAATGCGGGCCAGCAGGGAGAGATGTCAGGAAGAGGCTGGTTTGAAAACGAGGCGTGTGTGTGCATGTCCGTGCCCGAGACAGGCTTTTGATGGAGATATGTTTGTGTTGGGCATGAAGATCTCAGATTCCACTGACTCCCAGTTCCCCGCCCAGTGTCAGGGTTCAGGCAGAGCTAGTCACTACCCAGACACAGGGGAAGTCATAGAAAGTGCAGGTGATGTGCCCTGCATCCATTCAGCTGTTGATAAGTGCTTTCTGTAGCCAACCCTCAGGACATGTATTAGTAATGAAGCCCTCTGATCCCTGCCAGAGACAAGTGCTGGGGGACTGGATCGGATTTGGATTTCACTGACAAACAAGCTAAGAATGGGATATTGTAGCAGGGCAGAGGCTTGGCCAAGTCACTGGAAACAGAATACCAGGGCAGATAAAGACCACAAGGCCGGCCTCATTTATAGAGACCCTACTTGACCACTTCACATCCCTGCCGAGGATCCTTTATACTAATCTGAATTCTGATGCTGTTTTTGCCTCGGTCGCCTCCCCTGATTTAAGAGGTCCTGGGACATGAGTTCATGACTTTATCAATGCTCCAGGCAACCCTGGGCAAATGGCTCTATGTCTTCAGGATCTCGCTGAAAACAAGATGTTATTGTACATTTGGCTTTCCTGGTCAATACGATAATTTCATATTTCAAAAAAAATAAATGCAATCTGAAGGAAATCAGAAATTACCATGTGCTAGAGCTCAGGCAATGCAGCTCTTGCAGGAACCAATGAGTGCACTTGTGCATTATGGATTTTAAAGTCTTTATCATGAAATCAGCACCTTGCAAGGTTCCAGTCTAGTAAAAGAGACCGTGAGAGAGGATGGAGAAAACTCCCCAAATCATTCAAAATCCTGGCTGCCAGGGGAACCCCACCCGAGGACTCACATGCAGATAGATTAAGATTTTGGAAGAGGGACACAGACCTCAAAGCCACCTCCCCTTAGGACTGGGGTGACTCAATGGATAGGAACAGAGTTTTGTTTAATTAACTGCGAGGGTGGCAGGAACCAGATCAGGCAACCGCAAAACCCTTCTTCAGCAATCAGTTTAAACAATGCCGCAGGTTAAGTTTAGGGTAAATATGAGTGGCTAGGTGACATCTGCAAGTGAACAGGTAAACACTGCACAGCTCAGTCTGAAGTTAATTAAAAAGAAAATCTAATGAGAAAAAGGACTTTTTGTAAAAAAAAAAAAAAAAAAAAAAAAAGGTAGATGAATACACTAATACACTTGTTCATCTTTTTCTTGTGACCTGAAGTTTATGATGTTGGTAACTAGGGAGACAGGTTTTGTTTTTTTTAGCAGTGTTAAATGTCTTTTCCCCTTGGCAGGGTCACAGCCAGGTTTGGGTGGAGGTGAGTGAACAAGGCAAAGTTCCTGATGACAGATTAGCAGCAGCAGCCTCCAGCCTCCTCCTCTCTCACCTTTTTTTCCACCAGCCGTTGTCTCTCTTGTTCCCGCTCTTTTTCTCTGTGCCTGTCTTTGTAGGTGAGAGTGTATCCTCCTCCTCCCCTCAGTCACCCTCACTGCTTCTAGTTTCTCCTTTATTCACTCTCGCGCTCTTGGAGTTTAGTACACTGTATGCAATGCAGCAGGCTATAAAAAGAGCTGTGCACATACTTTTCTCAGGGCATTCTTATTACATTAACAGACTGATTTCACACAGGCCGATACAGTAAAGTCCGCGGGAGAGCGGGCAAACAGCCACTCGCCGGTGCGCACAATTCTGTATTTAAATTAGGCCCGGCGGTAAAAATGGTCAAAAGGAAGCGCTAAGGACACTAGCGCGTCCCTAGCGCCTCCTTTTTGATAGGAGCGGCGGCTGTCAGCGGGTTTGACAGCCGACGCTCAATTTTGCTGGCTTCGGTTTTCAAGCCCACTGACAGCCACGGGCTCAGAAACCGGACGCCGGCAAAATTGAGCGTCCGGTTTTAGGCCCGACAGCCGCGGGCCAAATTCACTTTTTTTTTTTTTAACTTTTTTTACTCTTCGGGACCTCCGACTTAATATCGCTATAATATTAAGTCGGAGGGTGCACAGAAAAGCAGTTTGTACTGCTTTTCTGTGCACTTTCCCGGTGCCGGAAGAAATTAGCGCCGACCTTTGGGTCGGCGCTAATTTCTGAAAGTAAAATGTGCGGCTTGGCTGCATATTTTACTTTCTGAATCGTGCGCAAATACCTAATAGGGCCATCAAAATGCATTTGCATGTTGCGGGCGCTATTAGGTGCCATGGGTTGGACGTGCGTTTTCCTCCCCTTACTGAATAAGGGGCAAGGGAAAACGCACGTCCAAGAGCAGGCTAACAGTGCGCTCCATCGGAGCGTACTGTACTGTATCGGCCTGACAATGAGGTGAAATGAAAACTGCAGTATGTGTGTATTGATACCCGGATGCTACCTCCAGCTGATGCTCCTGTTGGCTGGGTGGTCCTATGAATGGCCATCATGCGGACGTTCACTGTGGCTCTGCACACAGCAACTGCTTTGTGTCTTAAAATCTGCAAAATATGCCTTGCGATTATGCTCCTGCAAACTTCACAGTTCAGAGAAAGGTCTGGCTATGGCGTGCTATAATTTAAATTTACTGCTAATAGAAAGTGCATTTCACAGGCATGTAACAATAAGCTTTAAATTTTAAGACTTTGCTTTCAACCAGCCACACCCTATTAATATAAGATAACCAAGTGCCCTCTCCTGCAGATTTCTCTGTCAGGCCGATGCAATATCTGCACGTAGAAAGCAAGCGCTCAGTGCTGAGCATCCGCTTTCCTAACGCGCACCCAACCACCTCTCCTGGGCACCCAATGTCGCATTTAAATGAGCTGCCGTGCTAAAAAGGACACGCTAGAGAAAATTGTGCGTCCCTAGTGTGTCCTTGACATCAGGCGCATAGGAGACAAGGCTGGGTGCCCAGCGGCTGACCTGATCTAAACTCCCTCCCCCCCCCCCCCCCAAGGTTTGGTTCAATGGGCGAAGTGGTCCGGATCAGACCGGGGAATCCAGTATCTGAATTCGGAATCCAGGGTCCTTACGAAGACTGCAAATCTCCTCCCTCCTGGGCAGGAACCCCTGTTGGAAGCGTTAATATTGGAGAGTAAAAAATGTGCATTGGGTGCACATTTTTGTTTTGCATTGGGGGGAAGAGCTAATAGTGCTCATCAATATGAATTTACATGCGATGAACACTATTAGCTCCGCATGCGATTGGACGTGAGTTTTGGACACGCTAACCTGTTTTCCATCAGGGGTTATCGATGCGCGTCCTATCGCGCGTTGAGCTGTGCTGCAGCGGCCTGTGAGTAAGAAATCCAATAAAAGATTCCTGATATGGATCCGTGAGCGACTTCTTTTATCTTGGGAAGAGGGGGTGGTTGGGAGGAATTCTCTCGGCCATGTGCCTGGTATTTTAGGGAGAATGTGAAAGAGAAGTAATATCTGTTTTCCCAAAACAATCATTTTATGGATTCTATCAAATTCTTGCTGCCTTCACCAGGCATTAAAATGTCAGTAAGGGGAAGAGTTCTCCCAATGGAGCTAGGTAATGTAAGTCTTCTCAGTAGATGTCCCATTTCCTTCTCCTGGAAGAGTTATCAGAGCTCTGTCGGAGATTTTCAAGTATTTTGTTGGGGTCCTGGTAGTGTGCAAGTGGTAGGCCAATGGAAATGCCAAAGATGCCAGGAAAATGCAAAATGCACAAGCCAGCAATGCCTATGGCAGGATGTGAGGGTGGGCAAAGCATGAGGCAGTGCAGGTTCCAAAGCTGAATGATGGGGATGGAAACCAGCAAAATGCAGAATTCAAGTGCAACTTCAGCTTCAGGGGGTTGTCCTGAATGGTCAGTGGATTCTTTTATTTGTGGTCAGTTGGGGGTCATAGTCAACTCTGGGTGAAAATACTCAGTGTTCAGGATGATCAATCCTCTCAGAGACAGCACCTATTCTGATGGGATCGGAACTTGAAAATGTCTGCAACCAGCCTGCAAGATGTGGTTCCACCATTGGTTTGACTTTATTTACACAGGAAACAAATTTACATATTGCATTTCATAGGAGCCATTAGTGTACACAGGCCTTATTATTCTGTGCTGAGCATTTGGTTTAAACTTTACAGTTCTGACAAGAGATCCCTGGGTTCTTTGCTACATCCCTATAAGGGAGGGTAAGGATCTGAAAGCATATTGCTTCTTCTAGCCTTCTTGAGTTTATGGATCCCTTTTCTCCTATACGCTTGGATTCTCCCCTTTCTTGAATAAATTGCTATAGTAGCATAGTATTGGAGGCAGAAAAAGACCAAATGGTCCATCCAATCTGCCCAGCAAGCATCTTATGGTAGTAACTGCCGCTCCGTGCAAGTTACTCCCAAGCCTTATATTAAGGGTAGTAATATTTACAATCAAAACCAAGGAACTGTCAAACCCATAACACAATTACTGCTAGAAACATTTTCACAGTGTGAACAGCCTTCCTGATAATTCATACAACGCTGCTGCTGCTTTGTTTTTACTTCTCTCATTCTGTATGAGGAACCCTGAGCTGCTCACAGTTCCACGCTGTCTCCTGACTGGAAAATTCTTCCTAGATGAGGTCTATAGTCCTCCTAGGAGCCGGCGGTTTCGCCAGGAGCCTGACTTTTCTTCACTCTGCAATGTTCTCTCTCACTCAGCTCCTTCAGGCTCAACTATCTTCAGCACACACTGACTCAGTACCAAATACAATTCATAGTGAATATCAGTGACTAAAAAAGTAATGGGATAGGTGGCGATGTCCTTTCGTGGATTACAAACTGGTTAAAAGACAGGAAACAGAGTAGGATTAAATGGTCAATTTTCTCAGTGGAAAAGGGTAAACAGTGGAGTGCCTCAGGGATCTGTACTAGGGCCCATGCTTTTCAATATATTTATAAATGATCTGGAAAGGAATACGATGAGTGAGGTAATCAAATTTGCAGATGATACAAAATTATTCAGAGTAGTTAAATCTCAAGCGGATTGTGATAAATTGCAGGAGGAACTTGTGAGACTGGAAAATTGGACATCTAAATGGCAGATGAAATTTAATGTGGATAAGTGCAAGGTGATTCATATAGGGAAAAATAACCCTTGCTGAGGTTATATGATGTTAGATTCCATATTAGGAACTACCACCCAGGAAAAAGATCTAAGCATCATAGTGGATAATACATTGAAATCGTCGGTTCAGTGTGCTGCGGCAGTCAAAAAAGCAAACAGAATGTTGGGAATTATTAGAAAGGGAATGGTGAATAAAACAGAAGATGTCATAATGCCTCTGTATCACTCCATGGTGAGACCGCACCTTGAGTACTGTGTACAATTCTGGTCACCGCATCTCAAGAAAGATATAGTTGTGAAGGAGCAGATTCAGAGAAGGGCAACCAAAATGATAAAGGGGATGAGGAAAGACTAAAGAGGTTAGGACTGTTCAGCTTGGAGAAGAGATGGCTGAGGGGGGATATGATAGAAATCTATAAAATCATGAGAGGTCTAGAATGGGTAAATGTGAATCAGTTATTTACTCTTTCGGATAATAGAAGGACTAGGGGGACACTCCATGAAGTTAGCAAGTAGCACATTTAAAACTAATTGGAGAAAATTCTTTTTCACTCAATGCACACTTAAACTCTGGAATATGTTGCCAGAGGATATGGTTAGTGCAATTAGTGTAGCTAGGTTTAAAAAAGGTTTGGATAAGTTCTTGGAAGAGAAGTCCATTACCTGCTATTAATCAAGTTGACTTAGAAAATATTTGCTGCTATTAATTGCATCAGTAGCGTGGGATATACTTAGTTTTTGGGTACTTGCCAGGTTCTTATGGCCTGGATTGGCCACTGTTGTTGGAAACAGGATGCTGGGCTTGCTGGACCCTTGGTCTGACCCAGTATGGCATGTTCTTATGTTCTTATGACTAGAGCACACTCAAACATTAATTTGGGGTACTACCACTCTGGATCTAGCATATAGGAATTCACCATTTTCTGGTATATACCATTTGGCTCAGGAACTGCATGCCAGAGACTTTGGAAAAATGTAGAATATGCAGGCTGAAAATACTGAAGATTTGGTATAAAGATGTAGATATGCTATTATATGTGTATTTTCCCTTTTTCTATCCCTCTATCTTTGAACGCTCTGCTATCCATCCTCCAGATGGCAATGCCCAAGCAGCTCCGTCAGCACTCACCAGCCTTAGGACTTTCCTGGTGGCACTCATTGGCCAGCAGAGGCTGAGCACGCGTCCCTGCCTTACACCCAGACCAGATCAGTCCTCAGCAGCATGTGCTAGAGCACTAGCCCTCTGTTTTACACCTTTTTTGCCCATTTAAAATAGACTGAAAATCACCTTGATGAATGCAGGAATGACAGTGAATGATGGACTATGGTTCAAGAAAGAACTCTTTTATTCCTCTAAATATACATGCACCATGTCATACTCCCAGTACTATGAGTGAAATGAGAGAAAATAGTTGGTAATAAGAAGAAGGACCTTTAGGGCAGCAACATCATTGATGGTAACATTAGCTGGAAAAGCTCAGACAACACAAGGTTGTTGTGTTGAATATATTTAATAGACTCTTCACTATATCATTAAAGCACAACTGAAAATAATTTTTATGCTATTAAAGTATCCCTCAGGTATTTTATATGGCATGGTGCCAAAGGTTGCATGATAATAGACACCGAGCAGTGCTGTACTTTCCCGATAAAACATTCTTTAATATGCCTTGATATTATAGCAAAGACCATTTTAACATGTTTTCCTATTCTTTTTTTCAATTTAAAGTGTTTGTAAATGCCAAATTAGAACAGCATCATAAAAAAAACCTCATAAAATAATCCAGCTTGATCAGCCAGTGCTGCAGCTCTCCTCAATCCATACGTACGTGGCCTCTTGTACTACAGTAGCCTCCTCCTGTTTGGAACCGGATTACACATGCACCAGCCCTTTTCTTGGGGATATAGCAGGAGAGTTCTTTGTGCCAGACAGACAGCACAGAGAGCCATGGTACTGACAGTGAGTCGTACCGAGATGCCCTGTCCCTGTGATAGTCCATTATCATCATGCCTTGTCTGAAGACCCCCAAAGTGCCTTCTGTTTTGGCAAAGAGATGTAGAGTAGAATCGCCACAGTGTAAGTAAGAGATCCCAAGCCTTCTGGGAGAATGCATCCCTTACATCGTCTTGTTGGCTTGCGGGGGTGACAAGGACAGTGTCTGAATTAAAGAAAGCATGGGACAAGCAGAGGGGATCTCTGAGGGAGTGCTAGGAACAGTAGGATTGAGCAGTTGGGGTAGATGGGCAGACTGGATAGGCCATACAGTCTTTTTCTGCCATCGTGTTTATGTCTTTTTATTTTTGTGTTGTGATTTATTTTAACTTATGCTTGTTACCACGCCTTGAACTATGGCTGAGAGCTGGATGTACATTTTTTTAAATCAAATAAATAAAAGCCATTCAACTGTCATCTTATGCTTGAGAAGTGATCGGATGAGGCACTCGACGATACTGTATACAAGAGATTGATGTAAAACGCCATGGATCTGTGCAAGCATTTTTTCAAGCTAGTTCCTTTATCGTGCCACAAGGAAACACCAAATGTGGGGAAAAAAACTGGGAAAAGGGGGATTGTGAAGAGAAGGCTAATGTTTGTTTTGGCTGTCAAAAGTATTGAGAGCTATAGTTAATCACTGCTATCTCCTTTTCAGGGACATCACTTATGTGTCCCATAATCCAAAACATATTCTAAAATGAAAGGCCGATAGGTCACTCACTCTGAAGAATCTTCCTGCTGGACACAGCTAATTGCAAAACACATTCTCTTCTGCTCAGCAGTGTGATCAACCGAGAATGTGCCTGGTGATGTCATGCCCCAATACCCAGGAAACTGGCACCTGCCACCAGGAGATAGAGGCCATCCCAATGATCACGGAGAGGAGGCTGAGTTAGTGACAGAATTACCCCCTTTCTTTTACTTTTGGGTCCTGGAAGAATCTCTTGAGTTAAAAGACAATGCCTAATGGTAGTTTTATAAAAGATTTTTCCCAAATTTACTCTGTTTCAATAAGGATAGCCTTTTACACAGAACCCCAGTTTACTGGTATAACATTTCTGTATTGGGGTAACCTGCATAGAGCAGCAATTAGTACCCTTAACAGAACACATGGGAGTAACCTGCATAGAGCAGCAATTAGTACCCTTAACAGAACACATGGGAGTAACCTGCATAAAGTAGCAATTAGTACCCTTAACAGAACACATGGGAGTAACCTGCATAAAGTAGCAATTAGTACCCGTAACAGAACACATGGGAGTAGCCTGCATAGAGCAGCAATTAGTACCCTTAACAGAACACATGGGAGTAACCTGCATAGAGCAGCAATTAGTACCCTTAACAGAACACATGGGAGTAACCTGCAAAGAGCAGCAATTAGTACCCTTAACAGAACACATGGGAGTAACCTGCATAGAGCAGCAATTAGTACCCTTAACAGAACACATGGGAGTAACCTGCATAAAGTAGCAATTAGTACCCTTAACAGAACACATGGGAGTAACCTGCATAGAGCAGCAATTACTACTATCCTCAACAGAAACATGGGATAACCTGCATGCAGCAGCAGTTAGTACCCTTAACAGAACACATGGGGGTAACCTGCATAGAGCGGCAGTTACTACTATCCTCAACAGAAACATGGGATAACCTGCATGCAGCAGCAGTTAGTACCCTTAACAGAACACATGGGGGTAACCTGCATAGAGCGGCAGTTACTACTATCCTCAACAGAAACATGGGATAACCTGCATGCAGCAGCAGTTAGTACCCTTAACAGAATGCATGGGAGTAACCTGCATGGAGTGGCAGTTACCATCCTTAACAGAATGCATGGGAGTAACCTGCATGGAGCAGCCGTTAGTACCCTTAATACAACATAGGGGGTTAACCTGCATGGAGCGATAGTAACTACCCTTAATAGAATGCATGGTATTAACTTGAATGGAGCAGCAGTTACTACCCTTAACAGAATGAATGGGAGTAAACTGCATGGAGTGGCAGTTACCATCCTTAACAGAATGAATGGGAGTAACCTGCATGGAGTGGCAGTTACCATCCTTAACAGAATGAATGGGAGTAAACTGCATGGAGTGGCAGTTAACCATCCGTAACAGAGCGCATGGGATTACCTGCATGGAACAGCACGGGGTGCCCAGGGTAATGTGGGTGCCAGGTATGATTTGCGCCGGCACCAGGAAAGGGGGGAGGGTGGGCCGCTGGCTGCAAAAGGGGGCTTTTGTGCTTGGCGTGCCAGCCCATTGGCTGGCTTGAAGTTGGTGAGGTTTGAATTTCAAACCTCAGAGGGAGCCGGGAACCTATTGGTTCCCTTGGGCCCAGGTCCTCAGTCGGGGAGGAGCCAAGTGGGGGGGGGGGTTACTGTGTTGTCACAGCTGGAGGGCAGGTTGCCCGAGACAATCGACATTCAGCGTGCTGTTGAATGGGGTGACAATCCGACAGGTGTCAGGTCTGAACTACGGGCGGGACAATTGGGTGCATTTGTCCTGCGTGAAGGTACTTGCTGGTTGGTGGCGGGGGCTTATGTTCACGACTCCTTACTGGGTAGTGCCGGGGTTTGTGGGTGCGAATCTTGCAAATGTTAGTGGCATAAGGTTGGCTGGCCAGGATCTGGGCCTCTTGCTGGTGAGTGGCGGGTGCATAGTGCGGCCTACGTAACTTACTTGTGCTCGGGCACCTGATTGTTATGCAATAAAGCTGCGGCCTCTTGGATCCACAATTGCTGTATGTGTTTTATTGCTATTGATTGTGAGAGGGTGGGTGCTGGTGGAAGACTTGGTCCTGGCTACCCATATTATAAATGGACCATTGGTCTTTTTCTGCCGTCAGTACTATGTTACTTGATCCAAAGCAAAAGCTTCATTAGACACTGAATGAGGAAAAGCATTGAATGCAACCCATAGTACATGAGGAAAGAAGTAACCCTTCAGAATGTGAGGCACAGTATGTAATGATTTATGTACCCATAATCTATCTAGACTAGTGGCCACCGCTGGCCCCTCTGACATCTAATCCTGCTGGTACTCATGTGATGGCCGCCATTATGAAGTGGAATACGAGGCTGAACGCATGACATTTAAAAGGAAATTGGACTTGCGGCTGAATTGAATACAAGCAGATCGAGTTTATACTGTAGTCCCTGAGGAAGGATGTGCTCCGAAACTTGGTCAGGTTGGGATTATTAAGCAGCGGGGAGAACATCGAGCAGCAACGGTGAAGATGAAAAGAGTCAACATCTACGGTCGGAATGGCAGCTAAGAATTAAACAAGAGAGAGAACAAAAAAGGTGTTTGGCGGTGTTGAATAAAGACAATGAAGTAAAATAATAAAAAGCAGTGATTTTGAAAAACAAACACAGACATAGGGATTGCATTAAAAAAATGTTATTGTTGGTGGCACGGTCATACAGAAATACAAGAGGTGGTGGTGCGTTTATGATTATACCCAAATAACTAAGGGGTATCCGGGATGGTCCCTTTAAGAGCATTATATGGAACTACCATTGCTCACTTCAACAAATTTAGAGATTTGAGCAGGGTTGTGTCCACTACAATAAAATTAAATGTAGGACTCTACATGAGTACCAAACCCGCATTTTAGGTGCGGGTTTGGTACTCATGTAGAGTCATGGACTTGGTGATTATTCTTGTTGTGATGATGGCTTTACATTGCCCGTACAGTCAAATGATACCACATCTTGCTCATTTTCACTACCACCAATGCTACAATATGGACTGCATAAAAATAATTATGGCCTCACTTTCAGGCCGATACAGTACAGTGCGCTCCGGCGAAGCGCACTGTTAACCCGCGTTTTCGACGCGCTAGCTTTACTCCTTATTCAGTAAGGGGTAATAGAACGTTGAAAACGCACGTCCAACCCCTCCGAAACTAATAGCGCCTGCAACATGCAAATGCATTTTGATGGTCCTATTAGTTATTCCCGCGCGATTCAGTAAGTAAAATGCACAGTCAAGCCTCCGACTTAATATCATGGCGATATTAAGTCGGAGGTGCCAAAAGTTAAAAATAACCAAAACTTAAAAAAAAATAAATTTTAAATCGGCCCGCAGCTTGAAAACCGGATGCTCAATTTTGCCGGCGTCTGGTTTCCGAATCCATGGCTGTCAGCGGGTTTGAGAACCGACGCCAGCAAAATTGAGCGTCAGCTGTCAAACTCGCTGATAGCCGCCGCTCCTGTACAAAAAGAGGCACTAGGGACGCGCTAGTGTCCCTAGCGCCTCTTTTTACCGCGGGCCCTAATTTGAATAATTTTTTTTTCTGAATCGCACCCTCAGGAGAGTGGCCTGTGCACGCACCGGGAGAGCAGGCGCTCGCCCGCTCTCCCATGATTTTTACTGTATCAGCCTGTAAATAGGCCAAACCTTGCTTATCCCTGTGAAAGCCTGGAGCACCATAGAATCAGATGGCACAACCCGCCATGCAGAAAGAAGTTATAAAGGAAAATGCAGCGAAAACAGCTGAGAAAGAGAAATGCAAGCTGAATGCCACCAGGAGCATCACAGGAAGTACAATCTTGGTGAAGGAACGCTGTTCCGAAGAAGTTTCTTTGCCTTGTTGACGATGGCCTGACAAAGGAAGATATGGGCCATGCTGTGTGCCCTTTAATAAATTTGTTAGTCTGCTACTCTCAGGAAATAAAATGACTTTTCTGCTTTCAACGGCTGTGCTGCTGCTCTGAGATCTTCATGCAATGAATGAGGAAAGAGCTCCTGATGACTAATTATTTATTTTATTTATTTAAGGTTTTTTTATACCGGCATTCATGATAGCGTTCACATCATGTCTGTTTACATGAAAACAGGGGTGTGATGAAAACAACCAAGAACATAAATAAACATGATGAAGAGATGCAGTTACAATTAACAAGGGCTGATGAACTGGGGTGGAGGAAATAAAAGAGAGATAGATGAGGTTAATTATATACAAGACTACAGTATATATACATAGTCCAATATATACAGCTGCTGTGTAGAGTAGTTATTGGTGAGGCGTGTTAGGTGGAGTTCGGGAAAGCTTGCCTGAACAGCCATGTCTTAAGTCTTTTCCTAAAGGTTAGGAGGCATGGCTCGTTTCTGAGATCTGGAGGGATGGTGTTACATAACTGTGGGCCTGCTGTGGGAAAGGCTCGGTCTCTTAAGGTGCTGTGATTAGTGGTTTTGGTAGGAGGAACAAGAAGGCATCCTTTGTAGGCTTCTCTGGTCGGTCTTGTGGATTTGTGTAAACGGATAGGAATTTGTAGGTCAATTGTGGTATGTTGGTGAATAATTTTGTATATTAAGGTGATGGATTTGTAAATTATTCTGAAATGAATTGGTAACCAGTGGAGGTCTTTTAGGACTGGGGAGATGTGGTCTCTATACCTGGTGTTAGTTAGTAGTCGGGCTGCTGCATTTTGAACTATTTGGAGCGGTTTGGTGTAGGAGGAGGGGAGGCCAAGTAAGGTAGAGTTACAGTAGTCTAATTTAGAGAATATGAGAGCTTGGAGGATGGTTCTGAAGTCTTTGGCATGGAAGAGGGGTCTTATCCTTTTTAAAACTTGCAGCTTGTAGAAGCATTCTTTGGTAGTTTTATTGATGTGGGCTTTGAAGTTTAGTTTATTGTCGATTAGCACACCTAGATCCCTCACTTGAGTGGTTTGTAGGTTGGTTGGAGGACAAGTCGAGAGATTGTTGTTCTCAGGAGAAATGAGTAAAAGTTCTGTTTTAGAGGAGTTAAGTACCAGATTTAGGCTGTTGAGGAGGCTTTTGATTTCTTGATGACAGGACTCCCAGAATTCGAGGGTTTTTGAGTATGATTCTTTAATGGGGATCAGGATTTGGATGTTGTCTGCATAAAGAAAGTGTTTTAAGTTGAGGTTGGTGAGGAGTTGGCAGAGAGGTAGGAGGTAAATATTAAAGAGTGTGGGGGATAAAGAGGAGCCTTGAGGGACTCCAATGGCCGAGTCGAAGCGTGATGATTCTTTGTTCTGGATTTTAACCTTATAACCTCTATTGGTGAGAAACGATTTGAACCAGGAGAGCGCCAATCCAGAATTTCCTATCGCCGCTAATTGGTTTATGAGGATAGAGTGAATGACGGTATCAAAGGCTGATGAAAGATCCAGAAGGACCAATAGAAAGGATTGGCCTTTGTCTATGCCAAGAATAAGGAGGTCCGTAAGGGAGGTAAGGAGGGATTCTGTGCCCAGATTTTTGCGGAATCCATGTTGCGAGGCGGATAGATAATGTGGTTATCTTACAGTTAGATAATTCGGATATTGCGCTTGGTCATGTCAGGTGTGCATCAATAATGCAGGGGCAGAGAAAATGATTAATATTCAGGCACAGCTTTACTCGACTGTAGGGAAGAAACCGCACTGAGCAAAATGATCTACTAAAACAAACTATTCCACAACTTTCTGAGGTCAAACTATGATATGGAGAAGCAAAAGAGTAAATCGTTTAATTCAGAGAGTGATGCCTTACTATCTTTGCCACGAAGAAAATAAGGCCCAGGAACACTGTGGAGAAACAAAAAGAAACCTTTTTAGAATCAAAATACCCAAATTATTTTCCATCTAAGCTATTATTAAAGAGAGTGCTTTTAAAGAGGAGTCAAAATATTGCTTATCACTTACTACTTTTCTTCTGCATGGCAATCGCCAGCTTTAGGTGGGCCTTCACATCCATCAGCACCTTGTACTCATAACTCTTCAGTCAGATCCATTAGCCGCGCCTCCACATGGGAGATTAAAGATTGTAACTAGGAGACCTTCGGTGCCTGCCAGAAGCCAAACAATGTTAGGAAGGATGTGTTGCCCTAGATCAGGGGCTTTATCTGCTTCCCGAGCCTGTAACATTTTTATATGCTTGAGGACCAATTTTTTACTCTGCAGGAACTACCTCTGAGGGCAAGGGATGGCAGAGGGGGGGAGGGGGTGTTATCCTATCCTCTATTTTCATTTGATCCATGGCCTTGTTGCTCGGGCTAGCCATTAATGGCAGTTGCCATGGGTATTTTTCTTGGTAATGTGAACTGGCCACTGGGAAATGAGCTGAGACTCCCAACTCATTAAACTTATAACAAGTCACCAAGTGGCCAGCAGACCCTTATGACTTTTGCTCAGTGTCCCTCCGAGACTCTGTTTATGTGTGACTGCACAGTATTATGCTGAGCTGGGTCTGTAGATCGATCTCCAAGCTTTGCAATAACTGCCGTAACTGTGGATGATCTCCGTGTGGAAGGTCTGGAGCTGCTAATTCAATTCTTCACTCTGAAGCGTACATGAGAAAAAATAGAGAGAAAGCAGGATAAGCGCGCAGAGTTTTAAGGAGGTGTGTGATGGAACAGCACTCGAATCCTGAAGATCGGAGGGCATTTCTACAACGCACCGCAGGCCCGAGAGTAAAAGATCACACCGGGACCCCCGCTCTGGACCCCAGGTAATTTAAGGCATTTTGGGGGGGTTCGGGAGGCTGGGGGATTTATTTTAAAGGGTCGGGGTGGGTTTTAGGGATGTTTTAGTGTGCCGGTTTTCCCGCCCTCCCCCGATTTACGATTTACACGACATTTACAAAAACAAAACCACGACGATCCGATTCCCTCCCCCCCCAGCCGAAATCGATCGTTAAAACGATCGATCACACGATTCACATCTCTAATCGTCAGTGGCTAGGACAATGTCCTCCGAGCTGAGTGTCCAGCATGCTGACTTCCTGTAGAGGCCAACACCAAAGATGAGGAACCTGGCAACCTCAGCTGGACCATCACCATCTGTAAAGGACTCCCTGGCACAGCTGCCAGTTCTGTGGGTGCAGTGGATGCTGGAGCACCCCCAATATTGAGCAGACTCCTTCCCTGTGTCCAGACAGGGCTCATTTGTGTTGAGTGTGGCACCCCTAATCATTTTGAAAAGTTAGCTCCTATGCTCCCTGAAACCATATTTTTTGCGTGTCTTTGTGTGTCCATTATCCAATGGCAAGACATAGAAGCATGACGGTTGAAAAAGACCGTATGGCTCATGCAGTCTGCCTATCCCTCCAATTAATTTAGCATTATAATTCTCATCACTTCCTTAGAGATCCCCTGTATTTATCCCATGCTTTCTTGAATTCAGATTCTGTTTCTCCACCACCTCCACAGGGAGGCCGTTCCACACATCTACCACCCTCTCTGATTAGAAATATTTCCTAGGATTACTCCTGAATCTACCCCCTTTCACCCTCATCTCATGACCCCTCATTGTAGAGCCTCCTTTCTGTTGAAAAAGGCTCACCTTCTGTGTATGGAAACTTTTGAGACATTTGAAGGTCTCTACCTCCCCTATCTTGCCTTTCCTCCAATGTGTATATGTTTAGATCTTTAAGTCTATCCCCATATGCTTTAGAACGAAGACCACTGACCATTTTAGCCTCCACCCTCTGGACCAACTCCATCCTGTTTATATCCTTTTGAAGGTGCGGTCTCCAGAATTATACACAATATTGAGGTCTCACCAGGGAACTATACAGGGGCAATATCACCTCCCTTTTTCTGCTGACCATCCCTCTCCCTGTGCACCCAAACATCTTTCTGGCTTTTACTGTCACTTTATCCACCATCTGGCCACCTTAAGATCATCAGATATAATTATCCTCAGATCCCGTTCTTTGTGTTTAGAAGAATTTCATCTCCAACACTGTAGCTTTCCCTTGGGTTTTTGCATCCTAAATGCATTTCTCCCATTTTTTAGCATTAAATCTTAGCTGCCAGACCTTAGACCATTCCTTGAGCTTCGCTAGATCCCCTCCTTATGTTTTCCACCCCTTCCTGGCTGTCCACCCTGTTACAGATTTTGGTATCATTGGCAAAAAGACAAACTTTTCCCAACAAACGTTCCATTATGTCGCTCACAAAAATGTTGAAAAGAACTGGTCCAAGGACCAATCCCTGAGACACACAGTTAGTAACAACCCCCTCCTCAGAGAACACGTCATTTACCACTACTCTGCTGCCTCTCACTCAGCCAGTTTCTAATCCAGCAAGTCACTCTAAGATCCATACCAAGGCGGAACTGTGTCAAAGGCCTTGCTGAAATCCAAGTACATTATGTCTAGCGCTCTCCATTGATCCAACTCTCTGGTCACCCAATCAAAGAAATTGATCAGATTCATCTGACAAGATTTATCTCTGGTAAAACCATGCTGCCTCGGATCTTGCAATCCATTGCAAGACAGCTCATAAGGTACAGTACTCAGTTTGGGAGGAAGTGAGCCAATGATCCCCTGTTTTATTAGGGCTTGCATAGAGATGCAAAGTATGCATTTTCCTTGCAGAATAAAGTAGAGAAAGGTCTGTCCTAGCACTGCCTAATGGCTCGATAGCTAGGGACATGGCCTTCTCTCTACATAGACCCTGGCTCAAGCCCTACTGATGACATGTCCTTAGAAGACACAAGTAAATAATCACTTTAATTGCGGAATGTCCAAGCAGTCTAAAGTGCTGCATTCAGGCCATGGTCTCCCCTAGACGTGGAGGTTCATATCCCACCTAACAATAAAAAAATCTATCTGTGGAGAGGGGGATGGGAGTTTGAATTAGTTATGGAATCTTCTACCCTCTTCTATCCAAGATGGTAAATAAACAATGAGGAAGACTTAGCAAAGGAGTGATATCCTACAAGTGGTCAAACTTCTACACTGGTAGCTGGAATATATCCTTGCAGCATGGACAGGAATGAATGAGCAGTCTGAGTAGGTCAATTGGTCTTTTTCTGCCATCTTACACTATGTTAATATATTTCTGCACCATCCTCCAAAGGATCTGAGTCATGCTTAAGTACTTTAGATTTATGAATATACTACATTTCAGGAAAATAAATCTCACAAGATACAAATTAGAAGAAAATGAATGCATATACTCCAATAAGAAATGGTAGACAAATAAGTGCTGAACTGCACTTGCATTTAAATGCACAGGGCTAACTGTGTCCCCCATCCTCAGACAGCAGGCGTTTTATACTGAATTTTCTATGGCACCTCTTCATGGTTTTTGTTAAGGCTAAGCAGCTCCTCCTTCAGGTTTTCAATTTGTAGGTCCAGGCCAACTTAGGAGAGGGTCAGCTCGTACCTCCGTACGAGCTGACCCTCTCCTAAGTTGGCCTGGACCTACAAATGATATGAATGACCTGTGCAGGTCATTCATATCATCTTCCCTTCTCTGGCGCAGTGCCAGCTCGTTCTCAAATCTGGAGACACAAGGACAAAGGTGGAAAAGACAGGCCTTAATGTGCCTGTTACGAAAGGACCCAGCATTCTCTCTGCTTTCTTATTTCACCAATCCTTATCTTTTGGCTCTAAGTTCAGTGTAAGGATGTTTAAGTTTTGTTACCCTCTATTAAAATCAATTGATTGTAAAAAAAAAAAAGCAACAAATAGTTGGGTAGAGGTGATACTTTTCGAAGGCTAAGGAATGGTTACAGGTGCAAGCTTTCAGGACTAGCACATCCCTTCGGATAATATCAGCATCACTTCGAGACCCATGTGGAAAGCTATTTCAGAGAGTTGGCTTATTTGCTTTCAAAGTCATCCACTGCCAGCTTGGCATTGCTGATCTGCCCTGGCAACCAAGATCTGGAAGAAAGAGGGACTTTACCCACAGAACAAAATTCAGTAACCAAACAGAAAGATCGGTGATTTTAATCCAAGAACTGCAGGGCAGAGCGCTGGATTATTCTAAACATCTTTTGCATAGTGTATAGAATTGTCTTATGTTCTTGTGATAGTTTAGATTCTCACTTATCCGTGTTCCTGAAAGAGAGAGGGACTTCAATGGATGGAATCTGGGTAGGTTAGTAACATTTAGAGTTAATTTTTTTCCAAGCAGGATGCCCCAGGGTCTTTTTATCAGAAACAGTGAATCTGGTCCTTCCCTACAGCAAGTAATTGCACTAAGGCACATACAGTAAATGTTCTTGTGAGCCAAGAAAGGGGATTAAGAGAAAAAAATGCATTCCTACACATTAAAAATAATTTATAGACTCCAAGCTCCAGCGACTAAATATCTTCTTCAGCAACATTGCAACCACCTTGCAACAGAAAAAAATGTGCTCCCAAGTGCACCTTCTTGATGGCTGTGTCACCATATACACGTTTGAAATCAAAAGCATTTGATTCCCTGTTGCACCCTGGAATTTGCAAGTGCTCCATTTTGTAAGGCTTGCAATGCACAGCAGAGCCATGGATCACATACCCCCTGCAGTTTTAAAGACATGCTATTTTTCTCAATCTCTGCTCATAATTTTGAAACCAAAATGTGACCATCGCTCCTGAAACAAACTAATGAAGTAGAATTTTCTTAAAGTATTGAAGATGACATTTCATGCAGTGGGTCAAGATTAGGAAACTGAGATCCGAAGGTACCAGCAAATCTTTGATCAACAAAATAGATAAAAATATAATTTTCAACCTTGTATAGCAAGTTATTATAAACCACGATCCTGCCCCCACAATCTTATGATGTGTTGAGCCTTACTATGTGGACTGAAGCCAAATGGCCTCTTGCTGAGGCAAGGCTGGAAGATCTGAAGAGCCCCTTTTATAGGGTAAGAAGCAGAGATGTCATCCAAGGATACCGTGATCTTTTCCCACTGTTGGCCCTTTAAATGGAACCATAATGCACACGCATGCCTAGGATGGAGCAATAATATTCCGTTATGGCTGTTTATTAAATTCTAACGTTAATTGAATCTGTGAGCTATTTCTCTATTTTTTTCTTTAAATCCATTGATTAAAATTCAAAAAATATTGTTAAGGAGAGGTGGAATGTTTCATAAAATTTCTTGAACACTACTACAGTGTAATGTATCTGATTTTTTAATCACAAACTCTCCACCTCCGTCCTTATAATTTTTGTACTATTTTTTTAGTGTGCATATGTGAATTAAAATGAATATTTTTCATTGCCAATTATTATAGCTATCATTGTCCAAATTCTCAATATTAAACCGGTTTGTTTAAACTCAATGTCAATGTTTAAACCTAGAATGAAACAAAACCGACTTATCTTAGACGGGTGTCGTCATCCACCCATAATTGTGCTCCCCGACAAGGCCTTGTTTCAGACCAGGCAGGGTCTTTCTTCAAGAGGTGTATATTCCTGCTAGATGGTTGGTGAATATTTTAAATGCCGCAAACCGGTCAACTTCTTAGATCCATGTTTGTATTGGACGACGTGCTATACTTTTCCTTCAAGGTGGTCTTCCAATCAGATTTTTGAAGATGATGGCAAGCTGTTAATGTTTCTCTATCTTTTTGAGCCGTGGTTTCTTGTGCTTCTCAAACGCTCGCTGATTGTTCTATACAGCTGGGTAGATTAAATGCTGTATTCCTTCATTCAAATCTAACCAATCACCATTTACGTAAGTTGTCCCGCTGCCGACGTGCAATTAAATCAATGAATTCCAGTCCAATTCTTCATTGAGACCTGCCGGTGTCTGGGACTTTAAAGTGAAAATCCAATAAGATTCCCTGTGGTTCAGAACCTGCATATGATCACCACCCCGTGGTGCCTCTTTCACATGATCTATAATGGTCCACTGTAAATCACTAAAGGTATGATTAGCCTGTAGGCAATGGGATACCATTGGAGCCTTGATGGTCCGAGTGTTTATTCTCGATTTGTGCTCATTTAAACGTGTTTTAATGCTTCGAGTGGTTCTGCCTATATATATCATCGGGCAGGGGCAAATGATGGCATATACATAAGAACATAAGAAATTGCCATGCTGGGTCAGATCATGGTGGAATAGAAGTGGTTTGAGTTTTTTGAGGACTTGGAGTTTGTAATAGCCCTCTTTGATTGTTAGGTTGATGTGTTTTTTCATGTTGAGTTCGGAGTCGAGGGTAATACCAAGATCTCTGACTTCATTGGTGAGGATGGAGTTAGGTTGACTGGTGGTGAAGTCTTGGATGGTTTTTGTTGAGGGTTTGTTTGAAATGTGTAGGATTTCTGTTTTTTTGTGGTTGAGGGTGAGCGATAGCTGAGTGAGGAGGTTATTTATTTGGATGGAGAGGGAATCCCAAAATGAGATGGTGTCTGGTATGTTTTCTTTGATGGGGAGAAGAATCTGGACGTCATCTGCGTAGATGTAAAATGAGAAGTCCAGGCTGGAGAGGAGTTTACAGAGGGGGAGCATATATATATATTGAACAGGGTGGAGGAGAGGGATGATCCTTGAGGTACTCCGTGGGGGAGTGGGAATTGTTCTGATTCACAGTTGTTGAGGCAAACTTTGTAGGATCTGTTGGATAGGTAGGATTGAAACCATTTGAGGGTGTTTTCTCTTAGCCCAATCTCCGTTAGTCGTGTAATTAGTATGTCATGGTTTACGGTATCAAAGGCGGCAGAGATGTCTAGTAGGATGAGAAGGTAGGAATGGCCGGCGTTGATGCCTCGTAGAGTTGTGTCTGTTAGCGAAAAGAGGAGGTTCTCAGTGCTGAGCGATTTTCTGAAGCCATGTAATAATAACTGATTGTTTAAAAATTGATATGATGATTATAATATTTCTCCTGCAACTAAAGTATGAGATATGAATCAGTTATTATGATATTACAAATTGTAAAGTGATATTTGTTGTGACTATTTGTAAAGCAATAAATAAAGAATTTAAAAAAAGAAAAGAAAAGAAAAGAACCAGAGGTTGTAATATGGGATTCTAAGGGGGTAGAAGCAGGAGTAACATTAGAAAATATTTCTTCACAGAGTCGGTGGTAAATGCTTGGAACAGCCTTCCACTGGAGGTGGAAGAGACAAAATCAGTATTTACAAAAATTCAAGAAGGATTGAGATAAGCACAAAGGATCCTTAGCTAGGAAGGTGAGAAAGGGAAGACCAACATGAAGGGGCTTAATCATTTGTTTTATATTCTACTTTTTTCAGGCACTTCAAAGTGGATTACATTTAGGTACTGTATTTCCCTGTCCCTAGAGGTCTCACAATCTAAGGCCCTCATTAATTAAGCATTTTTCTCATAGACACAGAATGGGAGAAAAGCCTTAGTAAATCAGGCCCTAAATTTGTACCTGAACCTGTGAAGGGTGAAGTGACTTGCAGTGGCAGTGGGATTTGAACCCTGGTTTACCACCCACCTGCTGCTCTAACCACTAGGCTACTCCTTCACGCCACTTATTGCAATGCAACAGGATTTACATTGGGCAGAGACTAGATGGGCCTTATCTGCCGCCATGGTCTATGTTCTATGCTTCTCTGATGCCTATGATGAACAGCAAGATGGTATAGAAATTACTCCTTTCTTTGTTCTGAAGCTTTTCAATGGTTCTGAAGTATAGATGGAAGTCTGGAAATGTGTAAGGGACTTGTTTGTCATTCCACTCTTGGATCTTATGCCCAAGCTGGTTGTTTTCCTGATCCAGGGAGTTCACCTTGCTCAGATAAGATACCAAGTGGTCATTCAACGTCTGCATGGCTTCCTTTTCATCAAGATTGTACAAGCTATCATTCTGCCAGCCACCCTGTCTCCCATCATAGCCACTGATAAAGCTGCCAACAAAGCTACCATCATGGCCTATACCTTGACCAGGAATGCCCCCACTAAGGGCAAGTGTAGAGATTGAGATGCCCCTGCCACCAGATCCACTGTGGATACTTGGAGCTCGGTAGGAGTTTCCCCATACAAATTGAAGAAACCCGTGTAGAAAACAGCCAACAAGCCACCCAATCCAGAAGAGGAGGTGAAGATCTTGTTAACATTGCCAGCAGGCAATCTGCTACCTTGGAAAGACCCAGAGGTGAAAGCTGCATTGATGGTCTTGCTCATGGTGACAGAGAATGAAAGACTCGGCCAAAACTCCAGCTACAATCTTCCTGGATCAGGGATTGGAATGCAAGCTTCCTGTCTCCAGTGGTCTCCTTTGAATAATCACCTCTGTGGGTGTTACTGTTGTAAGAGTTTTTAGGGGGATTGTGAATGTTTACAAATTTATGTCAAAATGTCTTTGAAACTGTGCTTAAACAGTAGAGTAGCCAAGGTAAAAAATAAACACAAATGTACATATAGACCTCAAAGAAAGAGCAATAAATACATACATATAAGCAGCAGGGATGGGAATCACCATCTGTAAACAATAAATACTAACAAGAGAGAGAATAAAACTGAACCTGAAAATTGTAGCTCTGCAGGGGTTGTGTACGTGATTGTGTGCCCATGCAGATTTCTCTCTTTAGGCAAGACCTTTTGTGCAATCAGCATACACATTGTGGAACATTGTAGGAGCATCCACCAACTTAGCATGAATGCACCACACATTGACAGCCAGCACAAGATGAGACAAAATTACACTTTCATATCCCACAGAGAACAGCCAGATCAGGAAATAATGGAACTCTACCAATCCCTTCACCAAAATCCGCACACAAACACAGTGGGCTCTGCGGAGCGCAAGCCCCGGGACGCTCATAAGTCCCGGGGCTTGCAAAAAGGAGCGGTCGGGGGCGTGGCCAGGGGGCATGGTTTCGGATCGGGGGCATGTTCAGAAGCGTGTGGGCGGTCGGGGGCGTGGCCGAGTGCCCCGACCTGCCACGCCGGCGCAAGTTACTACTGCCCAGAGGCAGTAGTAACTTTTCAGATAAAGGTAGGGGGGGTCTAGATAGGGCCGGGAGAAGAGGAATGCAGTGATGAGCAGAGCCCCAGCACACAGTGATACCTTCTCCAGCATTTGTGTTGAGGCTATAACATTTCTCTGTTCAGAACTAATTTTACTAGTTTAACAATGCTTATCTTTAATTGTGGGTGTAACCACCAGCACATCTGAACAGAATGCAGCAGGAGTACAGACAATCGGGCCGATACAGTAAAGCGCGGCCGCAGTTACCCCGTTTCTAACCCGCTGTGTACTCACAATTGCGCCGCGTAAGTCTAACCCACGATTCACTATCTGTTTTACCGATCCTTACCGCTTCTTTAACTCGACGCGCATCCCTTTGAAATTTCATCTTTCTCTGCTGGGGCTTGGATTGGGTTGGTTTGGGACTGTGAAATTTCGTCTTTCTCTGCTGGGGCTTGGATTGGGTTGGTTTGGGACTGTGAAATTTCGTCTCTCTCTGCTGGGGCTTGGATTGGGTTGGTTTGGTTTGGGACTGGGCGGCTAAATTTTGTCTCTCTTTGCTGGGGCTTGGCTTGGATTGGGTTGGTTTGGTTTGGGACTGTGAAATTTCGTCTGGGGACACAAATATGTTTGCCTGCCCCAGATACTAAAATGCCCAGTTAAAACTCTACAACTTAGGCCTGGATTTTCCATTCTCACAGAGAATGGTGAATCCAGTGGTAACGGGGGGCGGGGGGGGTGAAAAGGGGGGGGGGGGCGGGCCTGCAAAAGCCGGCAGCGATCGCACCACTGTGAAAGGTGGTGTTATTGGGCATGCTACTGGTGACGATAATGATCCTTACCTTATTGCCGCCAGTGAAGATAACGCCACGTCCGCCTCCTCGCTGCCCCGCCCCGACTCCGCCTCCGGCAAGCTATCGCATGCGAAAGGTGCAAAAAGTCCCTTTTCACGTGTGATAGGACTGTGAAATTTCGTCTCTCTCTGCTGGGACTTGGATTGGGTTGGTTTGGTTTGGGACTGGGCGGCTAAGTGCGAGAAGCATTTTTTTTCTGTGGATTGGGTTGGGACTGGGCGGCTAAATTTTGTCTCTCTCTGCTGGGGCTTGGCTTGGATTGGGTTGGTTTGGTTTGGTTTGGGACTGTGAAATTTCGTCTCTCTTGTCCGTCCGAAGGAGGGTGCTTTGTGGCGCTCCCTGCCTCCGATCGCCGGCTGCTGGGGCTTGCTGGCGCCGGGCGCTCAAGGCAGCGGGGTCTGTAGGAGACCCATCCACTTCCTGGTATCTGTCATTTCAAATGACATTTGAAATGACAGGTACCAGCGCACCCAGGATACTGTATAGGCGCTGTATAGCGCCTATACAGTAAAATGGATTGCGCTTCTTGGACGCGGCTTGCATTTGCAGGATAATAATACAAGAGGTGCATAATAATTTTTTAAAAATAAGGCTGTATACTAGCAAGAATATAAATCAAGAAAATTCTTGTTGGCCTTTCCATCTTTAAAATGCTATTTCCCATCCCAGTTCAATTAACAATTTTTTTCTAGCTCATAATTTTACTTTAAAGTTCTCTTCTTTTACATGCAGTGCATGGTTGCGACATACAGATCCCTTATAGACTGAACAGCATCAACAGTTAACCTGGTTGTGACAACACAGGGTGGTAACCAGGGGCGGGCAAGAGGGGCAGCCACCCCAGGGCAGAAAGTCTCATTGAGGACTGAAAAAATGACTGAAATACAAGTATGGGTTGGCAGCAAAAGAAAAGACAGGAAGCCCATCCCTCTACTACTACCATCCAGGCTGGAAGAGAGGGAAAAAGGATTGGGGATCAGAATAGAAGGGGTGGAGGGAGGAGTGGGTACCTGTGTCAGGAAGGAGGATTATGAATGCCCGTTTAGAGAGGATTTCAGATTGGCTGTCTTCACATATTGCTATGTCTGAATCCCCAGTATCTAGATAGGATAGAGTCCTAAAAATGTAATCACTTAAAGGGGACAAGATTACCACCTAAGGAGGTTATTAGTAATCTCGGAGTCAGCTTACACCTCAAGTGGGCATTGGTTCTTCAAGTTTCAGCTGTTGTGAAATCCTCCTTTATGGCTCTGCAGGTCACTGGGAAGCCTCACCCTCTTTTTTCCAAGTTTGATTTGGACTTGGTGATCCATGTGCTGCTTACAAGGAGACTGGATTATTGCAATTCAGTCTGTCTAAGGTTGCCTCAGAAGGTGTTCAGAAAATTGGTTTTTACAGAATATGGCAGCCAGAATTTTGATGGGAGTGGGGGCGAGAGATCACATCATACCTCTCTTGATGAAAGCTGCCAATTCAGTGGTGAGTCAAGTTTTAAATTTTGACCTTGGTTTATAAATATGTGAATGAGAGAGGTTCTGAGTATTTGAAGGACCTTCTATAGTTGCTTATTCTTACTAGAAACCTACGTTCTTACCAACAGGATCAGTTGAGGGGGTTCCATCAGCATTGAGGACAAAACTACATGAAGTCGTAAATCAGCATTTAGTGTGGCTGGACCTATGTTATGGCATACTGTCTTATGGGATATTCGCACTGAAGGAAACAATCTGACATTTAGGAAAGATTTATAAGCCTGGCTCTTTATCCAGGCCATCGCTTCTGTTGGAAGCACTTAGGGATTTTGATGTTGTTCTCTGCAGATTGAATTCCGGGGAGTAGTTGTGTTATCTGAATTAGTGAGTCTCTAGAAGGTAACGCCTATACCAGGATAACTTCTTGTTGGTATTTAAATAGTGGTCAGTCCTTGGTTTTCTGGAAACTTGTTTGTCTGGTTTTTGTTTTCATGGTTTTAGTATTGTTCCTCATCTTGAGGTTTTTCAATGGTCTGGCGGGACATCAAATATGATGAAATAAATAATAAATAGATAAATTCTTACTTGCTCTGGCTATCAGTTGTCTCAGATTGAGATCCTAGTAATTTTTTCAGGTTGGGAATAACGGTAACGTTTCTCTTACCATGCCCAGATGTGGCAGGTGTATTATTCCAGCTTTGTTTTGCTTTCTCGCCTTACCCACTATCTGGAATCTGATGTCTGCCTGGCAGAGGAGAGTGCATTGCTACGGTACCAGAGTGACTTTGTTTCACGAGCAGCACATTCCTTGGATTGGTTACTGAGGACATGGATTTATCCCCTCATGTAGCCTCAAGCCTCTGATATACCAGGAGTTAACCAAGACCTTTAACTCTGGGCAGGGCTTCACATTGTTGACTTGATAATCAAAACAGGAAACCAGATTTTATTTTGCAAAAAGTGGAAAGGCAAGCTTTATTAGTCAGGTAAAATGTGTTCCAAAGCAACATCCAACATCCAACATCCATTTCCATTATAGTAGGAAATCAAACCCCAGAACTTATAGGAGGAAACAGATTGAGAAATACTAAACCAGTGGACTCTTTATTTCTTGTACTCCTGCGACCTTAGTAATTGTTATGCAGACATACTTTGTTTTTTTTATTAAAAGGGGAGAAACCCTTTGGGGAGTTTGGCGCTCACTGATATTCCGCAAACCGCTGTGAGCACGTGCAGTGGGACGCGGCTGCCACCAGGCATAGATGACAAATAAATCAGGAACCTTTCAGCTTCCTTGAAGATTAGGATAATATTTGCATTTGTTTCAACTCTTTTCATTAAGACATTAGGAGTTCAATTTTTTTTTCTTTTATCTAATTCAGTATCTGCTAGGAACAGTACAAGTAGGAAATGAGATGGCTAAACAAGAAGACAGCCTTGCTTGTGTATAGTTTTTGGTGTACAGCGATGTCTGTTTCAATGAAATCAGGCTTGTAGATGTCAATGGGGATGTCATACAAGGTTTTGGGAATGACAGCTCCCCAATGAATGTCACCGTCTAGACATCTTTGCTGGGGCATCAGTCCCTGCTGAGTGGTAAAGATAGTGAAATACACATAGCAGCTCATCTTCGCTGGCTTCCCTTCGATGGCTGGAGTACAAAAAATTGGGTCTCACTGTGGAACTGCTCAGATCCCCTTTCCAGAGATCCACCTTTCCTTTCACTTCCTGCTTCACTATGTGCGGACTTTGCTGCTGCTGCTGCTGCTGCTGCCCCCTGGGAGGGAGAAAAAGGACAAGAGCATTGTTAGGCCCGGAAGCCTGACTCATTGTGTTCTCACCAGGTATCTCGGTTTGGCAATGTCCTTTGCTCTCCAGGTCGATCAACTTTCAAATGCTGATCTGTGTGATATTTTGCAAGCCAGGAGGTAAGGAAGACAACATCTATGGATAAGCAGTGGATCCATTTAAAATTTGTTGATGAAGATGGTGAAAAAAGTTGGTTATGTTATAATCAAAATAGGGGACCGTCATTCCAAATGCTAGCCAGTGACCACCCTACTGCACACAAGCACACATACCACAGCAGAACTGTTATTAACTTGACAGGGAAGTTAGGGGAACACAGTTCTCTTTCATTAGTTAACTAAACAGCCATCCAGTCAGCTCAAGATAATCGTCCATGATGGTACCAGCTAGAAATTTAAATGAAATTTTTTTATGGAATTGCTAATTTGTATGTAATAAAAAGAATCGACCAGTTATATCTGTAAGGTGACAAAGTGACCGAGGGGCAGTGCTTGGAAGAGTTGTGGAGGGTGCTGCTGGTTGTGGCAGCAGGGTTGAGAAGTTGGGTTTGGGACATGGTGGGGATGGAGCCTAAGTTGTTTTGAGCAATGGGATTCTGCAGTCATCTACCCAAGGTGGCTGGGAAGACTGGACAGGCCAATTGATCATCTCTGTCTTCGTGCAGTGTGTTGCCGGGTGTTATATGTTTCAGAGTATCTAAAACCACTTTTGCTTCTGGGAAACCAGGTGGGCGCTAAGAGATAATGCCTAGGGCGCAGCAGTGCAAGCTACATACACACACACCACCCCTTTTTAGTGAGATGGACATGGGGGGGCGAGGTACTGGGGTGAAGTAAAAAACGAGGATCCAAGAGGGTGGCATAGAAAGGAGAAAGTTGACAGCAGCTGCACTGGATGAGGCGGTCACACTGGGATGCATCCTGGACAGGAGTAATCGGGCTGACCACATTTTTTCTGCCATCAACTCCTATGTTAGGAACTGGATTACAGCCAAGTTAAAAGCCTTACCTCCTTTTCCTCCACTGCCTCCCACAGAGATTCTGTAAGACAAAATATATTTTTTAATAAGTTTCACATTGGGGGTGAGCATAATTCCAACCCTTTCATCCAAACAGTAATTCCCTCTATGCTGGAAGCTATTTCCATTATTACAGCACTATTATGATTACACAATGTGTCTAGAGGGAAAAAATATCTCCTGCCGCCTGTACAAAAAAAGAAAACAAACCACCCAGCAGCCCCACAGCATTATCTCAGGCTGGCTGCACAGAGCGTGTGGGGAGGCATCGCGATGGCACTCACTGAGCGTCGTGTCCCTCCAGCAGCTGGCGGTACGTGGCGATCTCCATCTCCAGCCGCGACTTGATGTCCATCAGGATCTTGTACTCATGGTTCTGGTTCTCCATGTCAGCTCGCAGGTCTGTCAGCTGCGCCTCCACGCTGCTGATTATATTCTGGATCTGGGCGAGCTGGGATCCGAAGCGGCATTCTATGTCCGCCAGCGCGGCTTCCAGGCCTGCTTTCTAATGTGGAGGGGAAAGGAACCCATTTAAGGCTGGCTTGGTTTTTCAGAAGGGTGGATGACTGCTGCTGCATAGTTTCTTTTACTATCAGTACCAGTGATAAGAGCCATGCTTTTGTCTGTATTCTCCCTGTGCAACAGCTCCTGAGAACGTACCATGCTGAGCTGAGACTGCAGCTCAATTTCCAAGCCCTGCAGAGTGCGCCTCAGGTCGGTGATTTCTGTCTTGCTCGTCTGCACTTGTTCCACATTGGTGGAAACTTCCTTTTGAAGTTGTTCACTCTAAAAAGTTAAAGAAAATAGAAAAGAAATAGCATTTGGTGCTGAATTAAGTTAAATGCAATACAGGAATAGACTTGAGGTCTCTGTCGCATCCTTGCCTTGTTGACAAACCAGGCTTCAGCATCTCGACGGTTCTTTTCGGCCAAGTTCTCATACTGGTCTCTCATGTCAGCCAAGATCTTGGTCAGATCAGTGCCAGGAGCGGCATCCATCTCCACGCTGACCTGGCCTGTCATCTGTTTTCCCAGTTCACCCATTTCCTATAGACGGCATATGCAAAGAAACACAAAAATTAGATCCTGCCCTATGGATCCCAGAAGAGGCTTATTAACAATTGCCTTTATGATTCCTGATTCTATGCAGTGCAAACGTCCTTCCCAGAAAAGCTCTGGAAATGGCATCAACTTTTGTATCATCCACCAGTGTTACATGGGTTTCCCTATTTTCTTCCTGGCTCCTCGTCTTGACTTTAGAGGGCTTTTGAGGCCTACTGTAAGATTTGTATCCCATTCTCTGTCTGTGGGAAATGTCCTTGATGAAACCGACTCTTAACAGGTGCGCCTGGATACCACTTTTCAACCTCCACATTTACAGCTCCACAGTGAGATGACTACACAAAAAGAGACATTGCTTGACCAGTTACCTTTAAACTAAAAACTTGGGAAAAAGTGTTTCCAAAACTAATGTATAGATCAAATCATCTCTTTACTGAGAATGGACTTGAACTAAATACAGCTGTTGTGTGGTGTGCAACCACTGAGTTACAGAACCAACCACACAACAGCTGTATTTAGTTGGGGAACCAAACCCTGTTCTGGGTTTGGTTCCCCAGAACAGGTCTTTTGCTTCCTGGCTTGACTGGGGCTGGGGATGCTGGGGTTGGAAGTCATAGCCATCATGCAATTATATTAGCTGGATTTAGGGCTCTTCCAGAATCCTGATGCTTGGTCCCTGGTTGAGGACTGTCACTGCAGTGATTCAGCTAAGTGATTTGGGAAGGGATATAAAATAGGGGGAGGGGAAGTCCACAGGTAGTTGCATATGAGGGCTCAAGGAACCATATCCCAGCCCTGGTTCTGATTGTGCTGGAGGCCCAAAAGGAGTAGGAGAAAACTGCTGGATCAAACCCCCCTCCCCCTGCAAATAAAAAACACCCATCAACTGTGCTTCCAGCATGGTGGCAACTGTACAGTAATGCTGAAAAATGATCTGACTTTAACAAAATAGCTCGCACAATGAATGGCAGGAAAGGGTGCTGGCTGCATGGAATGCCCTCCCAGTGGAGATAGCAAAGATGAGAACTGTAATGGAACTCAGAAGACCTTGGGATAAACACAGAGGATCCATAGTGGCTGAAGGGTGGACGTGAAGAAATGGGGTAACTGCACAGAGCAGCAGTTACGACTCCTAAAAAGAAATCTTGGTGGGCAGATTGGATGGACTACTTGGGTCTTCTTCTGCCATCATGTACTATATTACTATGGCACGCCGAAGGGGTCATGGGATGTCTACGTTACTATGTATGCTGCGTCCTTCTTTTGGGAAAAATATGGCTTTGTCAAACTGAATGGATTTTGTTCATGAAGTCAACGGGAAGGGAACCCTCATTGAATAACTCACTCCAGATCAGTGAAAATGGTGACCAGTGGCATCAAAAGGACATCCTTTGATGAGAAATGCTGACATGGCAAAGCATTAAATGGACAGGACATGACACAACTCTCATTTTCCAGACTTGCTGGATAATGGGGGGGAGGGGCGGGGGGGGGGAGCCAGTGAAAAAAAAGGTGTCTCCCTCTTCCCAGCACAGCATGGAACAGGAAGAAGCCTCCAAAGATTAAAATTGATCTCTAGGATTTGTTATAAAGCTGGGGAGACTATGGGGGGGGGGGGGGGCGGGCGAGGAACAATTAGTTTGAACGGCAATTGTCTGGTGTCACCTGCAGACCCCTTACCTCCTGATGGTTCTTCTTGAGGTACTCCAGCTCTTCCTTCAAGGATTCAATCTGCATCTCCAGGTCAGTTCTGCACATTGTCAGATCGTCCAAGACCTTGCGCAGACCGTTAATGTCTGCCTCCACGCTGTGGCGCAAGGCCAACTCATTCTCATACCTACAGGAATGACAGAACCCCTTACTGTATGGAGCCGTGTGCTGATCATTATTTGTATCCACCCATTGCAAAGATTAAATGCATGAAAAGGAAGGCGAGCCCTTTCAAATTAGCGCCATCCAAGCACTAGGCTGTCTAGTGGGAATTTGTCTGCCTCAATCCAGGTGTATTTGTTTGCAAAGTGGTATTGGTGGGCATGCATAACTTGCTCAGGGATCAATATGAAAAATCGACTTACTTCATTCTGAAATCATCAGCTGCCAGCCTGGAATTGTCAATCTCCAGAAGAATCTTGGCATTCTCAATCGTTCCAGCATGAATCTGCAAAGTAAAAAAAAGAACCAACAATTCTTGACTTTCAGTGTGCTGCATTTGTATTGTGTCATGCTGCATTACTGGGGAGGTGCCTTCAACGTGCTGACCATGTTACAGAAGAATTCAAGTAACATTAACCAGGTTCCTATATTATTTCTCTATGTAATCATCAATTTAATAGCATAACAGTCTGGCAAGGGGGATAGGTATAGGAACAACAATCTTTGCAGTATAAGGACAGGGGATTAGGTTACAGGTCTCTCTCCTCATCAATCGGCTGAAGCCTGCCTCAGCCTGCTAAGGAGCTGCTAGCTCATCTCCTAAAAAGGGATTTCCACTTTCTGTAGCTCACAAAACAAGTTGACCATTTTTAATTTTCTCTCTCCTTGAAGCTCCTTCCTCCGGAGCATTCCAGTAGGAGGTTAAACCATCTCTTAAGAGAGATCAAAAGTTTCATCTATTTAACAGACAAACACCCCGTAACGTTTGATCTTAATTAGAAATCCAGGCTCATCCCAACTGCATCCATGCCTTGTATTTACAGGTGCAATGGATGGGTTCCCATATTTAATCTACTTTCAGAAAAACAACACACAATCAGCTTCTCAGTAGCTGGATCTGAGAGGGTTTAAACAATCTCTAGAGGCACTTGACTTTCACTTATGCTTCCTAAATCGACAGGGCAAGTTTCTGTTTCAAGATCCAATGCCATAGATCCATAGAGCTATCAGGAATATTAAGCATAGGCAATCCTTAGCCAACATGGAAATGGTGCCAAAAATGCAAGTGACATATTTCTATTATAATTGCAAACCTGAACGTTAGGTACTTGGGGGGAGATTGCAGGAATCCACTACAAGAGGATAGTCAGCCTAAAACCTCAGGAATGTGCATGTGATTTCCACACGTGAAAACCCAACTTGTTTAACTAGTGTTGTATCTTTCTAATGCCCTTCAGCTGAAGGTCCTCCCCACCCTCCTACGTCCTCTCAGGTTTCTGCCTCCCATCCTGCACGCACCATGGTCAATGAAGCATAAACAGCCATTAGCATTGCTTGGGATTTGTGATGGTAACAATGTGCAGAAGCAGGATCCTCAGACATGCACGAAAAAAAGAGAAATGTGAAATGAGTGTGGTTGACTCGGTCTCTCATCAGGCTCTCATTTTTGCCAGGGCTTTAAGTGTAATATTACAAACTATGGAACACATTCACTCATGCTAATACACTCGAGATTGTACCAGAATATTAAAATGTTCTGTACGTGGGGTGGCCAGATAGGCTAACTCACACGCTGCGGTTACTACAAAATATGGCAGCAGCAATGATTTGGGGAAAATCTCTGTTTGCAAGGACTTCTCCCTTGCTTCAGTTGCTCTACTGGCTACCAGCTGTGGAGTGGGTTACATTTAAGCTACTGACCATTGATTTTTGATATATGAGGAGAAATGGCCTCAAATATGTTTGGGGAAAACTTATGTGGTATAGGCCAGGACAGGAATGATTGTCACAGGATTGTTTTTCATAAAGCTGTCTGCGGCCTGTGCTTTTCCACAGGCAGCCCTCAGATTTGGAATGCATTGCCAGTAGAATCAATTAGAGGAGAATTAAATCTCCTGAAAGTTGATAAGCAAATTAAGACAGCTCTGTTTCCAAAGGTGAGGAGAATCATTTGTGCTCTCTTACAGGTTCTAACAGCAGATTCATTTTGCAGACTAAGGGCTGGATTTTCTAAGGCTTTTTCTCCCATTCTGTGCCTATGGGAAAATGCTTAGGAAATGAGACCCTAAGTTTGAAGTGTTGTTATTGTTTTATCTTTGTTTGTATTTTGGTTTTATTTTGAATTATGGATGTTGTGCTGTGAACCGCCTCTATTGCTTTCATGGTATATAAGTTTATTAAATAAAGAAATTCATAAGAACACTGAAGAATGTGTTTGGATAATAATGTAGGGTACCAGAAAGTGCAGCTCAGTGGACAAATGCATCTTTCCACCAAATTATAAATATTGATAAATAAGATATTGAAATTATTAATCCTTATCGGCACGGATGCTTTCTCAGAACTGGCTCACAATAGTCATGTCTTGGAGTTCTAAGCCAATGAGCCAGTGGCCTAAGTAAAGTTTAGTGGCCCTGAACTGGCACAGTGGGAAGTGCCCCCCGCCCCTTCATCACGTGAGTGGCAGTAACAGGCCTGCTCCCCTATACCATCTCTGACAGCTCGATGCACGCCCTGCTTAAAGGTACATCCTGTGCCGCTGCGCCGTCTGCATCTCCCTAGCTAGGGCCCCACAGTAAAGTGTAGCACGGAGGTTTTAAATAACGTCTTGAAAGCTAAGACAGACATTTTCCTAGAGCCATGAAACTAACAAGTAACAGGTTTAAAGCACATTGGGCAAGGTATTTTTTGCCCAGGGCGCAAGCAAGCTATTGAATTTGTTGATGGAGGATGTGGTCAAGGCAACCAAGCACAGCAGGGTTTAAAAGGGGTTTGGACAGGTTCCTGCAGGGGAAAAAGTCCATAAAACAGTATTATTTATTTTTTAATTTAGCTCAAGCTTTTTCATTGGTAGCTCAAGGCGAGTTAAACTCAGGTCCAGCAGGAACTACCCTGTCCCCAGAGAGTTTACAATCTAAGGGCTCAGTTTACTAAACATTTTTCCCACAGACAAAAAATGGAAGGAAACCCAAATTAGAGGGTGAAGTAATTTGCCTCAAGTCACAAGAATTTGAACCCTGCCTTCCTTGCTTTACAGGTTACTCCTCCACTCCAGTCTATAGAGGCAGACTTCAGAAAGCCACTGCTTACCCCTGGGAGTGAGCAACAAGGCAATGGAGCTGCTCTTTGGGATCCGCCGGGTACTTCTTAGAAATCCAGACTGGCTACTGTCAGAGGCAAGATTCTGGGCTGGATGGACCTTTGGGCTGGCCCATCATGACACATTTTATGTTCTTGTGCTCTAATAGCCCTCTGAGGTAGGTACCTGGGTTTTCATGCTCTGATCCATACTGGTGCACAGCACCAGCAGGTGCTGCACGTTTCTCTGTGCTATTTGGGAATCCCAGAAAGTGAACCTGGAACTTGCAAGCTCCACTGATCTGGAGCTGTAGTTTCCCTGGCGTATACTGTATGAAATCACTAGCTACCAGTCGCTTTTTTTCCCCTCCTTTTCTCATGCCATCCTATCAAAATCCGCTCTACAGGTTCCATGTGATCGAGAAGTCAGGGAGCAAGCACACATAGGGCTCAAGGGATCCTTCCACCTGATGATTTTAGCAGTGGAAAAAATATCTCGCCAACTGATTTATCTTTATTCACAGCCTACTCCAGTGAAGTTATTCTCAATGGGTGCCACGCAGGCATAAGTACGTATTGGACGGACAAGCAATAAAAGACCTGCTGGTTACAAAGCCTTTTGGTTAATGGTATCATACCTTATCTCGGAGGTCTTCAATTATTTTGTAGAAGTGGCTGTAGTCCCGGCCAGCGGTAGAACCACCTGACTGTGGGATTTGCTTCTCATACCACTCACGGATTTTGTGTTCCAGTTCAGTGTTTGCCTCTTCCAAGCTGCGCACCTTATCCAGGTAATTGGCCAAACGGTCATTCAGGTTCTGCATGGTTTGCTTTTCATTGCCTGAGAGGAGGGCATCGCTGCCACCTGAGCTGTCACCAAAGCCACCACCAAAGCCGCCACCATACCCACCTCCAGAGGAAAAGCCCCCACCAGAGGAAAAGCCCCCACCAGAGGAAAAGCCCCCACCAGAGGAAAAGCCAGAAGAGACCATTCTAGCAGAAGAAGCCGAGATGCCTGAGCCTCCATACCCTCCATGTACACTTGCGGATCTGAAAGAGGGTTGGGATCCACCTCCGGACATCCGAGAGGAAACGCCACTACTCCCTCTGGAGGAGGAGGCCACAAAGCCGTAGCTCATGGCGACAGTAAGGTAGGAAGCAGTGCAAGAACAAGAGGTAACTAATGCAGGCTAGCCTGGAAACCAGAGCACAGAAATCCACGACGCCGTGCTGCTCCATTTATATCTTTCATAGTGGGTGTTACTACTAGAACGGGTTTTGCCCCCTAAATGGATTTCCCTCCCTTCAGGAGGAAATTCAGGTGCACAGTTGCTTTTCATTGGTCCTTCACACATTCCTGAGAGACACAGTTGCTCATCCAGCTTCTCTTTTTTTTTTTTCCAACAAAAGACATGAATTAAGTTGGATTGATCTACGCCCGAGGCTGCGGTTTTATCACATGGCTTACAGTTGAGTGATTTCCAGTTTTAACAAAAAATTTTTACCACACCCCATTTGCAGTGGACTAAGAAAAAGAGGGAGCGATCAACCCCCTAGAAAAGCAGCTTTGTTTGCTTTTCATTTCCAAATTGTTGCGAGGCCAATGCTGCCGGAAAGTGCCAGATTGTCAGCGCTGGGTAGGGAGGTGTTGCAAGACCTGAACAGAAGAGGTGTAGCTGTGCAGCCTTTGCCAACAGAGCAACTGAAACTGCCAGACCCCAGCCAGAGTTTGTCCTTCTCCCTTCCTGTTGCAATACCGCAGACCCCCACTCATTCTGCTGCTTTGCCGGTAACCACCACGCCTATGGTGTGAGTTCCGTTTTCTTTCCGGTTCATATTCCTGGCCTCTCCACCAGGGTCTGGGCCTTGCATTGAAAGCGGACTGCAGCCATGACCAGCTTGTACTGCCCAGGCTGCCAGGGTGTCAGCCGGTTCCACCAACAGGAGCCTGGTCCAGTTCTCAGCCACTGAATTGTATCAAGTACTGGCAGGATGCCATAGTGCCAAGGCAAGCAGAGTAAACTAGCTGTGAATATCAAACCAACATGCAACCTTTCAAAAAAAATATCTCAGCTTCTTTTTCAGCACATTATCTGGAAATGAAAGTGCACTTGTGTTTTTGGTTTGTCCCATCCATCAGTCTGTCTGTAACATCTGACTTCACAGGCAGGGAGAGTCCAGCAGCACAGGTGCACAAAGTGAAAACATAGGTGGAGTGGCCCAACAGAACCATTTCTACAGACTAAATATCATCACCAGAGTGGCCCAACACAGCCCATCCTGTTAGGCTGGGAAATGTAGGGAGATCAACTGGAGATGTGGCTATGTATACAAAAGTGTTCTTTTGTGCAAATATTTTATGCGCCGAGTTCAAATTTGAGTGCTAGAAGCCAGTATAGCCCAAATAATATTGGGATTTCTTGTGTGCACTGTTTTGCCATGTGCATGGGGTTCATGATCAATGTGCACATGTGAACAATGGCGGGAGGGATGAGGGGACAGAGAGCATGGACAAAAAGACTTTTTAAGAAAACAAAAAGAAAAAAATTGTAATCTAAACAAAAAAGTTTCAAATTGTATGGATACAACATGTGGTCCTCTACAATGTGATCTTTTAAATTGCCCACAATTCTAGATCTTTTTTCATGTTGACATAAAAACACAGCTTTAGTCTACTCGGCTGGAGTGGAGAAGCAGCATAGTAGTTAGCAGAGTGGGTTCAAATCCCACTTTTCCCATGGATGCTCCTTATGCAAGTCACTTCACCCTCCATTACCTTACATATTAGCTTAGATTGCAAGTGTGTAGTGGTAGGGTCCTAAGAGCATAAGACATGCCATACTGGGTGAGACCAAGGGTCCATCAAGCCCAGCATCCTGTTTCCAACAGAGGCCAATCCAAGTCACACGTACCTGGCAGGTACCCAAACATTAGATAAATCACACAACCTACTATTTCTTATTAATTACCATCATAGCAGTTTATGGATTTTTCCTCAAGGAACTTATCCAAACCTTTTTTAAACCCAGTTACACTCTCTGCTGTAACCACATCCTCTGGCATTGAATTCCAGAGCTTAACTATGCGCTGAGTGAAAAATAATTTTCTTCAATTTGTTTTAAATGAGCTCCTTGCTAACTTCATGAAGTGCCCTTTGGTCCTTCTAACATCTGAGAGAGTAAATAACCGATTTACATTAACTTGTTCAAATTCTTTCATGATTTTGTAGACCTCTATCACACCCTCCCTCAGTCGTCTCTTCTCCAAACTGAACAGCCCTTTAGTCTTTCCTCATAGGGGAGCTGGTTCCATTCCCTTTATCATTTTGGATGCCCTTCTCTGCACTTTCTCCAGTGCAGCTATATCATTTTTTAGATGTGGCAACCAGAATTGTACACAGTATTCAAGGTGCGGTCTCACCATGGAGCGATACAGAGACATTATGACATTTTCCGTTTTATTCACCATTCCCTATCTAATAATTCCCAGCATTCTGTTTGCTTTTTTGATCGCCACAACACACTGGGCCGACGATTTCAATGTATTATCCACTATGACGCCTAGATCTCTTTCCTGGGTGGTAGCTCCTAAGATAGAACCTAACATCGTGTAACTACAGCAAAGGTTATTTTTCCCTTGCACTTGACTACGTTAAATTTCATCTGCCATTTGCAAGCCCTGAATTGTAACTTGATTTGGGAAGATGAGAAGTAAAATCCAGCTCGTCTGTGATATAGCATTATTCTCTTAAAAGCTTCTTGGCAAGCTGAAATAGTTTCCTGTCTCTGCTCCCCCCCCCCCCCTCCCCCCCACCTTTCCCTTGACTCCTAGAGGGCACCTCCATCCCACCGCTGCCAGCATGTGTACTCCTGGTACCCGGGGAAGAAGGCAGCAGCTACCAGACAATCCTTGCAAGGAACTAGGGACTGCCTGATCAGATGAAAGATGGTAAATACATTTCCCACCAGAGTCTCCCTGCATTTTGGAAAAGCTGACCAAGAGTGGAGCTTAATTTATTTGAGGATTACAGCAGACTCTTTATGTTCCCAAGACAAAAGGAGAGGATGAGACCTGGGTCCTGATAGGCCAATCAGAGTAAAGCCACTCTCCCTTTCTTCCCTCCCCCAAGTTTGGCCAAACCAGACTGACCTGGCAAACGACAATCCCGTTCTTGTGTAATTGTATCCTCTTGCTTGACGAGGGGGTGTGTGCCATACTTTGTTCAGACCTTTTAGCCTGAGAGTCACACTGGGGGCTCTTATTTTGGAGGTGGTCAGGGGACCTGGAAGTCTGATGTGGAAGTGAAATGTGATGGCTATTGATGGCTGGGACCCAATTAAAAGCTCTTGAGGGCCATCGTTTGCTCACCTCTGCCCCAGATGAATCCCTGCTTTGGTTTCCAGTGGATTCTGGCCTCTTTAGCACTGTGGTAACTGCTGGAAACAGCAGGTCTGGTGCCAGAATCTGCCTCATGGGTCTGGGAGCCAGGCGACCCCTTTGTGAAGGTTTCACAAACACTGGACGCATTGTTGCTCCCTCTCCTCCTGGTATGTTACCTCTCCCATGTCAAGGCTTGCTGGCTTCCATAATCCTGCCCTTTGTGAAACCACTGTCCTCTGCCTAAGTGTGCAGTGGGAGGAAAAGTAGAAAATCAGGGGTCAACTGACAAGGAGGTCAGGGGCCACCAGCTCTCATGGTTATTTACTCTTTCAGATAGTAGAAAGACTAGGGGGCACTCCATGAAGTTAGCATGGGGCACATTTAAAACTAATCGGAGAAAGTTCTTTTTTACTCAACGCACAATTAAACTCTGGAATTTGTTGCCAGAGGATGTGGTTAGTGCAGTTAGTATAGCTGTGTTTAAAAAAGGATTGGATAAGTTCTTGGAGGAGAAGTCCATTACCTGCTATTAAGTTCACTTAGAGAATAGCCACTGCCATTAGCAATGGTAACATGGAATAGACTTAGTTTTTGGGTACTTGCCAGGTTCTTATGGCCTGGATTGGCCACTGTTGGAAACAGGATGCTGGGCTTGATGGACCCTTGGTCTGACCCAGTATGGCATGTCCTTATGTTTCTTATGTTGGCCAGTCCACATAGCTGCCAGAGTTTTCACATTTTTACATCAAATCTTTTTAACCAAAAAAATTCCAGTCATTTTTAAAGCCGTAACTTTAGACACACTCTGCATTATAAGAAAAAGAAAGCCATAAAGCGAGCAGAACATTTATCAATAGTGCCTTTTGTGCGGAGATTAACTTTGGCCCACCCTCTCTCCTCTGTGTCTTAGTCACTTTTCTTTCCCTTTGTCTGCAAAGTGCAAAAGGTTTCCAAGTTTAAAATATGATTCAGGCTGAGGATAGCAAGGGGACTTAACAGTACAGACCTGAGATTGTCAGGACCCAGATTGATGACTGATTTGCTTGAACAGGCTGCCAGATCTGTATCAGCCCGGCAGGCTTTTATTTCTCCAGAGGTGCAGGTCCTGACAGGAGGAAGGCTAAAGAATTAATGCCGTGCAGGCTTAGCATTATTGAGTGCTCGGCTCAGGTATACGGGGGGAGTGTCGTCTGTCCATGCCTTCAGCTGGAAATCCCTTGCGAAAAGAGATGTGGCTACTGTCTTCATGCAGGCCAAGATCTGGGTGGCCAGGAATTCACAGGCTGCAGTCACTTGTACCAGAGCAGGATCCTTCTCGACATGACCACACCTGAGGCCAGATGGCTAAACACAAGGAGTCAGTCATTTCACCGAGCAGATGTGAATTTACAGAACACAGATCTAAAACGCTGGCATGCTGTTCAAGCATATTTCCTTGCAGGCAAGCTTGCATAGGATGTTTTCTTAAACAACTGTTTTATATCACTGATATTTCTAACCAGATTCCCCTTCCCTGTGAATCCCTGCCCCACAGCTTCTTTCTATGCCAAGGCCTGATCCACAGGGAGCTGGAAGGAGGCATTTTTCTTAAAGCCACAGAGAGTTTGCAGAGGTGAACCTCCCACACAGCGATTCCCTTCACAAATTCAGGGCTGGTGGGGGCACTGCAGGAACTTTGCGGCAGGGCCTACTGGTGGCTGCTGAGGGGAGGGGTAACTTGCAGCTCAGTAACCCGGGCAAATTCCTTGGGAAACTCTCAAAGTGATTTGTTCAAGATTACAAAAAGTGTCTGTGGAAGAGGCAGGACCCAATCCCGGGTTTCCTGATGCTAATGGCTTGGCCGTGCCCATATCTTAACTCTTTTCTTGCAGGATAGGGGCTTCCGTCTCTTGAAGGCAGGCTGGGGTAGACTGGCAATGGCTGAGGACGTTCTGTGAGGGTCTTTACTGGGGTCATCAGTGTCACCTATCCCACGGGGCACGCATCAGGATGAGCGCGGGATGGAAATAGGAAGATGCAGGTCTCTTTCCTCTTCTTTTCTTTGCACTGGACAATCTTCACGTAGGGGCCGATGCAAAAAATCAGCACGGAAAACAGGCGCTCTCCTGGGCCCGAGGTTGAATATTTAAATGAGGGGGGTTGCGCTGCCAAGGAGGCGCTAGGGACAAACCTGTGCCCCTAACGCCTCCTTGGCAGCGGGCGCCCAGGAGATGTGGCTGGCAGGCGGCTGTCAGCGGGTTAGGAAAACGGATGCTCGATTTTACCAGCAACTGTTTTCCTAACCTGGCCGCCAGCACAGTACAGAGAAGCAGTATTTTCTGCTCTTCTGTACACTTTTTTGGGCTGAGCGCACTGTTTTGCATCGGCCCCTATGCATTTTCCAAAGCTACACCTATTCATTCAGACAGAATGGAAATGCTAATTTTGCCCCAGCTTCAAGTGATTTAAGGAATAACCTAATTTGAATAGGTATGATGAAGCCTGATGCACGAAGAAGGCATTTCATAAATGCTTGTGTGCATATGGATAGCATCTGACTGCTCTCTAGATACACGGAGGGAAATCTTGCGGCCAACTTAGGTGGCAATCTAGAGCATCTAGGTTTAGCCACCTCCTCTCCCCAGGCAGCTTGAAATGCAGCTGCTCCCAGGGGTGTAGCTTGCAGATATTTCTTGAACATGTTAATTGACAAACCTCCTTTCCCCAGCCTAAACCCAGCTGCAGAAATAGCAGAGGCCAAATGTGTGTTAAAAAAGTACAGTGCCAAAGGGGCAGTGCACTGTGCTGCTGGGTGGCTTAGAGCAAACTCTAGCTCTGTATGCAATGCATAGGAGCAATGGGAGCCTCTCCTGCACAAAGGAAAGGCTGCCTCAGGCCTGCCCATATGAATAATGGGGCACAGGATGCATTTTTATGGCCTCTGCATGGATTTGATGCTGAAAGGTAAAGCAGGCAACTTTTCTTTGTGGTTTGTTTCAACCCTCCTCATCAGCTATCAACTACCCAAGGCTGTGCAGAGTCTGCTTTCAGTTCTAAGCAGGCTTCTTATACTGAGGAAGTGAGCAAGGCTGGAGCAGTTCATATGTGTTCTGACATTCTTGTTTTGCAAGCTCCAGTTCCTTGGTCGGTTCAGTGATAAAGATTAACAGAGTAAAGGAAGCTCTTTCCCAGCACACGACCTGCATGCTCACATTCAGCACGTCCACACATCCAAACACAGCACCCCACAAACATACAAACCTATACCCCCTTTAAGACACACAAATTCACACGCACCCACATATACTCCCTAAAACACAAAAACCACCCACACACAAGCACCTACCCTTCAATATTTCTATCCAGCCTGAGTGTGCATGAGGTGCTTCTAATCAGCATTTTTGTCAGACACCTCATGCTCTCCTCATGCTCAGCATTTCACATACCAAGTCAGAAAATGACTCAGAAATAAACAGCATAGGAGCTGACCAGGAAGTGACTGGTAATCTCAGCAGTTTGTTAACTCAGTATTAAAACAAAAAAATCTGACACCAGGAAAGGAACCTAAGGCCCATCCAGCCTCTGCCCAATATCATTCCTGGTACAATGCCACACACCTCAGCTGATCTCTAACTTTCTCCTTTCTACAATGAAGGATCCCCTATGTTTATCCCAGGGTTTACCATCCCCCCCCCCCCCTCCCTCGAACACACACACAAAACACAGTCTTCCCTCCACAGCTAAGGATCCTCTGTGCTTATCCCAGGCTTTACCCCTCACAGCTAAGGATCCTCTGTGCTTATACCAGGCTTTACCCCCCACAGCTAAGGATCCTCTGTGCTTATCCCTGGCTTTACCCCTCACTCCCCCACAGCTAAGGATCCTCTGTGCTTATCCCTGGCTTTACCCCTCACTCCCCCACAGCTAAGGATCCTCTGTGCTCATCTCAGTCTTTATCCCTCACTCCCCCACAGCTAAGGATCCTCTGTGCTTATCCCACGCTTTACCCCTCACTCCCCCACAGCTAAGGATCCTCTGTGCTTATCCCTGGCTTTACCCCTCACTCCCCCACAGCTAAGGATCCTCTGTGCTTATCCCAGGCTTTACCTCTCACTCCCCCACAGCTAAGGATCCTCTGTGCTTATCCCAGGCTTTACCTCTCACTCCCTCACAGCTAAGGATCCTCTGTGCTTATCCCAGGCTTTACCCCTCACTCCCCCCACAGCTAAGGATCCTCTGTGCTTATCCCAGGCTTTACCTCTCACTCCCCCACAGCTAAGAATCCTCTGTGCTTATCCCAGGCTTTACCTCTCACTCCCCCACAGCTAAGGATCCTCTGTGCTTATCCCAGGCATTACCCCTCACTCCCCCACAGCTAAGGATCCTCTGTGCTTATCCCAGGCTTTACCTCTCACTCCCCCACAGCTAAGGATCCTCTGTGCTTATCCCAGGCTTTACCTCTCACTCCCCCACAGCTAAGGATCCTCTGTGCTTATCCCAGGCTTTACCCCTCACTCCCCCACAGCTAAGGATCCTCTGTGCTTATCCCAGGCTTTACCTCTCACTCCCCCACAGCTAAGGATCCTCTGTGCTTATCCCAGGCTTTACCTCTCACTCCCCCACAGCTAAGGATCCTCTGTGCTTATCCCAGGCTTTACCCCTCACTCCCCCACAGCTAAGGATCCTCTGTGCTTATCCCAGGCTTTACCCCTCACTCCCCCACAGCTAAGGATCCTCTGTGCTTATCCCAGGCTTTATCTCTCACTCCCCCACAGCTAAGGATCCTCTGTGCTTATCCCAGGATTTACCCCTCACTCCCCCACAGCTAAGGATCCTCTGTGCTTATCCCAGGCTTTACCCCTCACTCCCTCACAGCTAAGGATCCTCTGTGCTTATCCCAGGCTTTACCCCTCACTCCCTCACAGCTAAGGATCCTCTGTGCTTATCCCAGGCTTTACCTCTCACTCCCCCACAGCTAAGGATCCTCTGTGCTTATCCCAGGCTTTACCTCTCACTCCCTCACAGCTAAGGATCCTCTGTGCTAATCCCAGGCTTTACCCCTCACTCCCCACAGCTAAGGATCCTCTGTGCTTATCCCAGGCTTTACCCCTCACTCCCCCCACAGCTAAGGATCCTCTGTGCTTTGTCCCAGGCTTTTCCCCTCACTCCCTCACAGCTAAGGATCCTCTGTGCTTATCCCAGGCTTTACCCCTCACTCCCTCACAGCTAAGGATCCTCTGTGCTTATACCAGGCTTTACCCCTCACTCCCCCCACAGCTAAGGATCCTCTGTGCTATCCCAGGCTTTACCCCTCACTCCCCCCACAGCTAAGGATCCTCTGTGCTTATCCCAGGCTTTACCCCTCACTCCCCACAGCTAAGGATCCTCTGTGCTTATCCCAGGCTTTACCCCTCATGACCCCACAGCTAAGGATCCTCTGTGCTTATCCCAGGCTTTACCCCTCACTCCCCACAGCTAAGGATCCTCTGTGCTTATCCCAGGCTTTACCTCTCACTCCCCCACAGCTAAGGATCCTCTGTGCTTATCCCAGGCTTTACCTCTCACTCCCCCACAGCTAAAGATCCTCTGTGCTTATCCCAGGCTTTACCTCTCACTCCCCCACAGCTAAGGATCCTCTGTGCTTATCCCAGGCTTTACCTCTCACTCCCCCACAGCTAAGGATCCTCTGTGCTTATCCCAGGCTTTACCCCTCACTCCCCACAGCTAAGGATCCTCTGTGCTTATCTCAGGCTTTACCCCTCATGACCCCACAGCTAAGGATCCTCTATGCTTATCTCAGGCTTTACCCCTCATTACCCCACAGCTAAGGATCCTCTGTGCTTATCCCAGGCTTTACCCCTCACTCCCCACAGCTAAGGATCCTCTGTGCTTATCCCAGGCTTTACCCCTCACTCCCCATAGCCAAGGATCCTCTGTGCTTATTTCAGGCTTTACCTCTCACTCCCCCACAGCTAAAGACCCTATGTGTTTATTCCAGGCTTTACCCCTCACTCCCTCACAGCTAAAATTCCTCTCTGCTTATCCCAGGCTTTACCCCTCACTCCCCACAGCTAAGGATCCTCTGTGCTTATTCCAGGCTTTACCCCTCACTCCCCCACAGCTAAGGATCCTCTGTGCTCATCTCAGGCTTTACCACTCACTCCTCACAGCTAAGGATCCTCTGTGCTTATCCCAGGCTTTACCTCTCACTCCCCACAGCTAAGGATCATCTGTGCTCATCTCAGGCTTTACCCCTCACTCCCCACAGCTAAGGATCCTCTGTGCTTATTCCAGGCTTTACCCCTCACTCCCCCACAGCTAAGGATCCTCTGTGCTCATCTCAGGCTTTACCACTCACTCCTCACAGCTAAGGATCCTCTGTGCTTATCCCAGGCTTTACCTCTCACTCCCCACAGCTAAGGATCCTCTGTGCTCATCTCAGGCTTTACCCCTCACTCCCCCACAGCTAAGGATCCTCTGTGCTTATCCCAGGCTTTACCCCTCACTCCCTCTCAGCTAAGGATCCTCTGTGCTTATCCCAGGCTTTACCCCTCACTCCCCCACAGCTAAGGATCCTCTGTGCTTATCCCAGGCTTTACCCCTCACTCCCTCTCAGCTTAGGATCCTCTGTGCTTATCCCAGGCTTTACCTCTTCACTCCCCCACAGCTAAGGATCCTCTGTGCTTATCCCAGGGTTTGCCCCCTATGCCCACAGGAAAGGAACCCCTGTGCTACTCCCAGGCTTCCTTGTATTTTCATACTGTTTTTCTCTCTATTCTACCTTGTGGAACAGGAGAACAGTACAAGGTCAATTGTTTTCAGGCCCAGATTTAGGAATATACAAAAAAGGCAACCAACTCTGGCACCAAATTTTCATAGGCACTTGAACATTGCCATCTCTGTCATGCCTCTATCTAGCCACACCACTATCCTGCCAATGGTGACAATAGCTGCAACTTCAGTAAAGGAAGTTTATCATGAGGCCTGTTAGCCCTCGCACACTCAGAGCACCTGTTGTAATCTTATAATGGATGCCTGTGCGATGAGGGGACCAGCAGAGGGCCTTCAGCACGTGGCTTGCCAGTTCTCGCACACTCACATTTCCTTCTACAAAGTTGCTGCTGTTGTGGGTCCAGTGTGGAGGAGGGACACTGGGAGAGGGGGACCTCCTTCCCCCCAATATTGCCTATGGGCACCCACAAATTAAAGGTATCCCTGATTGTTTTCTTAACTTGGAGTGCAGTTTATTCAGAGCTCAAGTAGGGTCTGTGATATTTTAACAGGGAAGGGACTGGCTGAACTGGATGGGCCTTGTGCTCTTTATCTGCCATCATACTCTATATTTCTATAATTCTGAATTAAGAAAATAAAGCTCAAGAAATTTTTAAAAATTACATAAAATGATCCCTTTATCTTGGCTAACTTTGGGGAACCAACACTCCCGTCACCAGGTCAAAACAGAGTGAGCAGGCAAAGGCGGAATATGATGTTTGCATATACAATGTATTTAGTTATTTTTATTTACTTAAAAGCATTTATAAAGCAAATGAAGTGGAGGTGCAGCCTTATGGTTAGAGCAGGGGGCTGAGAAGCAGGGTACAAATCCCACTGCTGCTCCTTGTGACCTTAGGCAAGTCACTCCAACCTTTGTTGCCTCAGGTACAAATTTAGATTATGAGCCCTTTCGGGACAGGGAAATACCTGCACTACCTGAATGTGATCCGCTCTGACGTGCCAAAACATAGAATATAAATCAAATAAACAAATTATCCCAGCTCCTAAGTGATGTACCAAATCGCATTCATGATCTGGAAAGTTGAATAATTGCATTAGATTTTGCAGAATTCAAGATGAAATAAACATGCACATAATGGAGGAGCGATGACATTACACGAGTGGCATGAAGAGGAAGGAGGAGTGTTTGTGGGGGGGGGGGGGTGATGTGTTAGCAGCGGGATGAGAAGGGGGACACAGACGCAGCGGGATTATTTCCAGGGGCGATCCTGGAAACTACAGACCAGTTAGCCTGACTTCAGTGCCAGGAAAAATCACAGAACATATAGAAAGACATGGTTTAATGGAACAAAGTCAGCATGGCTTTACCCAAGGGAAGTCTTGCCTCATAAATCTGCTTCACTTTTTTGAAGGGGTTAATAAACATGTAGATAAAGCTGAACCAGTAGATGTGGTGTATTTGGATTTTCAGAAGGCGTTTGACAAAATTCCTCATGAGAGGCTTCTAGGAAAAGTAAAAATCATGGGATAGGTGGCGATGTCCTTTCATGGATTACAAACTGGTTAAAAGACAGGAAACAGAGAGTAGGATTAAATGGGCAATTTTCTCAGTGGAAGGGAGTGGACAGTGGAATGCCTCAAGGATCTGTATTGGGACCCTTACTGTTCAATATATTTATAAATGATCTGGAAAGGAATACGACAAGTAAGATAATCAAATTTGCAGATGATACAAAATTATTCAGAGTAGTTAAATCACAAGTGGATTGTTATAAATTGCAGGAGGACCTTGTGAGACTGGAAAATTGGGCATCCAAATAGCAGATGAAATTTAATGCGGATAAGTGCAAGGTGATGCATATAGGGAAAAATAACCCATGCTGTAATTACAAGATGTTAGGTTCCATATTAGGTGCTACCGCCCGGGAAAGAGATCTAGGTGTCAAAGTGGACAATACTTTGAAATCGTCGGCTCAGTGTACTGTGGCAGTCAAAAAAGCAAACAATGTTAGGAATTATTAGGAAAGGAATGGTGAAGAAAACAGAGGATGTCATTATGCCTCTGTATCGCTCTATGGCGAGACTGCACCTTGAATACTGTGTACAATTCTGTCGCCACATCTCAAGAAAGATATAGTTGCGATGGAGAAGGTACAGAGAAGGTGAACCAAAATGATAAAGGGGATGGAACAGCTCCCCTATGAGGAAAGACTAAAGAGTTTAGGACTGTTCAGCTTAGAGAAGAGACAGCTGAGGAGGGATATGAAAGATGTCTTTAAAATCATGAGAGGTCTAGAACGGGTAAATGTGAATGATTTATTTACTCTTTCAGATAATAGAAGGACTAGGGGGCACTCCATGAAGTTAACATGTAGCACATTTATAACTAAACGGAGAAAGTTCTTTTTCACTCTGTTGCCAAAGGATGTGGTTAGTGCAGTTAGTGTAGCTGAGTTTTAAAAAGGTTTGGATAAGTTCTTGGAGAAGTCCATTAACTGCTATCAATCAAGTTGACTTAGAAAATAGCCACTATTACTGGCTTCAGTAGCATGGGATATATTTACTTTTTGGGCACTTGCCAGGTTCTTGTGGCCTGGTTTGGCCACTGTTGGAGAAAGGATGCTGGGCTTGATGGACCTTGGTCTGACCCAGTATGGCAATTTCTTATGTTCTTACAAAGCCCAGGTCTCTGTTCTGTTTCTTCTAATCACTTTAATTTCGAAGGCTTGGTAGCTCTGAATTTCCTTCTTTCTTTCTTTATTTATTTAACATTTTTATATAGGGGGATTCATGCGAATTCGCATATCGTCTCGGTTTACATTGTAACTGAAAAACAAGCATGAGAGAATGCTAATTACATAGAACAGGGAATAAAACTTGGTACAGTATACGTGGGGGAAAAAACATGGAACATAATAGGAAAAAAAAAAAACTGAAAAAAAATTACCATATTGATCATTAGGGAGACGCAGGCTTAAAATGGTGGTTGCCGTTTTAGTTTGTGTGCCAAAAATGAAATAAAACAAAAAGAAATGCTCAGCCTTTGCTTCCCTGCTGCCCCCAAATCTCTTGGCTCCTACTTGCCCCATGCGGGGCAGGTTTCAAAGGGTGAAAGAGGCAGGAGGAGGCCCAGGCGCTCCTGCCCCACCAGCTTTGTTTTACAAATGGCAGCCAGGGTAGGAAACGGCAAGCGAGTGCTCTATGAATTCCGTTTCATATGACAGAATAAGCACAATGAGAGCAATAGCCAGAGGGCAACTGAGCGGGTAACAGGCTCATTGTAATTTTCTGGGGAAGGACTTCCAGCCACAACGGCTAGATTTAAACTGAAAATTCACCCGGAATTACACTGTGACGCAGGACTTCTGTTTATGAGGCGGAAAAGCAGGGCTAGCTGTGTAAATGACCAGCCCGCCCCCTTCTCGGCCGCCGGGTGAGTTTAGGCGGCTCAATGTAACCGGATGGCGGGAGAAAAGGTTCTAAAGCTGAGGTGCAAGTCAGCTGCTGAGAGGGACAATGTTCAAAGGCTTTCACGGGGTAAACGTACGTTGAAACGCGTGCAAAATTGCCTTCCATCTTCGCTAGGAGTGAGCATGCAAAAACAAACCCCCAAAAACCGTTGTTTGGGATTTATTTTTTTTGTCATTTTAGATAGAAAATGACAGAAAAACAATTTCAGATGACTGCACGTCCCTAACGTAGGCGGCGAGCAGCACTGTGAAAAGGGGCGGGGCAGCTGGAGGCGGGCATTTCCTGTGGCTCCCGCGCACACTGCTTGTCATTTGGGATTCAGAAAACTCAGGTTCTTGGGGAGCTTGATAACCAAAGGATACCGTTTGATCCTCTTTACGATCGTGACTGAGTGGCAGGAGGGGGGGTTAGGGAAGATTAGCAACTTGTTAAAATCTGGCTGTGTCATAAGATCGAAAGATATGCCATACTGGGTCAGACCAAGGGTCCGTCAAGCCCAACATCCTGTTTCTAACCATGGTCAATCCTAATTACAAATACCTGGCAAATAACCACACATTAAATAGATCACATAAGAAGATGCCATACTGGGTCAGACCAAGGGTCTATCAAGCCCATCATCCTGTTTCCAACAATGGCCAATCCAGGCCATCAGAACCTGGCAAGTACCCAAAAACTAAGTCTATTCCATGTTACAAACTAGTATTGCTTATTACTTAATAGTAGTTTATGGATTTTTTCCTCCTGGTACTTATCCAAACCTTTTTTACACCAAGTTACACTAACTGTTGAAACCACATCCTCTGGCAATGAATTCCAGAGCTTAACTATGCACTGAGTGAAAAATAATTTCTTTGATTTGTTTTAAATGAACTACTTGCTAACTTCATGCAGTGCTTCCTGGTCCTTCTATTATCTGAGAGAGTAAATAAGTGATTTTCATTAACTTGTTCAAGTCCTTTCATGATTTTGTAGACTTCTATCATATCCCCCCTCAGTCTCTTCTCCAAACTGAACAACCCTAACTTCCTTAGCCTTTCCTCATAGGGCAGCCATTCCATGCCCCTTACATTTTGGTCGCCCTTCTCTGCCCTTTCTCCAGTGCAGCTATATCCGTTTTGAGATGCGGTGACCAAAACTTCAGACAGTATTCAAGGTGCAGTCTCACCATGAAGCGATACAGAGGCATTATGACATGTCTGCACGGTTTGTCTTGTTAACTAAGCGAATACAAAGCTGTCTTTATGTGCTATTATTTATGGTGGATAAACTGCATTTCTTTTGCCTCCTGTGTTGTAGGCGTATCAGGATGTGTGCTGAGCACTTGTTCCGTGCATTGATTTCCTATCCCCTAATATGAGCAAGTTGGTTAACTGTATTTCTTTAAATGTCCAGGGGATTTCTTCGCCCATAAAAAGGAAGCATATTTTGCAATATACGCACAGAGACAATTCTCAAATCCTCTTCTTACAAGAGACACACTTGACAAAGCGGGAGTATGAGAAGTTAAGAACAGGTTGAGTCAGAGCAGTCTATTCTTCCTTCTACTGTTCCCGAGCTAGGCAAGTCTATATACTAATTGATAAAAATTTGAACCCTGCAAGTACACAGAACATAGATGGACCCTGAGGGGAAATACATTATTCATGATTGTAATCCGTATTCTACTGGATTTACACTTGTAAATGAATATGGTCTGAATGAGGATCAACAGACCTATTATCATAACCTGATGGATGTTTCTGCCCTCTTTGGCTTTGACCTTTATGTATTGGTGGTGACTGGAATGATTGCCCCAACCCAACTCTGGACAAGACTTGAGGGGTTACGGCTGGAGCAGTCCAAGGATCTTACTCATGCTTTCCACTTGCTAGATATCTGGAGATGTCATCAACCAAAGTACAGGGATTATTCTATTATTCACCTAGGCATGCTACGTATAGTAGGATTGACTATGTGCACCCCAAATGTGTTCTTCTCTAGGATCGCTGCTAGTGAAATAACGACTTGTGGTGATCAGAAATCGCAAATAGGCATTAATATGGTCCCTCCAGGCCCACCGGCCTTTACATGAAAGTTAATTCATCTCTCCTTGGGGACAAACATTTTCCAGAGTTGTTAAATGATTCCATCTTAGAATTTAGCAAATTTAATAAACATGTGAATAAAGGTGAACCAGTAGATGTAGGGTACTTGGATTTTCAAAAGGCATTTGACAAAGTTCCTCATGAGAAGCTTCTAGGAAAAGTAAAAAGTCATGGGATAGGTGGCAATGTCCTTTCGTGGATTAGAAACTGGCTAAAAGATAAGAAACAGAGAGTAGGATTAAATGGACAATTTTCTCAGTGGAAGGGAGTGCGCAGTGGAGTGCCTCAGGGATCTGTATTGGCACCCTTACTTTTCAATATATTTATAAATGATCTGGAAAGAAATACGACGAGTGAGGTAATCAAATTTGCAGATGATACAAAATTGTTCAGTGTAGATAAATCACAAGGAGATTGTGATAAATTGCAGGAAGACCTTGTGAGACTGGAAAATTGGGCATCGAAATGGCAAATGAAATTTAATGTGGATAAGTGCAAGGTGATGCATATAGGGAACAATAACCCAAGCTATAGTTACACAATGTTAGGTTCCATATTAGGTGCTACCACCCAAGAAAGAGATCTAGGCGTCATAGTGGATAACACGTTGAAATCGGCTCACTGTGCTGTGGCAGTCAAAAAAGCAAATAGAATGTTGGGAATTATTAGAAAGGGAATGGTGAATAAAACAGAAAATGTCATAATGCCTCTGTATCGCTCCATGGTGAGACCGCACTTGAATACTGTGTACAATTCTGGTCGCCACATCTCAGAAACGATATGACTGCGATGGAGAAGGTACAGAGAAGGGTGACCAAAATAATAAGGGGAATGGAACAGCTCCCCTATGAGGAAAGACTAAAGAGGTTAGGACTTTTTAGCTTGGAGAAGAGATGGCTGAGGGGGGATATGATAGAAGTGTTTAAAATCATGAGAGGTCTAGAACGGGTAGATGTGAATCGGTCATTTACTCTTTCAGATAATAGAAAGACCAGGGGCACTCCATGAAGTCAGCATGGGGCACATTTAAAAATAATCGGAGAAAGTTCTTTTTCACTCAATGCACAATTAAACTCTGGAATTTGTTCCCAGAAGATGTGGTTAGTGCAGTTAGTATAGCTGTGTTTAAAAAAGGATTGGATACGTTCTTGGAGGAGAAGTCCATTACCTGCTATTATTTAAGTTGACTTAGAAAATAGCCACTGCTATTACCAGCAACAGTAACATGGAATAGACTTAGTTTTCGGGTACTTGCCAGGTTCTTATGGCCTGGACTGGCCACTGTTGGAAACAGGATGCTGGGCTTGATGGACCCTTGGTCTGACCCAGTATGGCATGTTCTTATGTTCTTAATTCTGTAGGTAATTATACACCATATCTAAGATGGGATACTTTTAAGGCCTTTTAGCATAGCAAAATCATAAATTATGCCAGTTATCTCCAGAAAAAAGGCAGATCACCTGATTAGTAAAATACAGGAGTTAGAGGGAAGGCATACAAAGGATTGCTCTAATCACACCTACAAGTTGCTGGAAGCTGCCTGGAGGGAATTAAAAATATTGGAGATTGGGAAAATTGGAAAGGCTTTAAAATTTACTATGGGGAATCCAAGATGGCAGCGTGAGCGGACGCGTTTTCTTCCTGCTCCGACACTAACTTGTTTCTTCTTCGCTGTTTCCTTGAATTATGTCGCATAAGAGAAAGGGGAGAGTGAGGATTTTTCCTTCTGAATCCTCATGCCCGTTGGACCAGCGTTTGAGCTCAGATTTTGCTGTCCCTTCCCTGGATTTGTGGGCCTCAAGCCCTTTTGGTAGAGCAGAGAGAGGAGCGCTGCTCTCGCCTGGGGAAATTCCCCTCAGCAGTCTGGATCTCAGAACCCCATTACTTGCTTTCACCCAGCATAGTGCAGTTACGCTGAGGTTCTGGATGATGACCTCATCCCACAGACCCACCCCGAGGGAGTTATTGGCGTTCCATCTGGTAGAGGGCCAAGTTATTCTGATCCTCCACGTTTTGATCATTCTGTGGAGGAGCGTGCCGTCGGTGGCGTTTTGTATCTGGAGTTCCTAGTGGGGAGTGTATCCAAGACTGGGACCATCTCAGAAGGTGAGCATTTGGCTCCTTGGCCCTCCTTTGGGATAATAAACCAGCGGTGGTCACCTTGGATTCCCTCTGGGATTTAATTGTAGGTTTGTCCCAGGCATTTAATGACCAGGCCTGGCGACTGGAGACTGTTTCCCAGAAACTGGATTCTGTTGCTCACGATCATCAGCAAATTCTTCAGGAACATTCAACCTGTATTCAAGTTTTGGGGAATGATATTAAAGGTTTATAGGCGGCTAATGCATCTGTGAACGTTTATCATCCCTTAGAAGGGATGATAAACGTTTTACATAGGCCTACCGGCGCGCGCAGAGCCCCGGGACTCGCGTAAGTCCCGGGGTTCTCCGAGGGGGGCGTGTCGGGGGCGGGCCCGGTCGTCGCGGCGTTTCGGGGGCGTGTCGGCAGCGTTTCGGGGGCGGGTACGGGGCGTGGCTACGGCCCGGGGCGGTCCAGGGGCGTGGCCGCGCCCTCCGTATCCGCCCCCAGGTCGCGGCCCGGCGCGCAGGAGGCCCGCTCGCGCGCGGGGATTTACTTCTCCCTCCGGGAGGCGTAAATCCCCGGAGAAAGGTAAGGGGGGGGTATAGACAGGGCCGGGCGGGTGGGTTAGGTAGAGGAAGGGAGGGGAAGGTGAGGGGAGGGCGTTAGAGGATTCCCTCCAAGGCCGCTCCGATTTCAGAGCGGCCTTGGAGGGAACGGGGGTAGGCTGCGCGGCTTGGCGCGCGCCGGCTATACAAAATCGATAGCCTTGCGCGCGCCGATCCAGGTTTTTAGCAGATACGCGCGGCTCCGCGCGTATCTACTAAAATCCAGCGTACTTTTGTTTGCGCCTGGAGCGCAAACAAAAGTAGGCCTATTCGCGGAGTCTGAAAATCCGCCCCAATGGAAAATAATTTAAGGCATTTAAATTTGAGATTTACAAATTTTCCCAAAGTTCTCAGTGAACTGCCTTATGCTACACCCAAGAGATATCTTCTTGAAATTTTGAAAATGCCACCTGAAAAGATTCCTGTCTTTAATAAATATTTGTTTCTTCCTTATAAGCAGAATTCTAATCAGTTAGGACCTTCTTAAAATGCGGTGGATTTTTCAAATCTATTTGCATATTTGGAAAATTCAGCCTGGAAGTGACAGAGGGTACAGTGTTAGTTCTTTTTTTTCTGAGCAGGATCTAAGCCTGGTGATGAAGTCATATTTCAAAAATTTCAATATTTCCTTTCATGGTGGGTTAGTCAGGAAATATCCTGACTCCGCCAGAGCTACTCAAGTACGGCGCAAAGCGTTTCTGAGTATGCACCTTGAAGCCCAGGCGCAAGCTTTTTGCTACGTTACCCTTGTAAATGTTTAATTAAGTTGAATGGTAACACATTTATTTTTTTCTAGTCCAGAGCAGTTGTGGGACTTCTTAAATGCCAGAGTGACTATTTGTGCATCGAACTCGGAGACTCCTTAAGGCTATCCGAAGTATTCTGATTGGGGAATTTTAACATGCCGTCTCTAGTTTTTCATGCATTTTTATGCTGTTTGTTTTTTATTATTCTCTTTTTCCTTTCCCCCTCACTTATTTCTTTTGTTGTATTTGAGAGAGAACGATTCTCCATATATTTTTTTTTCTTTAATGTTTTATTGATGTCTTTTATGTTGCTTATGATATCTCTCTCAGTTGCTGTGCAAAGTTAATACCTTGTATATTAAAAAAATTAATAAACAAAGTTAAAAACAAATTTGCTAGACTAAAATTCTGAGAGCGCAGCAATAGACCAGGAGCTATGTTAGCTACAGCAGAGAAAGGCAGGCAAATCTGGTATATTCACAATAGAGATGTGAATCGTTTGCCAGATCGTCTTAACGATCAGATTCGGCTGGGGGGGGGAAAAATCTGATCGTTACGATATGTGAATTGGAATCGGAAACGATTCCAATTCACATATCGTAACGTAATTCACATACCGCTAAAAAACAAAACCCACCCAACCCTTTAAATCGACCCCCCCCCCCACCCTCCCGACCCTTTTTTTTTAAGGGAGGCCCGTGCCGCTAAAAAAACCCCCACCCGACCCTTTAAATCGACCCCCCCCTCCCGACCCCCCCAAAACCTTTTAAAATTACCTGGTGGTCCAGGGGGGTCTCGGGGAGAGATCCAGGTGGGCCTCGGGGAGAGGAGAGATCCAGGGGCGCCTCGGGAAGAGATTTCCTGTTCCCAGGCATCAGCTGTTCTAAAAAAAAAATGGCACCAATGCCCCTTTGCCCTTACCATGTGACAGGGTATCCGTGCCATTGGCCGGCCCTTGTCACATGGTAGGAGCACTGGATGGCCGGCGCCATCTTTACTCATCAGCCCCTATTATAGAGTATAGTATAATTTTACTATACTCTACTCTACTCATCAGCCCCTATTATAGAGTATAGTATAATAGGGGCTGATGTGACAGGGGCCGGCCAATGGCACGGATACCCTGTCACATGGTAAGGGCAAAGGGGCATCGGTGCCATTTTTTTTTTTTTTAGAACAGCTGATGCCTGGGAACGGGAAATCTCTTCCTGAGGCCCCCCTGGATCTCTCCTCTCCCCGAGGCCCCCCTGGATCTCTCCCCAAGGCCCCCCTGGACCACCAGGTAATTTTAAAAGGTTTTGGGAGGGTCAATTTAAAGGGTCGGGTGGGGGTTTTTTTTAGCGGCGCGGGCCTCCCTTAAAAAAAAGGGTCGGGAGGGTGGGGGGTCGATTTAAAAGGTCGGGTGGGTTGTTTTTTTTGTCGGGCCATCGGCGCCATTTTAATTAGTGGCAGCCAAAATGGCGCCGATGGCCCGAGAGTGGGATATCACGCCGGGACCCCCCCCCCCCGGACCACCAGGTAACTTAACATTTTGGGGGGGTTCGGGAGGGTAAGGAATTGGTTTTAAAGGGTCGGGGTGGGTTTAGGGGTTGTTTTGGTGTGCTGGTTTTCCCGCCCTCCCCTAAATAATTCCTGTGCCCTATTTAACGATACAATACAAATGCCCCTGACGATAAATCGGGGGCATTTGTATTGTATCGTGCACTCTAACGATTTAATCGTTCAAAAACGATTCACATCCCTAATTCACAATGAAGAGCCAATCTGGTGTTCCCCGGGACCTACAAAACATAATGGCTATAAGAAGCTTAATAATAACAATAATAAGCTCTTTAACATCTATCTCTTACCGCTATGCCAGCTCCTCTCCAGCCTCAATCTAAAACATTTTCTATATGCGGACGATATTCAGATAATAATCCCTGTTAAAGACACATACTTGAAAACACTAGATCACTGGGAAAACTGCCACCAACAAATCAAACTCCTCCTCACTTGTCTAAACTTAGTATTAAATTCCTCCAAAACCGAACTCCTGCTCATCTCTCCCGAGAACAGTAACATCACTTCCACTCACCCTGGCATCCCACAATCCACGCAACTGAGAGACCTTGGAGTTTTAATTGACAATCGGATGAATTTGAAAGCTTCTATCAACAAAACTACCAAAGACTGTTTTCACAAACTCCAAGTCTTGAAAAGGATAAGACCTCTCTTTCACTTGCAGGACTTTAGAACAATCCTTCAGGCATTAGTTTTCTCAAAGTTAGACTATTGCAATTCTATCCTACTAGATCTCCCTTCCTCCTATACCAAACCGCTTCAGATGGTACAAAATGCGGCAGCACAAATATTAACAAACACCAGAAGAAGAGATCACATCTCCCCTATCCTAAAAAGCCTTCATTGGCTGCCAGTGCACTTCAGAATTCTCTACAAATCCATCTCTGTTATCTACAAAATCATTCATCAACATACTTCTATCGACCTGCATATTCCTCTCCTCTTACACAATTCTTCAAGACCTACCAGAGACGCATATAGAGGTTCACTCCAGGTTCTTCCAACCAAAGCCACTAGACATATTACCTTGAGAGATCGGGCCCTCTCTACCGCTGGTCCCCCTTTATGGAATTCCATCCCCCCAGACCTAAGACAGGAACCCTGCCTCCCAACCTTCAGGAAGAGACTTAAGACTTGGCTCTTCAAACAAGCTTTCCCGGACTCCAGCTAATGTCCTTCAACTTCAAGTTCTATAACACAGCCAGCTCATTTAACTGTTCGTTGTAAATATTTAAAATGCTATTAACCTTTTCTTTTTCCTTCCTCTCCCAGTTTAAGCATCCCTGTTTTTTGTAACTGCTTTCTTCTGCACTACAGTTTGTTTTTTCTTTCTATGCACCACTGTTTTAATGTAAACCAGCATGATGTGATTTTATCATGAATGCCGGTATATAAAAACCTTAAATAAATAAATAAATAAATAAATAAAATATGAAAGTTAGCCTTCCTCCCTTTCACAAAACCCACTTGATTAGAGGAGCTCAGTGTAGGGAGAAGAAGATTAAGTCTCTCTGCCAATACTTTAGCAAGTAGCTTCAAATCACAGTTTAAAAGGGAGATTGGACGATAGGAGAAAGGGAGTAACTGATCCTTTCCAGGCTTTGGTATAACAATTATATGAGCCTGATTAAAAGTATCCGGGAAAGCTTTCTTATGGAGCCCATCTAGGTAAAAGTTGATCAGAGGAACCAGAATCTGTGAGCATAAAATTTTATAAAAATCATAGGAAAACCCATCCAGGCCAGGGGGATTTCCCTGATTTGCTAGAGTTAATAGCATGTAAAAGCTCAAAAGTTTGGATCGATCAATTAAGATAGTCCAGCCTCAGATAGTTGAAGAAGTGAGATGTTAGCGAAAAATGCATCTTCCTCTTCATTCCCACCCAAGGTATATGCTGTGTACAAAGTCTCATAAAAAACTCTGAAGGCTTCGCATATAGCAGCCTTTTCTGAAACTGCCTTCCCTTAAGACTTCTGCATGCGATCTATAAATGTATTTCCTTTCGCAGAGCGCACAAGATTAGCCAAACGTTTCCCAGTTTTGTTCCCATATTTTAAAAAATTGTGACTCGCTACTTGTAATGAACGCTGAGCTTGAGCTTGCAACAAACATTTAGATGTTCTAGAATGCTGTGGTAGCTAGCCCTATGTTTCTCCGTAGGCTCCCTAACCAGATCCGCCTTAGCCAATTTAGTTGGGCCTCCATCTGCAGTAATCTCTTATTCAAACGTTTAGACCTAGCAATTAAGTAAGAAATAATTTCTCCCCGTAAAACTGCCTTTCCTGTTTCCCAAAACAACTGGGGGTTGATGACGTGCTGTTGATTATGGGTCGCAAAAGCTTGCCATTTCTCCTGGATACAGTTTTGGAAATCTAAATGTCCCGGTAAAATTATGATGATCCCAGAAGGTATTTGATAATGCTTAATGCAATCTGACTCATGTTTGAGATCTCATAGAAAATCTTCAGGCAATTATTTCAACACCGACCGAGGATTAAAGGAGGACGAATTCCCTGATGAAAGGTCCCTGGATGGACTTGAAACGTAGCTGCGTCGGTCATCCATAGATTACACCAGATAAGTCGGGATGTTGAAGGAGCTTTGCATTTAAGCCGGTTTTTAAAATACTTTATGCCTAGCGGGGTCGTTCAGAAGTGATTTAAGCATTATCAAATACCTTCTGGGATCATCATAATTTTACAGAGACATTTAGACTTGTTGTTGTATGATTGAAGGAGTGATTTGGTTCACCGTTATTAATAATGAAAATTTCATAAGAAAATACTAGAAACGTTCACACTTGGTGTTATTACATCTTTTTCAAAATATCGGATGGGGGAGGTCCGTTCATGATTATAATTTTAATCATATTACCCCTTTTGGGGATTTATGACAACGATATATGAAACGTTCCTCTCTTTTCCAAAAAAAAATTATTTTTTTTCACACATTCATATGTAAATTGCTTAAATTGGGTTATCCATTTTTGGAACCAGGAAAACCATACACTTGCTTTAGAAAATTGATTGAAGGGTTTAAATTGTGGTTCATTTAATCCTTATAGGAATCCTCCTTAAGCAATTTGGTGCTCGTTGTTAGTTTTGGTATCTCACATTATTCACTGCTATACATTCTAATTCTCCCATCTTACTTCTTAGACTTCTGGCATTAGCATACAAACATTTCAAAGTTTGATTTTTGTTTGTATTTTCATTCTGCTTTTTAATTGATAGGGATAAGTTAGAATTTTTTAGCTCAGGTGAGTTTTTAGTTACAGGCACTTGGACTACTTTTCTTATTATTGGAACTCACTGTCAGGATGTCCTAATTCTAATGCATCATTAGTATCCTTTGAAGATACATCTCTCCGAACCATGCACTGCTGAGTGACTTTCGGCTTTCCTCTTTGTTCTAGTTTAAAAGCTGCTCTAACTCCTTTTTAAAGGTTAGCGCCAGCAGTCTGGTTCCACCTTGGTTAAGGTGGAGCCCATCCCTTTGGAAGAGACTCCCCCTTCCCCAAAAGGTTCCCCAGTTCCTAACAAAACTGAATCCCTCTTCTTTGCACCATCGTCTCATCCACACCTTGAGACTCCGGAGCTCTGCCTGTCTTTGGTGACCTGCACGTGAAACAGGGAGCATTTCAGAGAATGCTACCCTGGAGATTCTGGATTTAAGCTTTCTACCTAAGAGCCTAAATTTGGCTTCCAGAACCTCCCTCCCACATTTTCCTATGTCGTTGGTGCCCACATTTACCACGAAAGCCGGCTCCTCCCCAGCACTGTCTAACTTCTGCTTACTAGCTGCCGTACAGACTTTTAAAAGTAAACACACTAACTACTGCTTACTTAGCTGCCTTACTGACTATTTAAAAATACAGTCTAACTTCTGTTTATTTGCTGCCTTACTGACTATTAAAAGCACAAACACACTAAATAATATTCCCAAATAGTTAACTTTGCCCCAATACTTTAAAAAAAAGACAATGTAAGAACATAAGAACATAAGAAAATGCCATACTGGGTCAGACCAAGGGTCCATCAAGCCCAGCATCCTGTTTCCAACAGTGGCCAATCCAGGCCATAAGAACCTGGCAAGTACCCAAAAGCTAAGTCTATTCCATGTTACCATTGCTAATGGCAGTGGCTATTCTCTAAGTGAACTTAATAGCAGGTAATGGACTTCTCCTCCAAGAACTTATCCAATCCTTTTTTAAACACAGCTATACTAACTGCACTAACCACATCCTCTGGCAACAAATTCCAGAGTTTAATTGTGCGTTGAGTACATAAGAACATAAGAAAATGCCATACTGGGTCAGACCAAGGGTCCATCAAGCCCAGCATCCTGTTTCCAACAGTGGCCAATCCAGGCCACAAGAACCTGGCAAGTACCCAAAAAAAGTCTATTCCATGTTACCATTGCTAATGGCAGTGGCTATTCTCTAAGTGAACTTAATAGCAGGTAATGGACTTCTCCTCCAAGAACTTATCCAATCCTTTTTTAAACACAGCTATACTAACTGCACTAACCACATCCTCTGGCAACAAATTCCAGAGTTTAATTGTACGTTGAGTAAAAAAGAACTTTCTCCGATTAGTTTTAAATGTGCCCCATGCTAGCTTCATGGAGTGCCCCCTAGTCTTTCTACTATCCGAAAGAGTAAATAACCGATTCATATCTACCCGTTCTAGACCTCTCATGATTTTAAACACCTCTATCATATCCCCCCTCAGTCGTCTCTTCTCCAAGCTGAAAAGTCCTAACCTCTTTAGTCTTTCCTCATAGGGGAGTTGTTCCATTCCCCTTATCATTTTGGTAGCCCTTCTCTGTACCTTCTCCATCGCAATTAAAACTTTCTCCAATTAGTTTTAAATGTGCCGCATGCTAACTTCATGGAGTGCCCCCTAGTCTTTCTACTATCCGAAAGAGTAAATAACCAATTCACATCTACCTGTTCTAGACCTCTCATGATTTTAAACATCTCTATCATATCCCCCCTCAGCCGTCTCTTCTCCAAGCTGAAAAGTCTTAACCTCTTTAGTCTTTCCTCATAGGGGAGCTGTTCCATTCCCCTTATCATTTTGGTAGGCCTTCTCTGTACCTTCTCCATTGCAATTATATCTTTTTTGAGATGCGGCAACCAGAATTGTACACAGTATTCAAGGTGCGGTCTCACCATGGAGCGATACAGAGGCATTATGACATTTTCCGTTTTACTCACCATTCCTTATCTAATAATTCCCAACATTCTGTTTGCTTTTTTGACTGCCACAGCACACTGAACCGACAATTTCAATGTGTTATCCACTATGACACCTAGATCTCTTTCTTGGATTGTAGCACCTAATATGGAAACCAACATTGTGTAATTATAGCATGGGTTATTTTTCCCTATATGCATCACCTTGCACTTATCCACATTACATTTCATCTGCCATTTGGATGCCCAATTTTCCAGTCTCACAAGGTCTTCCTGCAATTTATCACAATCTGCTTGTGATTTAACTACTCTGAAAAATTTGTGTCCCAAGCAAAAACTGTGACATTGGGGACACTGAGGAGGAGCCGGCTGTCGTGGTACATTGGGAAGCACTGGGGAGGAGCCGGCTGTCGTGGTACATGTGGGCACCAACGATATAGGAAAATATGGGAGAGAGGTTCTGGAAGCCAATTGTAGGATTTTAGGTAGGAAGCTGAAATCCAGAACCTCCAGGGTGGCATTCTCTGAAATGCTTCCTGTTCCACGTGCAGGTCCCCAGAGGCAGGCAGAGCACCAGAGTTTCAATGCATGGATGAGACGATGGTGCAGCGAAGAGGGTGTTTCGTTCGTGCCTGTTCTCACCTTCGCTCCACCCTCTCTACCTTTGTGGCGACTCCCTTCGTGTCTGACGGACAGATGCTGCCGCGGCTTCTCCTCGCCACTTCTCCCTGGAATCTCCGGGCTGGCCTGACGCTGCAGATCCGCCATGTTCCTGATGATGTATAGGTGCGTGCGTGCGCTCCAGAGTTTGTACCAGCAAGGGCACGAACCTCGGGGGCGTCCCCCGTAGTGACGTCATCCGCTTCCTACTTAAAAGGTCTTTGCTTGCAACTACGAATCGAGTTAGCAAGGGGTTTGATTGCGGGTATCATTCCGACCCGCTTCATCTTCCGCTGCTCTGCCTCCTCAACTTACCAAGGGGTACCCGCTCCTTGGGGGCCCCACTCTCTCTTCTTGATTTCAGATTGCTAAAACGGGGGCCTACATCCCTGAATGCTCAGAAGACTCCTTACTGCCTGGAAGCAATCGCAGAGGTGAACACTGTGAGTTCTATTACAGATAGGAACCAGTACTCGCTCCACGAGGGCCTATGTTCCTAATCTCTGAAGACTCCCTTCTGTCTAATACATTATCACTGGTACAGAGATCGTGAGTTATTATTGCAGATTGCAGATAGGAACCGGTACTCGCTCCACGAGGGCCCATGTTCCTAAAATCCTTCAAAAACTCTCTTCTATCTCAGAAGCTATCGCATACCTATATCCGGTACATTACTATTTCATATTGCAGATAGGAACCGGTACTCGCTCCACGAGGGCCTATGTTCCTAAATCCCTCCAAAGACTCTCTTCTATTCCAGAAGCCATCTCATACATAGATATTGTGAGTTCTTATTCCAGACTGCATATAGGAACCAGTACTCGCCTACGGCTCCTGGTCCTGAATATACTGAAGACTCTCTGTTGCATAGAAGCCATTACTGATATCTACAATTGTGAGTGTATTATCTGCTACTGGTTATGTATCCTGCATATCCTGTCTATCACTACCTATAGTCTCTCTCTACAGCTCAGCAACCCAGAGACCGCAATTCCAGTACCTGAGGGACTTCAGCCCTGCCGGGCACATCAGCTCACTACTGCCACCTCTGGTGGTTCTATTTCCTGTCTAATAAAGAACTATCTGTGTTTGTCTCCATACTCCAGCCTAGCCAGTGGTCTCTCTCAAGATATCCTCCTGAGGGCGCTGTCATCTGCCATCGACCCAGGGATTCACCAATTTACATCAAGTGTTTATTCCTTACACTGCTGAGCAGTATCATACAGACTGCCACTCTGTGGGAGCCAACCCACAATAGATCATTAACTCCGCCTATGGAGTATTACAAATTGATAGCTCCTCCCCTTAGGGGAGCAGCACTGAACAGAGCGATTCAGTTTTGTAAGGAACTGTTGAAAGTTTTGGGGAAAGGGGAGACATTTCCGAAAGGATGGGCTCCTCCTTAACCAGAGAGGAACCAAGCTGCTGGCACTAACTTTCAAAAAGGAGATAGAGCAGCTTTTAAACTAGAACAAGGGGGAAAGCCGACAGTCACTCAGCAGTGCATGGTTCGGAGAAATGTATCCTTGAAGGATACTAATGAAACAGGAGAGTTAGGGCATCCTAACAGAGAGGTTCCATTAAAAGCAAACATAGTCCATGTGCCTATGTGTAAAAAATCACCAAAGCTAATGATTTTCGAATTATCCCTAACAACTGAAAAACAGATTATTAATACAAACAAAAAACACACTTTGAAATGTCTGTATGCCAGTGCCAGAAGTCTAAGAAGTAAGATGGGAGAGTTAGAGTGTATAGCAGCAAATGATGAGATTGACATAATTAGCATCACAGAGACTTGGTGGAAGGAGGATAACCAATGGAACAGTGCTATATCAGGGTACAAACTGCATCTCAATTATAGGGAGGATCAACTTGGTTGGGGTGTGGCTCTTTATGTCCGGGAGGGTATAGAGTCCAACAGGATAAAGATCATACAAGAGAGTAAATGCTCAGTAGAATCTATATGGGTAGAAATCCATTGTGTGTTGGGTAAGAGTATAGTGATAGGAGTATACTACCGTCCACCTGGACAAAATGGTCAGACAGATGATGAAATGCTAAGAGAAATCAGGGAAGCTAACCAATTTGGCAGTGCAATAATAATGGGAGATTTCAATTACCCAAAACGCTGGTGCAGGATCAATATTCAATCACCAATCAGTGGTAAACTTTAATAATTTCCAGAAAAGCAGAATACGAAGATTCATACGGCAACTCCATGAATTCAAAAACAATGTGTAATAAATGGTCCCCCGACACGGACCCGTGTTTCGCCAGGCTGCGTCGGGGGGGACCAAAGGTACAGTCAAATCTAAAAAGATAAACAGAGTATATTATTAGAATGGTGAACAAGGAAGGCTACATAATACAATCGTAACAGAGATTTACATACCTTAAAATGAGTACCTGGAGCGCGCAGGCTCGCACAGGTGACAGCTATTTAAACGTGCAAAAAGGGCGCGAACGCGGCAACTCACGCGAGAGCTGTCAAATTAGCAAAAATGGGCGGATCCGTCCCGGCCCCATGACAAGCTAATAGAACAGATTCCATTCAATCTCTCTATTCAGGCCTTGGGGGACCACAGTATTAAGGGTGAAAATCCACTTCTGCTCACGACGCCCCAGGAGCATAGAGAAATCACCACCCCGGACAGGGCGGGGAACCACTTCAATGACCGTAAAGCTAAAGTCAGAGATAGAATGGCCACAGTCAGACCAATGAGAAACCAAAGGTTCATCTACTCTATGCAGGCGGATATTAGAACAATGTTCAATCATGCGTGTCTTTAACATGCGTGTTGTTTTGCCTACATAGAGTAGAGGACACGGGCATCTCACTACATAAACCACGCCTTTAGTGAGACAGTCAGAAGAAGAACGTAGTTTGAAAACTCGCTCAGTAATAGGGTGTGTGAATACAGTCATTTGCTCAGTATGGCTGCACATAGTGCAATGTCCACATGGGCCATGTAACCCCAGACTATCAGGCAAAACGGGAAGTTAGGCAGAATGTACTAGTTTGTCCCTTAAGTTTCTACCACGCTTATAGGTGAAGCGGAGGGGGCTGTGCAGAAGATCTGTGAGTGCTAAAGCAGCCCAATGGCGTCTAATCATGGATGCAATCACATTCCCCATAATGGAGAAAGGAAGTATACAATTATTAGTCTCCTCTTGAGAGCTGGCCCCCGAGCTGAATAGCCAATCGCGATCAGCATATAGAGCCCGTTTGTAGGCCCTCTTGATCACCCTATGCGGGTAGCCCCGTTCCAAAAACCGACTAAACATGGTGTGGGCTTGTATCATATATTCAGACCGAGTAGAACACACACGGCGAAGCCGTAAAAACTGTCCCGTCGGGATATTATCACGCAAGGGACGGGGGTGACAGCTCTGATATTGTAAGAGTGTGTTACGGTCAGTATCCTTGCGATATAATGTAGTCACAAAACCATGTGCTTCTACAGTAATCATAATGTCCAGAAACGCTATAGAGCTCGGGTGTATGTTAAAATTAAACTGGATGTGTGGACTTAAAGAATTTAACCAATCAAGGAAACCAAAGAACTGAACATCAGTGCCCCTCCAGATGAGTAGGACATCGTCTATATATCGGCGCCACATGAAAATGAAAGAAAACCACTGTGAGGGATAGATGTGCTGACATTCAAACTGGTCCATATAGAGACAAGCCAAACTGGGGGCCATGGTGGCCCCCATGGCTGTCCCTTTTATCTGTTGAAAAAATGTGTCCTGAAACTGAAAGAAGTTTTTTGTGAGGGCCAATTCAGATAGCTCAACTAAAAACTGAGTGGAAATGCGATGAGGACGTGGCCGTTTTTCCAAGGTGTCAAAGACCACTTGAAGAGCCTCCCGTTGCGGAATGTTGGAATACAGGGATACCACGTCTAAGGTGATCAAGAAAAAAGGTTCTGTAGGTGGGACCAGCTCAGATAGAATAGTAATCAAATGCATCGAGTCCCGTATGTATGATTGAATTAGTGGAACAAATGGTTTAAGGAAAAGGTCAACAAACTGTGAGAGCGGTTCAAGAAGCGAGCCAATGCCTGCAACGATGGGCCGGCCGGGAGGGTGGTCAAGGGTCTTATGGATCTTTGGTAAAGTATAGAATTGAGGCATAATGGGATATGGTGTAGTAAGAAATTTGACTTCTTTTGTAGTAATCATGTGCCTATCGGCTGCCTCCTGAACCACTTGTCCAATCAGATCCTGCAACTGAGCCGTGGGATCATTGGATAAGGGTGTATAAAATTCCCGATCGTGTAGTTGTCGAAGTACTTCATGATTATATGCTGAACGGTCCTGAACAACAATACCTCCCCCCTTATCAGCCGGTTTTATGGTGATAGATGAGTCCCTCGCTAACCCAGATAATGCTAATGATTCCACTCTAGATAGATTGAATCGTACAAACTTCTTCCGAGAAAAGATTTCCACTACATCCTTACACACTAGTCGTTCAAACGCCCCCAGGGATACATCAATGGGGCCAGGAGGAATCCACCGCGACTTAGGACGGACCACAGACATATCAACAGAAGGTAGAGAATCTTTAAAGAACAATTTCAATCGAAGTGTTCTAAAAAACCGGTGAAGGTGTGTGAAAACATCAAATACATCTCCCTTGACCGTGGGAACAAATGATAACCCCCTACGTAAAAGCTGGAGTTCAGTCTCAGAAAGAGTGCGGGAAGATAAATTAAAGACAGTTTCATGGTTGCTGTCTGTAAGACTCCTAGTAAGCGAAGGATTTATTGCCACGGATCCACTTGCGGTTGCGTTGCTCGCGTCTGTCTCTGTACTCGTTGCGGGACCGGGGCGCCCCTCGGACGCGTACTGCGAGTGTTCCGTTGGTTGTGGCCCGAGTCTAAAAAAGACGCGGCAATAGATGAATACCGTGAAGATACAAACTGTCCAGAAGAGGCTGTGTCCAGGGGAGCAATAGGACCGTGATCCTGAGGTGGAGGAGCTGAAATATTTTCGTGGGCTTGCGGGCCCCGGTTGCGACGGGAAGGTCCCCGATGTGGTTGAGACCTTGATTCTTCCGCAGAGGAATCCCCAGAGGAAGTATCCTCGGCGAATGTCACCTTCTTTGAGGGCTTCTGATTCATCCATTTATAGACGTATCCCGTGTGGTAGTCCGTGGCGTCTCGTTGGAATTTACTGAATTTAACCGCCTTAAGGTCGGTACAAAATTTAGACAGGTTCTCTTGAAACTCCTGTAATTGCTGATCAAATGTTTCTACTGCTGTTGAAAGTTTAATACTGTCCAATTTTTGTGATACTTCTTCTTTGAGCTGCTCAATCAGCTCCTTATTAGTTTCAATAATAAGAACCATAAGGTCCAGGGAGCACTTATTCAAAATCTTATTCCAGCATGCTAGAAAACTGGAATTATCCGTATGAAGGCGTGGTGCTTTTTGCATTCGTAGCCCCCGAGGGATCCTCCGAGTACGGCAGTACTCGATAAGAGTAGAAGAGTGAAGTTCCGCTCTAGTCAGGCGCTTCTGCGCGTTTATAAGTTCCGTCCAGGAGGCAGGGGAGACGGAATCCGAGGCAGCGTCTTCAAAGAATAAACTCGTAGTGAGAACCGCGTTAACTGCCGCTTCAGAGTAGCTGAACGTGTAATCATCGGTAGCCATTAATTGCTTCAATCTTATGGCACAAATCCAAAGTACAAAGGGGAAGCAAAACCATGCACGTAAGTGAGATACACAAAACGCTGGTGCAGGATCAATATTCAATCACCAATCAGTGGTAAACTTTAATAATTTCCAGAAAAGCAGAATACGAAGATTCATACGGCAACTCCATGAATTCAAAAACAATGTGTCCCCCAAGGCCTGAATAGAGAGATTGAATGGAATCTGTTCTATTAGCTTGTCATGGGGCCGGGACGGATCCGCCCATTTTTGCTAATTTGACAGCTCTCGCGTGAGTTGCCGCGTTCGCGCCCTTTTTGCACGTTTAAATAGCTGTCACCTGTGCGAGCCTGCGCGCTCCAGGTACTCATTTTAAGGTATGTAAATCTCTGTTACGATTGTATTATGTAGCCTTCCTTGTTCACCATTCTAATAATATACTCTGTTTATCTTTTTAGATTTGACTGTACCTTTGGTCCCCCCCGACGCAGCCTGGCGAAACACGGGTCCGTGTCGGGGGACCATTTATTACACATTGTTTTTGAATTCATGGAGTTGCCGTATGAATCTTCGTATTCTGCTTTTCTGGAAATTATTAAAGTTTACCACTGATTGGTGATTGAATATTGATCCTGCACCAGCGTTTTGTGTATCTCACTTACGTGCATGGTTTTGCTTCCCCTTTGTACTTTAGATTTCAATTACCCCAATATTGACTGGGTAAATGTAACATCAGGACTTGCTAGAGACATGGGGGGCGGATTTTAAGAGCCCTTCTCGCGTAAATCCAGGCGGATTTACGCGAGCAGGGCCTTGCACGCCGGTGCGCCTATTTTACATAGGCCTACCGGCGCGCGCAGAGCCCCGGGACTCGCGTAAGTCCCGGGGTTTTTCGAGGGGGGCGTGTCGGGGGCGTGTCGGGGTGGGGCCGATCGGCGCGGCGTTTTCGGGGCGGGACGCGGCGTTTCAGGGGCGGGCCCGGGGGCGTGGTTTCGGCCCGGGGCGGTCCGGGGGCGTGGCTGCGCCCTCCGGAACCGCCCCCAGGTCCCGTCTCGGCGCACTAGAGGCCCGCTGGCGCGCGGGGATTTACTTCTCCCTCCGGGAGGCGTAAATCCCCCGACAAAGGTAGGGGGGGTCTAGATAGGGCCGGGGGGGTGGGTTAGATAGAGGAAGGGAAGGTGAGGGGAGGGCGAAAGCGAGTTCCCTCCGAGGCCGCTCCGATTTCGGAGCGGCCTCGGAGGGAACGGCGGCAGGCTGTGCGGCTTGGCGCGCGCCGGCTACACGAAATCAGCAGCCTTGTGCGCGCCGATCCAGGATTTTAGCGGCTACGCGCGTATCTACTAAAATCCAGCGTACTTTTGTTTGCGCCAACAAAAGTACGCTAAGGCGCGCTGTTTGAAAATCTACCCCATAAAGTTCCTGGATATAATAAATGACTGCTTCATGGAGCAATTGGTTCAGGAACCAACAAGAGAGGGAGCTATTTTAGATTTAATTCTTAGTGGAATGCAGGATTTGGTGAGAGAGGTAACGGTGGTGGGACCACTTGGCAACAGTGATCATAACTTGATCAAATTTAAACTAATAACTGGAAGGAGGACAATAAGTAAATCTGCAGCTCCAAACTAAACTTTCAAAAGGGAAACTTTGATAAAATGAGGAAAGTAGTTAGAAAAAAATGGAAAGGTGCAGCTGCAAAGGTTAAAAGTGTTCAACAGGCATGGACATTGTTTAAAAATAGAATCCTAGAGGCGCAGTCCATATTGTTAAGCGCACTCTACACTTATGGCCAGGGATACAAGAACACTCAGACTCAGTAGAAAGTATAATTTCTTTTTATTAATCGGTACAAGTGTTCTTGGGAGATGCTGGGTAATGGATGCCCTTTCTCTGACAAACTGACCAGCATCTCCCTGTATACAGGAAGTGACCCTTCTTTTATAGATAACATTCAATACTGAAAAAGGATAGAAGGGTCTAGAGATTTGCGTGTCTGCCCAAAGGATCATTTACATATGTTGTCATGTCAACTGCATGATAAGATCATCCCTAGCTACCCCTGATTAGTTTTCCCAGGAGGTGCGGCCCATTTATCATGGCTTTCGAGCTGGTCCTTTGTTCTGTTAAGATCTTACTGGTCAAGATAAATAACACATCTGTAGCTGTGTTGATAAAACTCCTGAGAATAATGCCTGAAGCTTCCGCCATTGGTTTCTTCTTTGTGACCCTACGAATAGGCATCACCTTTCTGGTGCCAGCATGCCTGCCTTTTTAGATATCAAGTCATGCTCAGAAAGTCACTTAGAGTTCATTCAGCTCAGGCAGGCTAAGAAAACCCGAGGATTCTGGGGGTTTCCTTTCTCCATGTTGGTTTTCTGTTCAGGCATACTTTCAATATGTATTCCACACATTAAGAAAGATGGACGGAAGGCAAAATGATTACCGTCATGGTTAAAAGGTGAGGTGAAAGAGGCTTTTTTAGCCAAAAAAAATCCTTCAAAAATTGGAAGAAGGATCCATCTGAAGAAAATAGAATAAAGCATAAGCTTTGTCAAGTTAAGTGTAAAACATTGATAAGACAGGCGAAGAGAGAATTTGAAATGAAGTTGGCCATAGATGCAAAAACTCATAATAAAAACTTTTTAAAATATATCCGAAGCAAGAAACCTGTGAGGGAATCGGTTGGACCATTAGATGACCGAGGGGTTAAAGGGGCTCTTAGGGAAGATAAGGCCATTGCAGAAAGATTAAATGAATTCTTTGCTTCCGTGTTTACTAATGAGGATGTTGGGGAGATACCAGTTCCGGAAATGGTTTTCAGGGGTGATGAGTTAGATGAACTGAACAAAATCACTATGAACCTGGAAGCTATAGTAAGCCAGATTGACAAACTAAAGAGTAGCAAATCACCTGGACCGGATGGTATGCATCCTAGGGTACTGAAGGAACTCAAAAATGAAATTTCTGATCTATTAGTTAAAATTTGTAACTTATCATTAAAATCATCCATTGTACCTGAAGACTGGAGGGTGGCCAATGTAACCCCAATATTTAAAAAGAGTTCCAGGGGCGATCCGGGTAATTATAGACCAGTGAGCCTGACTCAGTGCCGGGAAAAATAGTGGAAACTATTCTCAAAATCAAAATCATAGAGCATATAGAAAGACATGGTTTAATGGAACACAGTCAACATGGATTTATGCAAGGGAAGTCTTGCCTAACAAATCTGCTTCATTTTTTTGAAGGAGTTAATAAACATATGTATAAAGGTGAACCGGTAGATGTAGTGTATTTGGATTTTCAGAAGGCATTTGACAAAGTCCCTCATGAGAGGCTTCTAAGAAAACTATAAAGTCATGGGATATGAGGCGATGTCCTTTCGTGGATTACAAACTGGTTAAAAGACAGGAAACAGAGAGTAGGATTAAATGGTCAATTTTCTAAATGTAAAAGGGAAAACAGTGGAGTGCCTCAGGGATCTGTACTTGGACCGGTGCTTTCCAATATATATATAAATAATCTAGAAAGGAATACAATGAGTGAGGTTATCAAATTTGCGAATGATACAAAATTATTCAGAGTAGTTAAATCACAAGCGGATTGTGATACATTACAGGAGGACCTTGCAAGACTGGAAGATTGGGCATCCAAATGGCAGATGAAATTTAATGTGGACAAGTGCAAGGTATTGCATATAGGGAAAAATAATCCTTGCTGTAGTTACACGATGTTATGTATAATAACAGTTCCATATATGAAAATTATTCCTTACCTGCTAATTTTCGTTCCTGTAGTACCATGGATCAGTCCAGACGGTGGGTTATGTCCCCTGTCCAGCAGATGGAGTCAGAACAGAATTTTGGGAGAGGTTCTATATGACCTCATCACCCTGGTCTCTAACTTCAGTATCTAGTCTAGCAAAGCCAAACCGAAAATAACAGAGGGATCAAGTAAATATTCCTTAGAAAATTACAAAAAACTGTATTGAAATTCAACATTAACAGTATATGGAACTTGCCAAAAAGCAGAACTGATAAATAACAGACCCTGGTGAAAGAAAAAAACCAGGAAAAATCAAAAAAGCTAGGAGAGGATAGTCGAGCAGAGGTGACCCACCCAATAATATCTTCAAATGAAAAAGGGAAGGGTGTCTGGACTGATCCATGGTACTACAGGAACGAAAATTAGCAGGTAAGGAATAATTTTCATTTCCCTGTACGTACCAGGATCAGTCCAGACGGTGGGATGTACCAAAGCTTCCCTCCTATGGGCGGGCTGTGGAGAGCCCTGCTCGAATAACTCTATCCCCGAAAGAACCGCCTGGAGGCGCTTGAACATCCAGGCGATAATGCCTCGCAAAGGTATGTAGCGACTTCCAAGTCGCTGCTCTACATATCTCCTGAGGTGAGACTGCGCTACTTTCCGCCCAGGACGCCGCCTGTGCGCGGAGAGAATGAGCTTTAACCCCTAGAGGAGGTTGTTTACCGACTCCAATATATGAGGCCACGATTGTTCCTTTTAACCAATGGGCGATGGAAGTCTTCGACGCCATTTGACCTTTTCTAGGACCTGACCAAAGGACAAAAAGATGATCAGATGTACGAAAATCATTCGTAACGTGCAGATAATGCATCAAACACCGTTTTACATCCAGCTTGCGTAGCTCCCTAGATTCGTTTGCCTCAAAAGAAGGTAAATCTATGGACTGATTAAGATGAAAAGCTGAAACCACCTTAGGAAGAAAAGATGGAACCGTGCGCAAAGACACCCCTTCCGTGGAGAAACGGAGGTAGGGCTCTCGACAGGATAGCGCCTGAAGCTCTGATATCCGCCGCGCCGAACTAATTGCTACTAGAAAAATAGTCTTGAAGGTAAGATCCTTGAGAGAGGAGTTACGCAGAGGTTCAAAAGGCGGAGCACTAAGTGCCCTCAGGACTAAGTTCAGATTCCAAGATGGACAAGGAGAACGCAATGGAGGTTTTAAATGTTTAACTCCCTTAAGAAAACGAACAACATCCGGATGGGAAGAAAGAAGTGAGTCCGTCCCGGAATGTAAGAACGCACCTAGAGCCGCTACCTGAACTCGAACCGAGTTATACGCGAGGCCCAAGTTCAGCCCCTCCTGTAGAAACGAAAGAATCTGAGGGACCGATGCGTTAGAGGGCTGAATATCATGCGATCCGCACCAAGTCTCGAATACCTTCCAGACCCGAATATAAGTTACCGAAGTAGACTGTTTGCGCGCCCATAAAAGAGTCGAAATGACTTCTTCTTGGTAACCTTGTCGTCTCAGTTTGCGCCTTTCAAAAGCCAAGCCGCTAGACAAAAGTGATGTGCCTGCTCGAAAAATATGGGACCTTGCCGAAGTAGACGTGGAAGATGACTGAGGCGTACCGGACTGTCCATGGCTAAGAGAAGAAGGTCCGCAAACCAGGGACGACGAGGCCATTCTGGGACTACCAGAATCACCGGACCTTGATGGATCTCTATCCTCCGTATTACCTTTCCCACCAGAGGCCATGGAGGAAAAACGTATAGGAGAACGTGCCTTGGCCACAGAAGAACTAGAGCGTCGACCCCTTCCGCTCCATGCTCCCTTCTGCGGCTGAAGAATCGTGGAGCCTTTGCATTGCTTGCGGTGGCCATGAGGTCCAGGTGAGGACGCCCCCAGCGAGATATTATCAGATTCATCGCTGCGTCCGACAATTCCCACTCCCCTGGATCTAAGCACTGCCGACTGAGAAAGTCTGCTTGTACGTTTTCCACGCCTGCGATGTGGGAGGCTGCAAGACGCAGGAGATGTCGTTCCGCCCAATGCATCAACTTGTCCGCTTCCAAGGAGACTTGGAGACTTCGCGTGCCTCCTTGACGATTGATGTAGGACACCGTGGTCGCATTGTCCAATAAAATTCGAACCGCCCTGTGATGCACTCGAGGGAGAAACCCTTTGAGAGCTAAACGAACTGCTCTGGTCTCCAACCGATTGATGGGCCAACGTGACTGTGCCATTGTCCACCGGCCTTGAAGTGAACTCTCTTGACAGACAGCCCCCCAGCCGACAAGGCTGGCATCTGTGGTGACAACAATCCAATCCGGAATCTCCAAGAAGAATTCCCGGGCTAGGTTTTGAGGGTCCAGCCACCACTGAAGACTGTCTAGGGTTTCCCTCGGAATTGGAAGAAGCACCCGATAGTCCTGCGACGCTGGTTTCCATCGGGATAGTAGGGCTTTTTGCAGAGGACGCAGATGAGCGAAAGCCCACGGAACAAGATCGATAGTGGAGGCCATGGTTCCTAGTAGCTGCAGATAATCCCATGCCGTGGGTTCCGGTAGAGACAAGAAATTCAGAACTTGATCCCGGAGAGCCTGTGCTCTTTCCTGCTTGAGGTACACCATGCCCTCCCTTGTGTCGAAACGCGCCCCCAAAAACACCAAGGACTGAGAGGGAACTAGATGGCTTTTGGCATGGTTGACAATCCAACCGAGAGACTGGAGTAGTCGAAGTACTCTGCTGACTGCTTGACGGCCTTGTTCCAAGGACTTTGCTCGAATCAGCCAATCGTCCAAGTAAGGATGGACTAGAATGCCTTCTCGGCGCAAGGCCGCCGCAACTACCACCATGATTTTCGTAAATACCCGGGGTGCCGTGGCTAGGTCGAACAGCAAGGCGCGGAACTGGAAATGATGACCCAGAATCTTGAACCTGAGGTAGCGCTGATGCTCTCTGCAAATGGGAATATGAAGGTAGGCTTCTGTGAGATCCAACGAAGCCAAAAATTCGCCCCGATGTACCGCTGCCAAAACCGAACGAAGGGTTTCCATACGAAAACGAGGAACCCGTAGAAACTTGTTCACGGTCTTGAGGTCCAGAATAGGACGAAAAGAACCCTCCTTCTTCGGTACTACGAAATAGATGGAGTAATGACCGTGACCCAATTCGGAGGCAGGAACCGGCACTATTGCTCCGAGAGCGCAGAGCCGGTTGAGAGTGTGACAAACTGCCAGTTGTTTGGAACGGGAACCGCATGGAGAGAAGAGAAACCTGTCTCTGGGCAGATGGACAAAATCCAACACGTAGCCGTGCTTTAGAATGTCTAAGACCCATTGGTCCGATGTTAGCTGGATCCACTCCTCGTAAAAGAGAGCAATCCGGCCCCCCACTTTGGGGATTGGATCGTGGGTCCGCCTGGCATCATTGTGTAGTCTTGAGGGAGGTGGAGTTAGCTGAACTCCATCCCTGTCCTCCCCTACCGGAACGGTGCCCACGAAAGGACCGGTTCCAAGAACCTGAGCGATATGACGGATTACGAGGAGTTTGTTGACTCGTAACTCGGGTCTTCCGCTGATTTCTGGCAGTATACCTAGCTGAGGAATAGAAGGACCTCGAAGTCCTCGGATGATCTTCAGGGAGTTTGTGAACAGCATTCTCGTTGAGGGACTTAATAATTTGGTCCAGATCCTCACCGAAAAGGAATCGTCCCTTGAAGGGAAGAGACCCTAGTCGCGTCTTAGAAGAGGCATCCGCTGACCAGTTCCTAAGCCATAAGAGACGCCGAGCCGAAACTGCCGCCACCATGGAGCGCGCAAGGACTCTGAGGAGGTCATAAAAGGCATCTGCCCCATAGGCTAGGACGGCCTCCAGTCGGTCCGCCTGTTGGCCTTCCGCTTCAGGCAATACCTGCGAAGTGAGAAGTTGTTGTACCCATCTTAGACCCGCTCTCTGAGCCAAGGCGCTACAAATAGCTGCCCGCATCCCCAATGCTGAAACCTCAAAAATTCTCTTGAGGTACACTTCTAGTTTTCTATCCTGAGTGTCTTTCAAGGCGGTTCCACCCATGACAGGGATGGTGGTATGTTTTGTAACCGCCGAAACCGCCGAATCCACTGCAGGAACTTTTAGGATATCCAGAAAATCTTGTGGAAGGGGATAGAGCTTTTCCATAGCTCTGCTGACCCTGAGGGTCGCCTCAGGGGTATCCCACTCCCGGGAAATGAGCTGGAGAAAAGAAGGATGAGTAGGAAAGGCCTTAGCCAGGGGCCGAAGCCCCGCTAATAGAGGGTCTCCCTTTTTGACATTAGGATCTGTACCGACCGGTTCCGGAGGAGGGTCGATGTCCATTTCTTTCAAAATGTGAGGAATGAGATCCTCCAATTCTTCCGGTTGAAATATGCGGAGAACCCTCGGGTCATCTCCTTCCATAGGAGCTGCTAAGGTGGGATCATCCCCCGAAGTATCCCCCGAAGGGGTCCCACCTTGATCGACGAGGGGTCTAGGAGGCAGAAAATTGCTCTTGGAGGGTTCAGGATTGCTTCCCGAAGGTTGAGCTGTAGTTTGAGAAGAAGGTCCCCCCAGAGGAGCTGACAGACGTACCAACTTGGGGGGCGTGGGTCCCGGGAGATCCAGCGGTGCATTTTGGTATTGCGGAAAAGCTTTGTGCATTAAAACAATAAATTCAGGGGAAAAAGAAGATAGTCCCCCGGTAGAGACCCCCGGGGGTTCCCCCTCCCGGTGTCCAGTCTCTAATTTGTTCAAAGATATACTTGGAAGCGGCGCTGAGGTAAAGGGGAGGTCCTCCTCAGAAATTTCCACCTCAGAGTTGGATTCCAAAATGGCCGCCGTTCCCGCGCTCAGCGGAAACGGGGCTTGCCGCTTCCTTGCTGAGCGGTCTGAACCGCCGCTAACGTCCCCCGCTGGAGGGCTGGCTTCCCCTTTGGAAAGGCAGCCTGAGCACTTCCCCTCAGAAGACAGGTTTTCTTCCTGCCGGCCACAGGAAACGCAAGCCGCGGGACGCGGCATTGACCTGGTGAGGGGAAAAAGAAATTGACTGCAAGCGCGGCAAAAAACTCCCTCGCGCAAGAGCCTGTGCTCAAAAAACCAGCTGACTCTGCAAACCCGAAGAAAACCACCGAGGAATAGTCCCTCTCGGTAGCTGGCGGCCCCGGGGAATTGAAACGTCGCGGGGCCGCGGGTAAGCAGTAACGTTCGTTGAGTTTTGGGGGGGGGGAGGGGCTGGCACCACCAGCGTACACCCCAATGAAAACTTCGAAGTAAAAAATTAAGAAAAATGCCTACCTGAGGAAAAAATAAAACACACTTACCCCAGTTCTAATACCCCAGAGAGGGAAAGAATGTAAAGAAGAAGAGAAGGCCGGCCTGTCAGCAAGCTCCAGTGAAAGAAAATTTTTTTTTTTTTTTTTTACCAGAGTACTAACAGTGCAAATAAAGCTTCTCTAAATTTTAACAACACTCTTTACTTGATCCCTAAAACTTTAAAAAGAAAAGAGCCTAGAGAAAAAAACTAAGCTACCACAGTGGGGAACTCTGGGTTCCCTGCTCTCATCTGCTGGAGTCAGAACGATACTGAAGTTAGAGACCAGGGTGATGAGGTCATATAGAATCTCTCCCAAAATTCTGTTCTGACTCCATCTGCTGGACAGGGGACATAACCCACCGTCTGGACTGATCCTGGTACGTACAGGGAATAGGAGCTACCACCCAGGAAAAAGATCTAGGCATCATAGTGGATAATACTTTAAAATTGTCGGCTCAGTGTGCTGCAGCAGTCAAAAAAGCAAACAGAATGTTAGGAATTATTAGGAAGGGAATGGTTAATAAAACAGAAAATGTCATAATGCCTGTATATCGCTCCATGGTGAGACCGCACCTTGAATACTGTGTGCAATTCTGGTCGCCGCATCTCAAAAAAGATATACTTGCGATGGAGAAGGTACAGAGAAGGGCAACCAAAATGAACAACTCCCCTGTGAGGAAAGGCTGAAAAGGTTAGGGCTGTTCAGTTTGGAGAAGAGACGGCTGAGGGGGGATATGATAGAGGTCTTTAAGATCATGAGAAATCTTGAACGAGTAGATGTGAATCGGTTATTTACACTTTCGAATAATAGAAGGACTAGGAGGCATTCCATGAAGTTAGCAAATAGCACATTTAAGACTAATCGGAGAAAATTATTTTTCACCCAACGTACAATAAAGCTTTGGAATTTGTTGCCAGAGGATGTGGTTAGTGCAGTTAGTGTAGCTGGGTTCAAAAAAGATTTGGATAAGTTCTTGGATGAGAAGTCCATTAACGGCTATTAATCAAGTTTACTTAGGGTATATCCACTGCTATTAATTGCATCAGTAGCATGGGATCTTCTTAGTGTTTGGGTAATCGCCAGGTTCTTGTGGCCTGGTTTGGCCTCTTTTGGAAACAGGATGCTGGGTTTGGCAATTTCTTATGTTCTTATTCCTTTCAGCCACCAGCAAGGTGATCCTCTCCTCTCAGTGCTCTCCGCACCTAAATCCACTTTGAACATTCCCAGGTTGCGCCAGTACATGTGGACAGCTGAGCAGCTGCAGCGTTCTGCATGTACATTTACACATGTACCTTTTAAAACTCCAACTCCAGTTGATTTTCAAAAGCTGATGAATGTGCATAAACCAAAATTGTTTGTATAAATCCTTTTATACATTAGCTTCAGAATGTCTAACTTGTAGACACTCTTATTATTGAATGTATTTATTGTATTTCATTATTTGTTTTTAAATTGTAAACCGCTGTGAAGGCTATGGCCAATGTGGCGATATATAAAAAACAATAAACTATAAACTATAGTCATGGAGCCTTAAGTGATAGATCAACCTCTATGAAACCTGAGGTTATTAGAGGAAGGCCTAGTGCTAGCACTCCTGTTATTCCTCACAATCTGAACTCTTGTAGCGTAGCCACCAAGGTCATCCACTCCAATCACTTCCTTCACTAGCAGGTATCCTCTTACAGCCCAAGGAGTCAGTAGGAAGCCTAGGGGTTCAACACGAGCAAAACTCCACAATGGAAACTAAGATACCTTCATGTATCTGCATCAGATCCACAAATTAAACAATTTCCTTGATAAACACAGTCTTGCTACTGTAATCCATGAATTAATACAGTCACATTGATTACTGAAACTTTATTCAACCTACATGCAAATCCACTGGTAGCAGTGAACATGAATAAACCTCCATTGAATAGGATCAACTCTGCTTGCTTATTAAGATGTTTTGTGATGAGGGGAATTCTTCATATTCTGATCCTGCATATACTCAAATGTCCACAGTGATGCTCGTTGATGCTCATTTATAATTATCAATCCTTCCTCTTTGACAAGTAGTTAATACATCTGGTGGCGGCGATCGGGTAACATGGTTAAATTATAAGCAACAGTTCTGGACCAGTATGCCCAACAGTCTTCATGATTGGCATTCTTTAGTTTGATGATGTAGTCCAGCGACTTCTTGATCGATAAGCAGCACCTTCACGTTAATGAATGTTTATCACAGATGTTTCCTATTGGGTAATTCCTAGCTATCGCTGGCGTGTAGAAATGGTGACCCAGGCTGTCGGCGTTTTGAATGTCCTGTCTAAGTTGAGCAGCGGCATGAAGGGAACCTGCACTTTAACTCAAACCATGGCCGGAGTCAGGCTTTGGATTAAGAGTGAATGGCACGGTGCAGCTCTGACAGAGGAGTTTTATTTGCACTAGAAATAAATATCAAAAGGAAAAAAGCTGAATAATCTCTGGACACTGGTGATGAGGAGGACTTGATGGTTATAAAGAAGCACCACTGCAGATTTCTGAGAAGATGTGGGAGCAGAGTGTGAAGAATTGCCCTCATCACAAAATATTTTAATAAGCAGGCCAGGCATTAATGCAAACAGAGGTGATCCTATTTCTTGGAGATATAGTCTCTATTCAATGGCATTCACTTTACAGTGAAAAACATCTTCAGTTCCTGCAAAGCACTGCAGCTAGAATGTTGGTAGGTAGAAAAGCACCTGATCACATCAAACCTATTCCTTATCAAGTTTCCTGACTTCCAGTCAAAAGTAGGATAAAATTCAAAACCAAATGCATAAACAAACAGGCCCCTGACTACCTCTCTCAGCTTCTCACCCCGAGCCTCCCAAATGCCTCTCCTTTCCCTTCCTCCTCTGACCACCGCCAGAATCTCCAAGCCTTTCTGCAATCACGCAGATGGCTTGCAACAAAATCCCACTACCCCTGTGCCTGCAGCCATGCTACCTTAAATTCAGGAGAAAAGCTAAGGCATGGCATTTCAGCCACCCTTCCCCTCAGACACCCTCATCCTCATAGCCTAATTATCTACCCTGCCATCCAGGAACTTTGGTCTACACAACAGGGACAGAATGGAGTCTCCCGAGTTATACAAAAATGTATTCTCTGTACTGTGCCATGCCAATTGTAATTTCTGATTCTGATTTTAAACTGTTCAAATGCCTCACTTCATTAAAACTTTATTGTGATCCCACTTGAGATCAACTGTGGAAAAAGATAGCATATCAAATGTATATAAATATTGGCGCCTGGCTGATAACACTGTGGCATTTGTGGACCTGACCTAGTAGTGGTCTTTGGTCTGGCAGCTTGCCAAGGGGCAGAGAGGATTATTTACCTCTTTCTGTTTACAGCAGGTTTAAAGTTTTTTTGGAGAAAAGACTGCAGGTGAACTAGACCTCTAACCACGCCAATAAAACTGAGCTGCAGAGGTTCCTATGGGTTTGTTCTATTATTGAGTCTTTGGACTTCGAGGTTGCAAGGGAGAGTTGCCTATTATTTCCTCCAGCTGTTTCCCTGGCGTCAGGAAGAACGTTTATGTTTGATTCAGCACTCCGTTGACAGATTTTACTCTGGGCTGTTTGCTGACTTCTGGTTCCCCGCAAAAACAAAACAAAAATTATCAAATTCTCAGCAATGGGAGGATGAGATGATTAACTTTGGTGCATGAGTGCTGTAACTGGGGGTGACCTGCAACTCCCTGGTCTAGAACAGGTGGGGGTACTAGTTTGCATTTTACCCTTGGACTCGGTACCCCCACTATAACATTTGTTTCTGCTTTTCTGCCCCCAAAAAAGATTTCCTGACACATGTTATTATTAATAAGAATCTATGGCCACAGATGAAACAGGGAAAAGCCTTAACATGCCTCGGCCTGCTTCTCTGACATTGCTCCCTGATGTCCTGCCATCAACTTAAACTGAGCATGACCAACACAGAGCTCCTTATCTTCTCCCCAAGCACCACCACCCTTCTCTGTTTCTGTGGATAACATGGTTGTCACCCTGGTCCCAAAAGCCCGTAACCGAGGAGTCCTTTTTGACTCCTCTCGCTCCTTCTCTACACATATCCAAAACACTGCTAGTGTCGTTTCTTTCTTTATAACATTACCAAAATCCATCCTTTCCTTTCTGAACTCACTGCTAGAACCCTTACCCACTCTCTCATCTCCTCCCAGTTAGACTATTGCAACCTGCTCCTCACAGGTCTCCCGCTAGCTATCTCTCTCCACTGTAATCTGTCCTAAATTCAGCTGTGCGACTTGAAATATCTCCAGTACCTGAATGTAATCCACTTTGAAGTGCTGCAAAAAGTGGAATCTAAATCTAAATAAACAAATTCTCTTTCACCAAAGTCGCCACACTCACATAACCCTCTTCTGAAGTCACTGCATTGGCTTTCTATCCTCTCCCGCATACAGTTCAAGCTCCTCTTTCTCACCTACAAATGCCTTCACTCTGCAGCTCCTCACCACCTTTCCTCTCTTATCTCTCCCTCCTTGTGCACTCAGCTCATCAGACAAGTCACTGGTGTTTGTGCCCTTCTCCTCTACTGCCAATTTCTGTCTCTTTGCTTTCCACCTGGCTGTGCCGTGTGCTTGGAATAGTCTTCCTGAACTGGTGCGTCCTGCTCCCTCTCTCACCATGTTTAAATCCCATCTAAAGAAGTTGCTTTTAAATCTTAGGCCTGATTATCTGCTTATAGCCTCTTTAACTAACTTTCTTTTCTATTTTTAACCATTGTCTTCTTTTATGAAATACTCCAAGTCTCTAGTCCTGTATGTTTGTCTTATTAGATTGTAAGCTCTATTGAGCAGGGACAGTCTTTTTTTGTGTGTTTGTACTGTGCTGCGTATGTTGTGTAGCACTATGAAATGTTAGGTAGTAGTAGTAATAGTCCCTACACTAAATAGGTAACATATAAATATATATAGATAGATATAAAAGCACAATTTTCCATTCTTTTCTAATTGAATGTCTGATTTGACGACATTCACCTGATTCTGTTATACAGGAGCTGTGCCAAAATGACCAAAGCAGAGTACAGTGCTGTGACCCCCAACACATGACTTTTATTAGACAGCGGAAGTAGGCAGAATAATGCAGAGCTTGGGCCTATCATTTGTGAGAGGAAGAGATTGTTCGGGAGACCTGGGATACAAAAGCTGAACAAGCTGTAAGGGGCTCCAGTTTAGAAAGCAAAGGTTTAAGGCCTACAAGCTAACAGTTGTACTCTTCAACTAGAATTTGCTGTAGTCAATAGCAAATAAAATCTAAGCTTAAAGAAAAGAAATAAACTGGAGCTAGATTTTGTGGTGAACTAATATATTTTTCTTTTGTTGCCTCCTTAAACATTGTTTTCCTGATTATTTGCATTGGTGCGTTTCTCCTCTGCTTTCTCCAATGTCTAAAGCTTTCTCCTCAGTTGGTCCTTTCTGCAGGTGAGGGTTGCACTTCTACGTCTCATTTTGATCCTGTGGAGGAAGAGAGAGCAGAGAAAACTCAGCAATATGCACAGTTTGAGGCAGTTTTAATCAAAAAGCTTACACAACGCCTAGTAAACCTTTGGTAATTAATGGTAGAAGCTTTATATCACGGGGATCCTAGCAATACAATAACAGTTCTGAACCTAACACGTCACTGTTTAACTGAGTTTCTCACCTTCCTGCTGCCACTCCCTGTCCATCTGAAGGTCTTCTACAGATCGATAATGACAGACCCAGAGATCAGCAAAGCCAACACTTCTGGGACCCTTTACTTATCAAAGGTCCAAACCCCTTAACCTTCACTTTCCCTTTACTTATCAGAGGTCCAAACCCCTTAACCTTTGCCTGGGAATTTTAAACTTTCACAGGCTTCTGCCCCTGTTTATCATGCCAGACTTTCTGGTCAAACTTGAAATGGTTCCTGCTTATACCACACTATTTTGGAATTCAAATTCCTTTTTAAAATCCCCACTATAATACATGTGTGGGCAGGGGGGCATATTCCTTACCACTTTTGAAAGATCCTCCAAGAATCCTGTGGAAGAAACAAAACAGATCAGAGAAAGGAAGATGTCTTGGCAAAAGGCATTAGCTCAATATCTGTTCAGGAAATGGTACTTCAGCTATGGGGCAATACACTGTATTAAGCATGTTATTTATCACTTATAAGATCTGGAAACTGTAGTCTAGCAGTTAAAGTTACAGGAGCTATTCAGAAATGTCTCAGTCTGTCTGTAAATGCCGGGATGACCTTCAGAAAGAGTCTTGTTAACTTCATTTTTCCTACCACATTTAGGGGGTCATTTTTTAATAGAACTTTTCGCGTGCGAAAGCTTTTTCGCGTGCGATAGGGTGATTGGGGGGGGGGGGGGGGGGGGAGTCGGCCCCGGAAGAGGAGGAGTCAGGACGACACCAGGGCCGATGCTGCGGAGACATTGCTGGCGGCGAAAGGTAAGGACCCTTATCGCCGCCAGTTTCGCACTGAATAACTACACCTTTTATGGTGTAGTTATTCGGTGCGAAAGCCGGCAGCCAGCGCACCACAGTGGTGCGATGGCTGCCGGCTTTCGCAGGCCCGCTCCCCCGCTTCGCCCCCCTGCCCCCGTTACCATGAGATTCACTATTCTCTGTGAGAATAGTGAATCCAGGCCTTAGTTTGAAATGTGAAAGAGCGGCACCTCTTCCTATTACTTGGTATGGGGAATTATGGGTCATGGCCTTGCTGTTAGTACAGGAGGATTCTGACGCCGTGCTGGTGACAGGTACCATCAGTGTAATAGGAGGGATGAGGACTGGAGCAGGCCAGTCGGGTGGAGAAGTGACAAGGGACTCACAGAAGCAGGGCCGTATAAAACAGCGTCTGCATCCCCTACTCTATGAAGTCTGCACTGATGGATGGAACCGTGAAATTCACTCTGGCGCCAGTTCAGTAGCCATTGAGGAGGCTCTCTCACACACACATCTAGACCTGAGGGCTTCTAGAGTAATGAATATGGCACTCACTGAGCGTCGTGTCCGTCCAGCAGCTGGCGGTACGTGGCGATCTCCATCTCCAGCCGCGACTTAATGTCCATCAGCGACTTGTACTCAAAATTCTGGCGCTCCATGTCAGAGCGGATGTCAGATAGCTGTGCCTCCAGGCTGCTTATCAAAGCCTGGATCTGCGCGAGCTGGGCGCCATAGCGGGCTTCGGTTTCTGCCAAGTTGTTTTCCAGGGAGGCTTTCTACAAATAAAGGAGGGTAGGAGTTGGAGACAATTCCAGGAATCTTCCTGATTACAATTCTAATTTTGAGCTTATATTCCAAGAATTAGAAAGAAGATTCCTCTTTCTACCACTGTTCATCTTAAACCTATGACATGGATTAGCCTCCATTCTGGAAAATTCTTAAACCACATAGACAGCCAAATATCTGGATATATAGGATTGGTTATGGTTTTTCTAATGTTACAAAAAAGATATTCCAACTTGTCAATCCACAGTAGTATAAAGACATTGATATACCAATTTTTCTTGGTGTACTTTTTGGAAATCCTATGCATAAAATAATTTTTTAAAAAGATATTGATATACCATGCTCATTTGTGACTGCAGCTCGATTTCCAGGCCCTGTAGAGTGCGCCTCAGGTCAGTGATCTCAGTCTTGCTGGTCTGTATCTGTTCTGTGTGGGAAGCTACTTCCTTGTTCAGCTCTTCAGTCTGAAACAGAAAAACATGAATTGAAGGAAGACCTTAGAGTAGACAAAGCTTTGGAAACTGCCCTGAAACCTATGAAGGAGATCAGACCTGGCTGAAGAACCAGGTTTCTGCATCTTTACGGTTCTTCTCCACTAAGATTTCATACTGATCTCTCATGTCAGCCAAGATCTTCGTCAAATCATTAGCTGGAGCAGCGTCCACTTCCACATTGATCTGGCCACCCACTTGACCACGGAGAGCAATCATTTCCTTCAGAAACACAGGAAGAAACAGAAAATCTTAGCAAGAATGCTGACATCATCATCATCATCACTTGTAGTCAAGCACCAGTAACCATCCTGGAAACGTAAAAAACTTAGTGATAGGGCCCAGAAAAGTCTATTATATTTGAAAAAATATTTCACTAGCTTCAGCTGGGGATCTTTATTGCTGTACAGGGTCTTTCCAAATCTCCTATTTAGTTTAGGGAATTTTATTCCCCATTGTAGTGCTCTCATGATACTACCCTTACCCAAAATTCACCCATAGTCATCGGATAAGACTAGACAAGAACACGAGAAAACACTGGATCCCATGAGCTTCCACAGTGGTGGTCATGATCAGCTCAACTGTTTGGGGAATGGAACAGAATATTTAAAAATCTGCCAAAAATGTTTAGACCCAGCATATCACAATTTCATCTGCACCTAAAAAAGAAATCTGTTTCCTTATTCTTGTTTGCCAGTAGCCAGCATTGTTTCCAAGGTTTACACAGCTGTGATATGGTCATACAGAATATAATCCCTGGGAAAAAGCTTAAAGGTCTGCATGAGCTATGAGTGCAGTTCAGGTCGACATCCCAAGTATACATTTCTAAGGAAAACTAGGTTCTGATCATGTATAATTTTAATTTCTCTATGTCTTCATTCAAGTAGATTGGAAGAATACCTCTTCATGGTTCTTCTTCAGGTAAACAAGTTCCTCTTTCAGACTCTCTATCTGCATCTCCATGTCAGTTCTGGCCAGGGTCAGCTCATCCAGGACTCGGCGCAGACCATTGATGTCAGCCTCCACGCCCTGGCGAAGAGCCAGTTCAGTCTCAAATCTTAAAAAAAAAAAAAAAATAAGCAGAGAAAAGTTAAGAGAAAAGAAAACCTTGCAAATTCTGTATAGGAGGTCGTTTCTACTTTGTGTGCACAATTGTCTGTAATTACAGTTTACATGGAAATTACAGTGTAGATACCATCTAATGACATGCCTTGCAATGATATTAAGTCAGTGGGTTATCTGGAATATACCCAGAATGATTAAAATGCAACACTGTATTCTGATTCAAACGATGGAAAGCTGTCGACACAGTCTTAGTCATGAGGATTAGAAGATGGCCTTCTTGGGAAATTCATGTGAGCCACTTACAACATGAAGAGTCTGGTTTCCATTTTCGGTGCCTAATGGATTTAACAACTTCCATAATAAGAGAAGAATTAAGCTTAAATTACACTTGATTAGTGGTTAGTAAACTCAGGTACAGACAGATAAAATGGCTTTTAGATGCCATTTAGTAATACATTTGGAAGGAGATAGAAATCTCAGTCCCAGAGCACATAAAAGGAAGGAATTAAAATCGTGAGATTGCATGGCGCGGAGGAGCGTCTGGAAGGGGCTTTGCTGTTTTCATGTGGCCTGTGAGTTGGGGGAAGAAGATCCAGACTGTCTGCACTTTCCTCTTTGGAAGTGGTGTCTGTGGATGGATTCTCTAATGGCCTGCAGTGGAAGTCAGAGAAGAAGGCACCGAGCCCATGGCCCGCACTCACTTGGTTCTGAAGTCATCAGCAGCCAGCCGAGCATTATCGATCTGGAGCACCACCTTGTTGTTATCAATGGTGGCAGCCATGATCTGCAAAAGAAACGACAGCAAGAGAGATTGAGGTGTTGCCAGAGGCGGTCAGTAATGGAATGGGATTTGTCTAATTTGCTGGCCACACTTAGCCAACCTCAGTTAGTACAGGAACTGTCAGGTAAAAAAGGTTGCAGAGAAGGAAGATGTCTATGACACCCGCTGGAAATGCTGTTATGATCAGAGAGTTCTCTCTAGATGTCTCTGGGAACTATGGCGATTATTGCTTCTAAGGGCTATGCAGATGTTTATACTCAGAAATGCTTATGCGCTGATCCCATGAGAACTGAAACTGGGAGCTGTAAGGCACTGAGGTAAACACCAAATAGCACCAAGGTTTGAGAAGCAGATGTGTTGAACTATGATAAGAACAATTAGAGGGGGGGGGGTCACACTCCTGCTTCAAGCAATGTTAGATAAGTCCTATAAAAATGAGCTGAGCTTTAAGGATCTCAGCATCTTTATTCTTCAGACTTCCAGAGCTGTGTTACTTTCCTAGATCCGGGTATACTGACTCAGTGTATGTATGCATGTTTGTTTGTGTATCAGAGAAGCCCCTCAGTCCCTCCCTTTTTCCTGAGATTTAGCCCTGAGGTAGGCCTTGGGAGTACAGGCAGAGTCCCTCAGAACACAGTGTTGGTCCTGTGGATGTTGCTGCTTCTGGGTGTAAAACTCAAGCATGGTGACCTATGCTAGGTTACTGAGGATGCCTAGGTTCAGATGCCTTTACTTTGCCCATTGGTTTATGAGTTAGGAATTCCCAAAGAACTATTGGTCATTCCCTAACCAACATCAATCTCCAAATAATTCATAAATAATATGTAAGACCAGGCCCCCTGACTGTGCTCCTCCTTCCGCAGTGTTTGGCTCTCTGATTGACTGTGTCTAGGCTAGGAGGTTGCAGGTGATGTGGCTCTAAGGCTGAACGCCAACATTTTTCTCTGCTTCAACAGCAAGAGGTTATGGGGAATTGGACTCAGACAGCAATAAACAAGGGCCCTGACTTTTACAATCTGAGAAACTGATAATTATGGGGGTGACCTGTACGGTGCGGCAGATACTACCATAAGCTTGCTGGGCAGACTGGATGGTTCTTTTCTGCCGTCATTTCTGTGTTTCTATGTTAAGTGGAAGAAAATTGCTTGTGTTTCATCGTGTTAAGAGAACAATTGATTAAATCCATTTTGGATCCAATATGCTCTAGAAGTCTCATTGTTTTTATCACAGACAAAACCGTTGATTGTTATATTTTGGAGTGTAGCACACAGAGTGCCACATCTTCCCATACGACTTGCTAGGAGTTTCCTGGCTTCAGCCATCTAAGTGACACGCCCTGAGTAAGCACAGAGACCAAGCACAGGGGCGGGGGTTCTTTCCCTCAGCTTTGCCAAGAGTCTGCTGTGAGCCTGAGAAATGGTAATGGATACCTTGAACAAATGAATAAGCAGCTCTACAGCTGCCAAGATCCTGTATATCCTGTGATGTCTGGGAAGGAACAATGCCCAAAGAGAAAGTAAACAGGCATCTGGCTGCTTGGAAGCTCAGCTCAGTTTGGGTAGTAGGCCTCTTCAATCCTGGGAGGAAAGGGATCAGAATCCCCTTCTGTGGGTGGGTGTGTTTGGAGTGTGGTGGGGCGGGGAGTGTTTGGAGTGGGGGTATGTTTGGAGTGTGTGGGTGTGTGTGTGTGTGCTTGGAGTGGGTGTATGTTTGGAGCATGTGGGTAGGGGGTGGGTGTGAACATAAGACCATAAGATATGCCATACTGAATCAGACCAAGGGTCCATCAAGCCCAGCATCCTGTTTCCAACAGAGGCCAAACCAGGCCATAAGAACCTGGCAAGTACCCAAACATTAAATAGAGTGTGTGGGTAAGGTGTGTGTGAGTGTTTGGAGTGGATGTATGTTTGGAGCATGTGGGTAGGTGGGTGGCTGTGAACATAAGAACATGCCATACTGTGCCAGACCAAGGGGCCATCAGGCTCAGTATCCTGTGTGTGTGTTGGCTGCCTGTGAGACTTAATATAGCAACTGCTAATAGCTAAGGACCCTTGGCCTGCCCAGCTGTGTCAGGTAGGCTGTGCTTGATCACCGCCCTCTCTTTTCCTTAGCCTGCCCTCTGGATCTATGCCAGACATGCTGGCGATCTGAAAGGCTGGGCTGACAAGTCTAATGCAGCTAGTAGTTACTATAACAACACTTCCCTTCCAGGACGTCTCTCGCCTTCCTTCAGGAACCTTCACCCAACTTCTAAAGTTCCACTTTTCATGGGTGGAAGAGAAGAGGCAATATTTAAGTCATCTTTTTAAGAAAAATATCTCCAGTGCTGGGCTCAGAATTCAAGGTCTGCTTCTAATGTTCTTTCGGGGGACTTTCTGGGGGCCACACAAATACAGCATTTTTCTCCGATTATTTCAGCCCGAGTAGGAAGAAGCTGCCCGGAGATTGCTACAGAGGCTTTAAATAGCGAAGACTTATTCCGTAGGCACCTGTTGCAGCACAGCTAGAAGGATGCTGAAAGGGAGGGGTGGCTAAGGAAGGGTGGAGCAGGAGAAGGGAGAGGGAGGGATGGCCAGAGTGGAGAGAGGCTGGGTAACAGGTAAGCGGTTACTGCAGGTGAACTGACAGATGGGGGGGGGGGGGGGGGGGGGGGCCTCGAGCACTTTCCTACTCCTGCAGCACCTGCTGTCTCCCCTCCCTGCCCCCGCTCTACAATGGCAGAACAAAGCGCGGGAGCTGAACCGCCATTGGGAACTCGGGCTGCAGCCGGCAGGTTGCACTGCTGGCCACAAGTCGGGCGGGTCCCCTCAGTACCGGGACAGCAGTTCACTGCACGAAGCAGACGTTTCACTTTTCACATACTGGGGGGACTCTGCCTCCATTTAGCCGGCTAAGCAAGCACTGGTGGGCAATGCCCCCCGTCTTCTGCTGGCCTTGCCCTTACCTTGTCTCGCAGGTCTTCGATGGTCTTGAAGTAGTGGCTGTAGTCCCGGCCCGGGCTGGGCCCCTGCTTCTCGTACCAGTCGCGGATCTTGACCTCCAGGTCGGAGTTGGCGGTCTCCAGGGAGCGCACCTTGTCCAGGTAGGTGGCCAGGCGGTCGTTCAGGTTCTGCATGGTCTCCTTCTCGTTGCCGGACAGCAGGGCATCCCCCCCGGAGAGGCTGAAGCCGGCCCCGTAGCCCCCGCCGTAGCCCCCGCCGTAGCCGGCCCCCAGGCCGCCCCCGGCCCCCGAAGAGACGAAGCGGGCCGTAGAGACGGACACACCCTTGCCACCGTAGCCCCCGTGGACACTGGGCGATTTGAAGGCGACCCGGCCCCCACTGCCCCCCAGCCCCGAGGAGCCCGAGGTGTAAGTGGTCTGGCGAAGGCTATAACTGGAGGCCATGGCGAGAGGAGGGCGAGCGAGCGAGCGGCACCCAAGCAGGACCCTGGCAGCAGAGTGTGTAGCGGCTCCCCCGCCACCTGCCTGCTTTTATGCCTGCAGCGATGGGAGGAGGCGGGAGGCTCCCGCTCTCCAGGAGGCGACCGGCCAGGGCTTTCCTGCCAGCTCGCAGGAGGAGCCCTCATTGGCCCAGGCAGAAGACTCCCCCTCCCCCCCCCCCCCCCCTGCAAAAACTTTCAGCAGAGGGCGAGCGGGCTGTGGCCCAGACAAAGGCTGTGTGAGTCACTCGGGGTGGCTTTGTGCTCGGTTACAGTTAGAGGATGGGATGGGGGGGGGGGGGGGAGACTGAACAGAGCTGGGAATAATAGAGGACTTGTTGCAGCTGAACAATCAACTTTGCAGGAAGCAGCTCACCTCTGCTGGGCCGCGGCCATCCACCGGGGACCTAACTGTTCCCGGGCCCTGCCCTGCTGCTTCCCAAGCTCCGGGCCGGGGGTGTCAGCACCCCCCCCCCCCCTTCAGTTCCAGGCTCTGCTGCAGTCTCTGCGTTTTGCAGGGCATTTCGGCACTGTACTGTAAGAGCTGCGGAAAGTCAACAAACTTCGACAAACAACATCGCTCACAGAATATTTGCTTTCATGTCCGAGGTTCATGAGCCGTTTCCATAGGAATATCTGAACTTTATGGTCTCCTACAAGCATGAAAAAAAAATATGCATAAAGTCCAATGTTGAAGCGTTTTCACCCACCCCCCAGCACACAACATTAATCATCTCATTTCTTATCAACAAAACCTGCCCAGGTCAGATCACAGGTCTGCCCCTCCCGCGCCCTCTCTCTGACACTGGTAATGTGTCCGAGAGACAGGGTCTAGGAGATCTCTCCACTGGCTGTGAAACACTTCCATTTCTTCCAGCAGTCCTGGTTAGGGGGTGCATCAAACCCATCCCTGAGTCCTGCTTCCTAGCCTGTGAGTAATCTTCTTATCAATCCAGCCGAGCATGTAAGGCAAGCTCCAGTTGCCAGGCAAGAGAATGTGTGCTAGCTGGGAGCGCAGTGCATCTGTTTTATATGCAGTACCTTCTGCAGAGGGTGCACTCTATCCCTGTCTCTCAGCAAAGACACAATTGACCTGTGGTCCCTAAATGTATCCAGTTCCTTTTTAAACCCAGCTAAACTACTTTCTTCCATGGTATTCAGGCAGCAACCAGTTTCATGAGGAATGCAGACAAATTTCACCCAACTGGGAAGACTGGGTGGTTACAATGATAGATAAAGGGTCACTCAGGCCCCAAATCTAGAGGGAATGCAGGCAGGGTCAGATTAGCCCACTGATGTGTATTACTATAGGAAGTGAATGGGAGTGGCAGATGGGCCCATGGCTGGGGCATTGCCTGGGCCCAAGGCACACAAACTCGTCTTGGGAGGGTCCGTTAGTACTTCCCTGCTCTCAGCTACTATGGTAATATATTGCCTTCAATGGACAGTCATTTTCCAATAGAAACACACCTCAAATTTTCCAGGGTGTGTCCTGATTCCACAGGTTTTTATAATGCAGGCCCTTTTGAAAGAATGGTACGGTTCCTGGCAGTCATGCCCTCAATACAAAGAGGCAGATGGGCCCATTCTACAGACTGTACAGAGGACATCCTAATGGTGCTATCAGTAATAAAGGAGGCCAGCAGAATGAAGCTCCCAAACATCTGAAGTATTTCTCCCACTTCTGAGTCTGTGGCACATATCTTCCCAGAGGGTTTCTCCCTTGTTCAGCATTCCAATTTAATCTATAAATCATTAATTACAAGTGCTAGTGATTCCCTTTCAGAGCCTTCTTAAGAACAGATAATTTGCATTGGTCTGCTCTTGCCCCCATTCTCCTGACCTCCAAGTGGCCTTGCCATGGGTTGCCATGGAGATGAGCTGTTTGGGAAAATGCCTGGATTTTTTGCAGTCCTAAGATTTTTTTGAGGCATGCAACTGTGATAAAGTCCATCACTTTTCCAGTGCACACAGCTCCTCCACAGGAAAGATATACGTGGCCAAAAGAGATTTCAGATGGTTGGATCAGTTCCAATATTCTGATTCTCTGTTGAAATATTTGATACCAATAGTACAGAGAAGGGTGAGATTCCATGTAAAGGCGTTGCAAGAAGCAGCTGGTAGGTTTCCGATGGGGCGCTGGAAGGTCTGCTAAGAGGTCAGAGTCACAGGACATTGCCCCTTGATCCAGGTTTTATGAGACAGTTGTACTCCCGAAAGGTAGTGTTCTCGCTGGGTTACTGGATTTTTCTCTTCAGAAGGAAATAAATAGAAAAATATAAGGTAACCCCTTTTTCTTGCACTAAATGAACACATTCCTTAATTAGCTTTTGGAAACTACGCAAGAAATATATTTAGTTAGTCCAATAAAAAGGGATCTCCTTATCTTATTTTCTGCTGCCTTTTATTCCTGCGCATTCAGTTGGACTAACATGCAAGCACGTCTCTGTGGAAGGGAGACTGCCTTCCAAATGACTGACAGCGTTATCATGTTTTACATGTTGCTTTCTCTCTAGTGGCTTGTACTGGGAGATCTCTCTCATTTTACCCTCAGATTGATAGGATATGAGCTTTCAAACATCAGCATCTACAATTCAGGGATTAAGGGGTTTTCATCCTCTGGGTTATGATCAACTGATGGGTCTCAGACTTGCTAAGTGAATTGAATGTCCATTAGGAAGATCAAGCCTGCGGTGCAGGATGGGCTGACAGCTAGAGGCAGTTTCCCAGCCTTGCCAGCTTAATGAAGCTAGACAGAAAGTTCTGAAACAGTTTGGTTGGGAAAGCTTTGATATTGTGGTGGGTCCTGGAGATGAAAGGTTTGGGTACTGCTGTGATCCCAGCAGGATCTTTCTTTCCTTGTTTTTCTGGCTTATAGTAATGAATGTTTATGCAAACATTCACTTCGGATATTAGCTAAGGGAGTTATAAATAAATAAACACAACTGGTTAAACAAGGTGTAATTTCAGTGGACCTTTTTTTTTTTTAATTCATGATAACACTTCTTGTGTGAGCTTCAGTCTTTGCATGAAGCAAGGGACTATGAAAAGAGATGGCAGCAGCTTTACCCCTCTGGGCCTTCTCTGCAGAGTTGGAATAGCTCTGGGCATCGCAGCCTGAGCTCCAGTCATGGAGGGGGAGACTGCCATGGTGCCCAGAAAGCAGAGCTAGTGACCCAGCGACTAATGATCCTCTCTCTGAGCCAGCGCAGGCCCAGTGCTTCTGGCATGATGCTCCGAAGTGCGCAACCTGGACGAGCCCCTCAGGAGCTTCCCACCGAAACACCCTTCTCCTGTTCTTGAAACGGAGCTCTCGTCTAGTACTGTGTCTGGAGATGCCACGTCTCAGAGGCCCATTTCAGTGAAATCCCCTCTCTCCCACAGACATTACAGATATCGTGCAAAATCACTTCAGAGTCCTTTCGTACATAGCACCAATAGTGTACTCAGTGCTCTACAACACACGAACACACAGGTAAAATGTATCTTAGCAGGTACCGGAGGTACATGGAGGTAAGAAATGTGTCTACGATTATAAGAATTGCCTGCATGGTCTCCTGACGGCCAGCCCTTTACTCTAACCACCAGTCTACGCCCACAGCTTCATTTTGTGCCCAATTATATGTTTACATGATGCTCAGCACTGTGTATGTTCTGCTGAATTGCCTGATAAAACCAGTCACAGATTAACCAACGGCCAGAGCTGCAAGTTAGAACAAACGCCTTTCTTTCTCCCCCTTCCAGTATCGGCTGTGACCTCTGGATACACAAAATCTTCAGTCTGAGCCTGCTTAAATCAGAAGGTATCCTTCATTTCATTCTTTTTTCCCAATTAGTTGCATCTCCCCACGCCTCCTCCCATCTCCTTCCACATCAGAAGCATCTTTCCCCCTCATCCTCGCACCAGAAATACCGTCCCCCCCTCCCCCATTAGAAGCTTCTTAGAGCACCTCCTCCTCCCCATCAAGATCCCCTTCCCCTCTCATCTCCTTCCCCATAAGAAGCACCTTCACCCTACCTTCCCCTTCTCACCACAAGCACCTTTCTCCTTATCTCTGAGATAGATATTATTGTACCTGATAGATACTTTGAAACCATTGCTGTCTGCATGGATATCAGAGTCATTGCATGCATAAGGCCATACGGCCTCACTGCACTCTAAGAAACAGTCCTGGAGACTTAGGAACCAACTCTGTGGGTGCAGTGGGCGCTTGAGCACCCCCAGTATTGAGCAAACTCCCTCACTGTGTCCAGGGAGGGGATATTTGTGTTGATTGTGATACTCCTAATCATTTAAAAACATCAACTCCTATGCCTGAAGGTAGCCCTTCTAGGACTGGCCTGCAGTGTTAGGAGGACTGGTCAGCAGTGTCACTCACAAGCCGGAAGATGGCAGGAAGAAGGTGATCAGGAAGCACAGTCTGTATCCGCGCTACAGAGCCCCTGGATTCTGGATTCAAGGTTATCATTTTCTCCAAGGAGCTCTTCAGAAATAAGTGCTCCTTCTGAAGCCTGGGTGCAGGAATGAGGAAGCATGGCAGACTGTCACCGCTCCCAAAACTTAAAACCGTGACAGGCACCGCAGTGCCAGACTCCACTTCCAAACTTCACTGGCAGTCGTAGTTTAGTCAGTTCATAACTGGACGGGAAACAGATGTCACCAGCAACGTCTGGTATGGTAAATCTCTCTGTGCAATTTACAATGGTAAGATTAGATAAATTACTTGATATCAGTGGTGTCCTTAACCTTAGCAAAACAATACAAGATGGTCAATTTTTTCTTCAAACTCATGGAATCGCTATGGGGTCCTTAGTGGCACCATCTTTTGCTAAACTGGTTATAGAAGACATTGTTTACACTTCTTTTTTTTATCAATTATATTTTATTAACCGTATATTGTAGAATACAAAACAAGAACTAGCAATACATGACAATGGTTATTCGTAATTTGGTGTACAATTATTCCAGGATATACAAAAAAATATCATTTTAAATAATCATCGACAGTGACAACATGTTCTAGTACATAAGCAAATGGTAAGCATTATCATTTTCTAACACACACCATGTGGCACAGAAAACCCCGTCCACGATTGATTGGATTATCCTCTATAATACAGGTAGACCCAATAGGTCTTTAGGTAAGATGTGAATTAGTATGACCTCTCCATATCTGATAAGGCTGCCAGATGGCCAAATATTTGGGTTGGTTGCAATGTTTTTGTGCTGTCAGTTTATATAGTTCCTGCATGGTATCCAGTTTTCAAAGGAGCATAGGTAGTGTGGGGGTATTACAGTGTCGCCATTGAGCTGCTAACACACACCTAGCGGCTATCAATATTTGATGCATCAGCAACCAGTCTGAACGACAACTGGATACCGGAACACTAAGCAATGCTTGTTCAGGGGATAGTGAAAGTGGCTGCCCAAATATTTGGTGTAAAAGATTTGAAACCAACTCGCAAAATTGCTGCACCTTGGAACATCCCCACCACATATGAAAAAAAGTTCCATTGTCCTCACATCCCCTCCAACATTCAGCAGTTGGCCGTAGGTTGGCTTTCCATAACTTGTGGGGGGTGCAGTACCACCTCAATAAAACCTGGTACCCGTTTTCGGTCAGGAAAGCAGAAATTGAACTGCACTTGGTATTCAGAAAAATAGTGTCCCATACCTCTTTATCTAATGTCTTCCCTAAGTCTTTCTCCCAGGCGGTCACAAAGGTTGGGATAAGGGTAATATCAGTGTTAAGGAAGTCATATATTTTAGATATTACATTTTGTGCCTTATCTGTCGTGGCACACCAGTTTTTAAATTGAGTCGCCCCTAATAATAAATCTTGCTTTATGGTACTAGTTCGTAGGAAATGACTAGTTTGTAAGTACTGAAACACATCACTATTTGCTAACTGGTATCTATCTTTAAGAGTCTGGAAAGGAAGGATGCCACCCGCTTCCCATATTTTCCCAAAAGTATGAATATTTCATTCCTTCCAGCCGGTATAACTAGAGGTATCCCAACCTGGTGGAAAAGACTGGTTATGAAATAGGGAGGAACTCAGAAAATACTGCCGAGTGCCTACCAACTTAGTTTTCCATTGCCTCCATACTTGCAATGTATTGGACAAGGAGGGTATCTCGACAACTCCCGACAGCCATGTGTCCCATGGTTGCCAGGTTGTCGTCCATAGCGGCATTGGTCCTAATACTGCCTGTTCGATATCTGCCCATCGTTTCCTCTCCCCCTTTTTATGCCAATCCACGATTGCTCGGAGTTGAGCAGCCGCATAGTAGAATGCCAAATTAGGGACGCCCAACCCTCCCCGTAATCTATGCCTGTATAGAGTCGCCCGCGCCACCCTTAGTGGTTTGCGCTTCCATATGAAAGCAAAAATCTTTTTTTGCCAACATTTAAGCATGGAGGATGAGATCGCGACAGGTAGAGTCTGGAAGAGATAAAGAAATTTTGGGAGGACAGACATTTTAATGGCAGCAATGCGTCCCATCCATGACAACTGATGCCTAGTCCAACTATCCAGATCTTTAAAGATTTTTGCGGTGAGAGGCGTGTAGTTTAAACGAAAAAGGTCCTCCAATTTGTTGCTAATTAATATCCCCAGGTATTTGATATGGTGGGGAGCCCACTTAAAGGAAAATTTAGACTTAATTACCTGTGTTTGATCTTCCGATAAGGAGATATTTAAAACCTCTGACTTTTCCAAATTTAATTTGAAACCGGATACAGAACTAAAATCAGCCAAAATAGAAACTACGTGGGCTAGAGAACTGGATGGTTGTGTCAATGTGAACAAAACATCATCTGCAAACAAAGACATCCGGTAGTCTATCCCTCCCACTTCTATGCCAGTGATTTTCGCCGAAGACCGGATTTTAATGGCTAATGGTTCCAAAAACAATGCGAATAGTAGTGGGGACAAAGGACAACCTTGTCTTGTACCCCTCTCAATCAGAAAAGGCTCAGAGTACGCTCCGTTCACCTTGACAGAAGCCTGTGGGTTCTCATAAAGTGCATGTAGCCAGCTAAGAAAAAGCGGCCCAAAGTTCATTTGCTCCATGGTTTTAAACAGATATGATCAATGCACCATATCAAATGCCTTTTCAGCGTCAATGGATAGAAGGACGGTTGGAAGGTGCATCTTCTTAGCCCACCATATGAGATCTATAATTTTCCGAACATTGTTCACCGCCATTCTACCTGGTATAAAGCCAGTCTGATCTGGGTGAATTAACTTTGCTAATACCAAATTTAAATGATTGGCCAACACCTTCGCCAAAATTTTTAGATCTATATTGATGAGAGATATGGGTCGGTAAGATCCACAATCCACTGGATCTCTGCCCGGCTTAGCCAATATGGTGATCCTAGCTATATTGGACCCCCTGAAAAGGGAGCTGCCTTTTTGTAAGGAGTAAAACAACTCCCGCAGTATCGGGGCAACATCAGAAGAAAATTTTTATAGAAATGTGCAGTAAACCCGTCTAGGCCAGGAGCTTTGTTAACCTTGAGGTCTTTAATAACCTGTAAGATCTCACATAAAGAAATTTCTGTTTCAAGAGTCAGTCGTTCAGACTCAGAAATCTGTGGGAGTGACACCTGACTCAGGAATTCCTCAATTGTCTCATCTCTGATAGATGCCTCCTTCGCATATAGCACCCCATAGAATCTCTGAAATCGCTTGTGGATGTCTTTTGCCGTTACCAAAAGAGATATGTCTTCACCCTTATGCTCGTAATCTGTGACTGGGTAGTGGCCAATTTGAGCTACTCTCTAGTGAGGCGACTAATCGCCGCTGTATCAGTCTGCGTGCAAGGCGCCGCTGGAATACTCAAGTGATCATCCGTTGTTAGATTGTCCAGTCTTCTGTGGCTCCCCTTGTCTGCACAGCCTTCGACCACCTTTCAGCACTCTTTGCCATTTCGGCGTTTCAGGAGGCAGCTGAGTAGAAATTTGTTTCGGCGCAGGTAGAAGCTTCACCACGTGGCCGGCTTCTCTCAAGATGGCCGCCACATCCTCCACTGTCTGCGCTTTCGTAGTCATCCCATTGATAGTAATGGCCAGGCCAAACAGATAGAGCCAGCGGTAGCGGAGCTCTTCCTTCCGTAAAATAGAGGTAATGTCTCTGAATTCCATACGTTTCTTGAGCGTGCTAGGTGAGAGGTCTGCAAAGACGGCTATAGTATTGTTTTGCCACTCCCAGTTTTTTTGCTGTCTTGCTGCCCGCCAAATTTTTTCTTTCACCGGGATTCTGGTGAAATACGCAACAATATCTCTAGGTCTGTCCCCAATCTTCGGTCCCAGGGACCTGTGAGCTCTTTCAATGTCGATCTCTAGCGGGGCTACTGTAGTCGTCGGGTCCTTCTGTAGAAAAAACAGACCTAGTTTTTTAATTGTTTCAACGCAGTCGGTATAGTCTGCAGTCTCGGGTATGTCGCGAAAACGCAGTTTGTTCCTGTGACTGCGATTTTCAAGGTCCTCTAATTTATATTGCAGCTCGGTCATTTCTTGTGAAAGTTGTTGGCTCTGATTTTGTACCGCTTCCACTTTCAGAGCCTGGGCATGGAGCCTGCCGTCCAATTCATCCACCCGTCTGTCAATATCGGACATTTCCTCTTTTAAATCCGCCATCATGTCCATCAATTCTTTTTTATTATTTTTCATATCTTTCCGAAGGTCCCCAAACCATTGGCGAAATTCTTCTCTGGTGGGTGCAACAGATAGGCTTGCCACTCCAGAGCCATAATCAGGGTCTCCTTCCTCCTTGGACTTTGCCATGCTGGCGGGATCCCCCAGGTCTTTAGGCCCGTTTCTCCCGTCTCACTTTTGGAGTACGAGAATTGTCTAAAATCTACTCCTTTCTTCTTTTGAGCCATTTAGTAGTGAAATGCTGTCAATTGCTGTGCCCGGGAGTGAAGTTCACCAAATAAATAATGAGTTACTCGCTGCTTATTGCTAGGGGAGTCAGGGAGCTCTGGTTCAAGCGACCATTCTACTCAGCGGCTCTAGCGCCCCCTTCCTGTTTACACTTCTAATGGGTTTGCCAATATCCTCCTGTGGGTTAGGTATATAGATGACCTTTTTTTTTTTATCTGGGATGCACCCATTTCCAAGTTGCTTGTATTTCATCGCTGGATCAATTCATTGGATCCATGGTTGAAATTTACCATTACTTATGATCAGAATCAATTAGCATTTTTGGATATTCTTATTAAGCATATTGGTGAAGAGATCCATAATGCAGTTTTCCCATGTGTCAATTTTTTTAGGATCAGGAGAATTTGTTCAACATTACAAGAATATAGACTACAAAAGTATATATTGGCTAAATGTTTTTTATTGAGAGGATATCCTCTCAATCCTGGTCCCAATTAAGGCATCCTATTATCAGGTGCTGTATTCAGAAAAGAGGTCTTTACTCACATATCATGTCAAAAATGAAGAATCAACTATAGTATCTGTGATTCCTTACTCTAATAAATCAGTACATTTTGCCACTAGTATCAGACATCATTGACATATATTATCGCTGCATAAGACATTCAAAGAACCTCTGTTAATTGTATACACCCAGGGGTTGAACATTAAAGACTATGCAGTTAAGGCCACTCTTCCATCTCTTACAAATTGCAATTGTAATATATTTGGGCCTGCTGTGGCCACAGGAATAGTTCAGGAATATAATAAGACTGGACCAACTTAGCAGGGCCAGCACGACCATTAGGAAGGACTAGGCGATCGCCTAGGATGGCAATAGTGAACGGGGCATGCCATTTTCAAAATGTGAAAGAAGGGGTGACAACCGTCACGGAGCATTTGCTGGGGGGGAGGGAAAGAGAGAGTAAGATGATGACCATAACTTTATATATCTACCACTGTCAGGGTAGGTTTGGAGGGAGGGCAGCATTACATTGGTCTGCCTAGGGTGCTATAGACCCTTGCACCAGCCCTGCAACTTAGTTATGGTGCAAATATTAATTTACAGTGCTTCAAAGATACAAGAACCAAGATAATAGCTCACCTTGCATCTGACACACCTAACAGGTACACATCCACCATCTGGGTGTATCATGAGATCCTACCAGCTCCCTGGGGCCTTCCCAAGCCTTTCTAGGCCTGGGTTCTTACAAAGTGTAACTATATGAAAACACCCCACTCGATTTCATTATTTAAACCAAATGGGGCTAAGCTATGCAAAGTGTATATCCATTTCTGTTCCCGACGGATTAAAATTTCTGAAAAATTTCCACCCCGACGAGGGGGAGAAAGAATGTCAATTACACAAAATTTAAGATCTGAAATGTGGTGTGAAAAAGCAAGCCAAAGAGCAATAAGGGGAGCATTTTCCTTTTGAATATTTAAACTAGAGCGATGCTCAATTATTCTAGTTTTTATCATGCGGGTGGTTTTACCGACATAAATTTTCTGACAGGGACAACTAATAATATAAATTACTCCAGATGTGGTACAATTTGAATCAAAATGTAATGGAAAACGTTGTATTATTTATTTATTTATTTATTTATTTATTTAGCGTTTTTATATACCGATATTCACGTAAAAAATTACACATCACTTCGGTTTACATTAGAACATGAACTAGCATGTAAGAATGCATTACATTACAACAAAGGGATACATTAACTGGGATAACCGGGCAAATAACTGATGGGCTCTTATCTAGAGCCGGAGTCTAAGGAGGAGAACAAAATTGACTGTACCTAGTGTATCTGAGCACTGTGCAGCGTCTTGTATCTAGTGAGACTTAATCAACTGAAAGGGTCTTGTAAATAGGGTACCTAACGTGGACTGGTCTTCTAAAGGGTGGAGGAGAGTTGTGAGCATGTCTTTTAGTGGAGGAGGTTTGAAGCGGAAAAGGATCAGATGAATTAAGGGAAAGCTTGCTCGAACAGCCAGGTTTTGAGTCTTTTTTTGAAGGTGGTCAGGCATTGTTCACGTCGAAGATCTGGTGGGAGAGCATTCCAGTGCTGCGGACCAGTTGTGGAAAGACCTCATTTCCTTAATGTGCTTGTTGCAGGGGGGGGGGGGGGGGGCGACGAGAGTGTCTCTGTAGGCAGATCTTACTGGTCTGGAAGGTAAGTATGGACGTAGTGGGATATTAAGGACCAGAGGAGTAGTGTTGTAAATGGTTTTGTGTAGGACCATGAGGACTTTGTACATAATTCTGAACTTGATTGGGAGCCAATGCAAGTTCCGCAGGATGGATGTGATATGGTCTCTTTTGTTGGTCTTAGTCAGAATTCTTGCTGTGGCGTTCTGCAAGATCTGTAAGGTTTAATGGTGTTTGCTGGAAGTCCGATCAGAAGCGCGTTGCAGTAGTCAATTTTTGAGAAAATGATTGATTGGGTGACAGAATTAATGTTGAAGGGTGACAGAATGTGTCTAACACAGCGAATGAGGGCAAACGGAACATGATCCACAAGGACCATGACCTTTGAAGGTGGAGTTAATTCTGAATGTACCAAAAAGTCTCTGAGGTTCTGCCCGCGGTGAAAAGTGAATCTAATCGGATTAGAAAAGCTTTGATGTAGGGACAGAATTGGCCAATGATGGCGAATGATGGAAATCAGGGTGGTGCTATGGGTGGAGAACGGTAAAATACAATTAATTATGCCCTCAGAGGAGCGTGATTGGGATAGAAAAAGGAGCTCTCTGTTCGTGTATAAAGCGCGTTTAAAAGCTTTCTTTAGGAGTGAGAAAGGGTCTCCTCTCATTCTGAGACGGGTGATCATTTGTTGAGCTTGTAAAATATAATCAGATTTTGTGGAGCATAAACGGCAAAGTCTTAAAAACTGACCAAATGGGATATTGTTTTTAAGTATTGAGGGATGGTGACTATTGAAAGATAGTAAGGTGTTATGATCTGTATGTTTCCTGTGAATAGATGTGACAAATGATTTAGAATCTGAAGAGATACGTATGTCTAAAAAAGAAATAGAATTATGATGAATTTCAAAATTGAATTGCAAATGTTTATTGCAGTGATTTAGCCAATCAAGAAAAATAAAAAATTGAACATCAGTTCCTGTCCATAGTAGAAAAATGTCATCAATGTAACGAACATACATACACACTATATGAGGATTAATTATTACTTGAACATTTCATCTATTTATTTTTTCACCCTCAGAAATTGGTATCAGACTGTGTGCTCAATCGCTTAGGCTCTTGCCCTATACAGGGCTGCAACCACTTTCATGATGGCAATGGCACTAGAATGATTACTTCATTTACCAATTTCATTAAAATAATATTTTTATTTTATTTCCAACTTTTTAATCGTTTTAAATTTTACTTATCTTGCCAAATTTATGACAACCTCTCCACACCGTTACGTGAAATTGTCCCGTGAATATCCAAATCACCTGCCTTACAGGCAGTACTATCGACTGATGTGTTTGTGACTGTTAAAATTCTAACCTCCCGACATTGCAATGTTTCGGCGGCACAGCTCGCCTGCTTCAGGGGATTCCTCCTGATAAAAGAATATGAAATGTCATTTTCATTAATACACTATTCCTATTTCAAAAAGATTCTTTTCAAACATTATAATGTTAAACATAAGACGCTCATCACAACGGGACTTACTCATTTTACTATCCGTTGCCGGTTCCTTCCCCACAACACAAAACCTTCGGCGCACATGCGCTCAATTTTCACCACCAAAACCTCCCCCTATCTTCAACGACTTCACTATTCCCGTTTCAACAAGATTCTTTTCCAGCATTGTAATGTAAAACATAAGACGCTCATCACAACAGGACTTACTCGTTTTACTGTCCGTAACCGGTTCCTTCCCCACAGCACAAAACTATTCGGCGCACATGCGCTCAATGTGTGTTCACCACCACTTCCTGGTTTTTTAAACCTCCCCCTGTCTTCAGCGTCTCACCAATCAGAGAAAGCTTTCAAAATTCAACCAATCTCTTGTGATCGGCGCACTGGCACTCAAAAAGGCTCTTCAAAAAACTTTCTGATATTTAAAGTTCCCTCTTACCCTCAAATAGCAAGTAGAGCCTATCTGCAGTTCATATCGGCACTCACTGCCTACATAAACACTGACCAGTCTACCTCCTTATTTAAGCCAGAAGGCTCCATGGTCCGCAATTTAAAAATCCACCTTTGTTCTTGTTGTAATAGCTTTAAGTTGAAATCACCTCCCCTTGAGGTAACGAAGCCACAAGGGGATCATTTTAAACCAGTCAGAGGAACAGATATATTTATCTTCAAAATTTGATACATATAGGCAGACTAAGCTAGGGGCCATAGTGGCACCCATAGCAGTACCCTTTACTTGCTGGTAATGTACCGAGTCAAATACAAAGTAATTTTTCGTTAGAGCTAACCTTGTAATGGTGATCAAAAAATCAGTGGGGATATGGTTCAAAGCCGGACGGGAGTTTAGAATCTCTTCAATAAGAAGAAGAGCCTCTTCTTGTGGTATATTAGAGTAAAGTGAGACAATGTCTAAAGTGACAAAAAAGAAGGGTCCAGAAGGAATAGGAAAGTCTTGCAAAATTGTAATGAGATGAGAGGAGTCTCGTATATATGAATGACATTTTGACACAAAGGGCTGGAGAAAATGACCAATGAACTTGGATAAAGGTTCAATTAAGGAACCAATTCCAGAAACTATGGGGCGTCTCGGGGGGTTTTCAAGAGATTTATGAATTTTAGGTAGGGTATAAAAGGTAGGTGTGATGGGATGTTCTACCATTAGAAAGTTTACTTCCCTGGTGGTTCTGAATCTCCGATCAAGGACTTCGGTAACTACTTCTTTTATGTATTTCTGTAGTGGACAAGTAGGATCTGATGGTAATGGGAGGTAAAAATTGCGGTCTTGTAATTGACGTTCAATCTCCACCATGTACTTTGATCTATCTAAAACAACAATCCCTCCCCCTTTGTCAGCGGGTTTAATAATGATACTCTGATCACTCATAAGTGATTTAATGGCATTCCTTTCCTGTTTTGTAATGCTGGATGGAAAAAATCTTGATCCCGATCCTAATTTCTCAATATCTCTATGGATCAATTTTTGAAATGTTAATAGAGCAGGATCAACAGGAGGTGGAGGCATCCATCTTGATTTTTTGGAAACAATGGAAACATCTCGTGTGGGTGTGGTGTCAGCAAAAAACAATTTCGATTTTAACATCCTGAAAAATGTATACAGATGTACTTGAACGTCAAAGGGATTATATTTCACAGTCAGAATAAATGATAAACCCTTCTCCAATACATTTTGTTCTGCTTGCGATAGTGAACGGACTGATAAATTAAATACTAAACTGTGTTTCATTGCCAAGAGTCCGAGAGATATTGAGTTTGTTGATGTGTGTTGCACGTTGTCTGGGAAGTCTGTTGCTGAAATGGACGGCCGTGGGAACGTTGATACCGAGAGTTCTTGGTGTTTGGACCAGGTTCTAAAAAAGGCTGAGAGGTTGAGACCGCAGAAGAGTGGGAGGATAAACCAAAAGAGGGTACTGTTGAAGATGCTGGGCCGGTTCCTTGTGCTGGGGGGCCGGTTCTGTTATGGTTGTGGACCCTTGGGCCGGTTGGGACAGAAGATGGTGCGCTGTGGAGGACCACAGCAAGCGTCCCAACCGGAAGGCGGCTCGGAGGACTTAGGGAAGGCTTCGGCACTGGGACAAAGTGGAGTCCTATGTGACCAAGGACTCGGCAGCGGCAGAGAGGACGGACGACGTTGGACCTTGGTGACTGAAGAGTCTTCACCCTGGAAGCCGATACTCCCCCAGGAGGAGCCCGTAGGAGTCCAGCCGCTGGGACTTTTGGGGATTCACCCTGGAAGCCGGAGCACCCCCAGGAGGCGCCCGTTGAGGCCCGGCCGCTGGGACTTAGGCGAATCTTCTGGGCCAGCGAGGACCAGGTACCAGAGGAGCAACGAAGCCCAAGGATGGAGTCCAGGAAGGAAGCTGAGTCGGAAGCCGGGAGTCGGAGGTGAAAGCAAGTCAGGGATGAGACTGAAGCAGAAGCAGATACCAGAGCCAAGGGACGAAGACGAAGAACGAGTCAGGAGTCAAGCCGGGTCAAGAACAGAGAGCAATCCAAGGGAACGCAGCAACTAGTGATCAGGAAACCTGAGGAACCTTGTTGCAAGGCACTGGAGTAATCTAGGTGCAGGGTACTTATACCCTGAAGGCATCTGACGTCATCCTCCGGCAGTCCTGAGGTTCCCACGCTGGCCCCTTTAAGAGGCAAGCCCTCGTGCGCGTGCCTGGGGGGCAGGGCCAGCGATGGGAGTTGGTGGCGTCTCTCTCGCTGCGGAGAGGCCACGGCAGGCCGCAAGCTAGGTCCCGGGGGTTGAAGGAGCTGTCGCGTGGGCTGGGCCGGCCCCGAGATAGGTGGAGGGACCGGGGCACAGCCCAGTCCCGTAACAGGTTCCTTGTGCTGGTGGTAACATATTTTCATCTCCGGAAGAGTCTTCTGAAGAAGACTGTGCAAAAGTTACAGTTCTCTTGGGGATTTGTGTTGAAGACATCCATGAATAAACGAAACCTTTCTTGTAGTCTTGTTCGTCTCACTTATGCTTTTTCCTATTTTCTTCAGATGGATCCCTCTTTGAATTTTTGAAGGATGTTGTTTTGGCTAAAATAGCCTCTTTCACCTCACCTCTAATGTCCAGGTGGGTGCCCACCTCAGCACCAGTGATCATCATACGGTATGGTTTCATATCACAAATAGGATACGGAAATAGCACGAAGACCCGAGTTTTGCAGTTCAAAAACACGGACTTTGATGAAATGGGGAAGTACCTGGAGGAAGAACTAGAAGGCTGGGAGAATGAGAGAGATATGGAACAACAGTGGACCAAACTAAAAGGAGCAATTACCAAGGCAACTAATCTATATCTTAGAAAAGTAAAGAAAAGCAAGAGAAAACGAAACCTATCTGGTTCTCAAAGGAACTGGCTGACAAAATAAAAGCTAAAAGAACAGCATTCAAGAAATATAAAGAATCCCAAAGAGAGAAGCACAAGGAAGAATATCTGGTGGAACTGAGGGAGACGAAGAAAGCAATCAAGAAAGCGAAAATTCAAGCGGAAGAAAGGATTGCCAAAGAGGTAAAGTGAGGTGACAAAACATTTTTCAAATACATCAGTGAAAGGAGAAAAGTCCAAAGTGGTATAGTGAAATTGAAAGGTGAAAAGGATCAATGGGTGGAGACAGATGAAGAAATGGCAGAAATATTAAACGAATACTTCAGTTCGGTATTCACTAAAGAAGACCCCGGAGAAGGACTGACGCTAGTTAACAAGAAATTGGAGGGAAGCGGAATGGATGAAACTCCATTTACGGAAGAGAATGTATGGGAAGAGCTAGGAAAACTGAAAGTGGACAAAGCCATGGGGCCTGATGAGGTTCATCCCAGGATACTGAGGGAGCTCAGAGATGGGCTGGCGGCTCCGCTGTGTGACCTGTTCAATAGCTCCCCGGAAACGGGAGTGGTGCCGAGTGATTGGAGAAGAGCGACAGTGGTCCCGCTTCACAAGAGCGAGAGCAGAGAGGAGGCTGGAAACTACAGACCGGTTAGCCTCACCAGGGTGGTGGGAAAGGTATGGATTCGCTGCTGAAGGAAAGAATTGTGAACTATCTACAAGCAGCAGAATTGTTGGACCAGAGGCAGCATGGTTTCACCAAGGGAAGGTCCTGTCAGACAAATCTGATTGACTTTTTTGATTGGGTGACTAAGGAATTGGATCGAGGAAGAGCACTCGATGTCACTTCACCCATTTCAATTAGTTCAAAATGCAGCAGCACGCATCTTATCAGGCTCCTCAATCAGAATGAGACAAAAATAATATTGTTAAAAAAAATAATAATATTGTCAAGAAAACAATATGGATTAAAAAAAATCATGGTTTAAAAATATAGCATGGTTTACAAACATAATGTTCATGACGTTTTTCAAAAATATATCAGTGGAGCTGTATAAAGTGATGTCAGCAAATAGGTTTCCATACTGCTAGGGTGCTGGTTAGCCTGACAGCTGAGGCACGGTTTGCTGTATACTTTTGTGAAATTGTCTATTTTCTTTGTTACTGTGATAACCGTGAATGTTTTATTTCGTGGAACCGCAAGTGTCTCACTGTATAAGTTTAAGCCCTGGTCAAGAATTCGAAACACAGATTGTGTCAGGCATGATGAGACGGAAGGCAGCTTTGGCAGTTCTTTACAATATCTCAGCATTTTTCACATAAGTGCCTTTAAAACAAAAGACTGGCTAAGTCTGTACTAGTTGGCTTAAGCTTTTTATTTGCAAAAACATTTTCTTGAAAAAGGGGAACTATTGAAACCTATGATTAAAGAGTGGAACAAAAATCTCTTTATGAATGGAGTGAAACTGCAAGCTATAGTGGGCAAAGTCACACTGCCTCCTTGTTCACATTGCTCCTTATTATGAGGGTCTCTTAATGTAATATGTAAGTTGGCTTTGTATATGGGAATGATTTGGACAGGTCACTCTGTTGCAGATCTTAGTGATAGCAGAGAGGAGGCTAGAAACCACAGGCCGGTTAGCCTCACATCAGTTGTGAGAAAATTAATGGAGACACTGCTGAAGAAAAGGAGAATGAACTATCTACAATCTGGTGGTTGCTGGATCCGAGGCAGCATGAATTCATCTGGATAAGGTACTGTCAGACAAATCTGATTGACCTTCTTGATTGGTTGATGAGAGAATTGGATCGAGGAAGAGCACTCAATGTGATCTACTTTCAGCAAAACCTTTGATACAGTTCCACATAGGAAGCTTGTGAAGAAAATGAGAAGAATGGAAGTGCCTGCCAAGGTGGTGGTGTGAATTACAAACTGGTTGGCCCATAGGAGAAAGTGTGTAATGGTAAATGGAACCTAATCTGAAGAGAGAGCCATGGTAAGTGGAGTGCCACAGGGATTGGTGTTGGGACAGGCTCTGTTCAATATCTTTGTGAGGGACATTGCGGGAGGGATAGAAGGTAAAGTTTGTCTATTTGCAGATGATACTAAGATCTGCAACAGAGTGGACATGCCTGAAGAGTAGAGAGAATGAAAAATGATTTAAGAACTGAAAGAGTGGTAGAAGATTTGGCAGCTGGGATTCAGTGCCAAGAATTGCAGAGTCATGCATCTGGGATGCGGTAATCCAAAAGAGCTGTATGTGATGGTGGGTGAAAGGTTGATGTGCACGGACCAAGAGAGGTATCTTGGGGTGACAGCATCTGGGGATCTGAAGATGGCAAAGCAATGTGACAAGGCGAGAGCTAAAGCAAGAAGAATGCTGGGCTGCATAGAGAAGTAAGAGAAAGGAGGTGATGATGCCTTTGTACAGGTCCTTGGTGAGGCCTCATGTGGAGTATTATGTTCAATTCTGGAGCCCATATCTCAAAAAGAATAGAGACAGGATGGACGCGGTCCAGAGAAGGATGACAAAAATGGTGTGGGGTCTGTATTGGAAGACCTATGAGGAAAGGCTGAAGGATCTGAATATGTACATCCTGGAAGAGAGGAGGTGCAGGGGAGATAAGATGCAGACCTTTAGATGCCTAAAAGGTTTCAATGATGAATGGACTTTGAACATTTTCTGTTGGAAAGAAATAGAACTAGGGGTCACAAAATGAAACTCCAGGAGGGATGACTCAGAACCAATGTCAGGAAATATTTCTTCATGAAAAGGGTGATGGAGGCTTGGAATGCCCTTCCAAAGGAGGTGGTGAAGAAGAAAACAGTCAAAGAATTCAAAGGAGCATGGGATAAACACTGTAGATCTCTAAAGGCTAAAAGTGTTCGACAGGCATGGACATTGTTTAAAAATACAATCCTAGACACGCAGTCCAGATGTAGTCAGTGCATTAAGAGAGGTGGAAGGAAGGCAAAAAGATTACCAGCATGGTAAAAAGGTTAGGTGAAAGAAGCTATTTTAGCCAAAAAAAAATCCTTCAAAAATTGGATGAAAGATCCATCTGAAGAAAATAGAAAAAAGCATAAGCATTTTCAAGTTAAGTGTAAAACTTTGATAAAACTGGTGAAGAGAGAATTTGAAATGAAGATGGCTGTAGAGGCAAAAATTCATAATAAAAACTTTTTAAAATATATCAGAAGCAAGAAACCTATGAGAGAGTCGGATGGACTGTTAGATGACCAAGGGGTTATAGGAGCTCTTAGGGAAGATAAGGCCACTGCAGAAAGACTAAATGAATTCTTTGCTTCTGTGTTTACTAATGAGGAAGTTGGGGAGATACCAGTTACGGAGATGGTTTTCAAGGGTGATGAGTCAGATGAACTGAACCAAATCACTGCAAACCTGGAAGATGCAGTAGGCCTGATTGACAAACTGAAGAGTAGCAAATCACCTGGACCGGATGGTATGCATCCCAGGGTTCTGAAGGAACTCAAAAATGAAATTTCAGATCTATTAGTTAAAATTTGTTACCTACTATTAACTCATCCATTGTACCTGAAGACTGGAGGGTGGCCAATATAACTCCACTATTTAAAAAGGACTCCAGGGGTGATCCGGGAAACTATAGACCAGTGAGCTTGACTTCAGTGCCGGGAAAAATAGTGGAAACTATTCTAAAGATCAAAATCACAAAGTGTATAGAAAGACATGGTTTAATGGAACACAGTCAACATGGATTTACCCAAAGGAAGTCTTGCCTCACAAATCTGCTTCATTTTTTTTTAAGGGGTTACTAAACATGTGGATAAAGGTGAACCGGTAGATGTAGCATATTTGAATTTTTAGAAGGCATTTGACAAAGTCCCTCATGAGAGGCTTCTAAGAAAACTAGAAAGTCATGGGATAGGAGGTGATGTCCTTTCGTGGATTACAAACTGCTTAAAAGACAGGAAACAGGGAGTAGGTTTAAATGGTCAATTTTCTCAGTGGAAAAGAGTAAACAGTGGAGTGCCTCAGGGATCTGTACTTGGACCAGTGCTTTTCAATATATTTATAAATGATCTGGAAAGGAATACGACGAGTGAGGTAATCATATTTGCAAATGATACAAAATTATTCAGAGTAGTTAAATCACAAGCGGATTGTGATAAATTGCAGGAGGACCTTGCAAGACTGGAAGACTGGGCATCCAAATGGCAGATGAAATTTAATGTGGACAAGTGCAAGGTGTTGCATATAGGGAAAAATAATCCATGCAGAAGTTACACGATCTTAGATTCCATATTAGGAGCTACCACCCAGGAAAAAGATATAGGCATCATACATTGAAATCATCAGCTCAGTGTGCTGCAGCCGTCAAAAAACAAACAGAATGTTAGGAATTATTAGGAAGGGAATGATGAATAAAATGGAAAATATCATAACGCCTCTGTATTGCTCCATGGTGAGACCGCACCTTGAGTACTATGTACAGTTCTGGTCATCACATCTCAAAAAAGATATAGTTGCACTGGAGACGGTACAGAGAAGGGCGACCAAAATGATAAAGGGGATGGAACAGCTCCCCTATGAGGAAAGGCTAAAAAGATTAGGATTGTTCAACTTGGAGAAGAGACAGCTGAGGGGGGATATGATAGAGGTCTTTAAAATCATGAGAGATCTAGAACGGGTAGATGTAAATCAGTTATTTACACTTTTGGATAATAGAAGGATTAGGGGGTACTCCATGAAGTTAGCAAGTAGCACAATTCAAACTAATCAGAAAAAAATATTTTTCACTCAATGAACAATTAAGCTCTGGAATTTGTTGCTAGAGGTGTGGTTAGTGCAGTTACAGGCCGATACAGTAAAGTTCACGGGAGAGCGGGGCGCTCGCCCACTCTCCTGGTGCACGCACAGGCTAGTGTCCTTTGTGCGTGATACAGTAAAACAAAATATTTAAATTAGGGCCTGCAGTAAAAAGAGGCGGCTGTCAGCAGGTTTGACAGCTGACGCTCAATTTTGCCGGCGTCGGTTCTCGAGCCCGCTGACAGCCACGGGTTCGGAAACCGGATGCTGGCAAAATTGAGTGTCCGGTTTTTAACCCGCGAGCCATGGGCTGATTTTAAATTTTTTTTTTACATTTTTAACTTTTTTTTAACTTTTGGGACCTCCGACTTAATATCGCCATGATATTAAGTCGGAGGGTGCACAGAAAAAGCAGTTTTTACTGCTTTTCTGCGCACTTCCCTGGTGCCGGCAGAAATTAGCACCTACCTTTGGGTAAGCGCTAATTTCTTAAAGTAAAATGTGCGGCTTGGCTGCACATTTTACTTACTGTATCGCGCGGGAATGACTAATAGGGCCATCAACATGCATTTGCATGTTGTGGGCGCTATTAGTCTCGAGGGGGTTGGACGCGCGTTTTCGACGTGCTTATACCCCTTACTGAATAAGGGGTAAAGCTAGCGCATCGAAAACACGCGTCCAAATGCCGGTTAACAGTGCGCTCTACCGGAGCGCACTGTACTGTATCAGCCTGTTAGTGTAGCTGGGTTTAAAAAAGGTTTGGATAAGTTCTTGAAGGAGAAGTCCATTAACTGCTTTTAATTCAGTTGACTTGGGGAATGACCTCTGCTATTACTGGCTTCAATAGGATGGGATCTTATTAGTGTTTGGGTACTTGCTGGGTTCTTGTAGCCTGGTTTGGCCACTGTTGGAAACAGGATGTTGGGCTTGATGGACCCTTGGTTTGACCCAGTATGGCAATTTCATATGTTCTTATGTTCTTAGATCAGAAACAAAGCCCTCCTAACCATCCCGTTGGTTAAAACAGCACGGCTAACCCAGGTCAGAGAACGAGTACTGTCACTGGCTGGACCCATCTTATGGAATACTTTCCCTGTAATCTTACTTCCCCTGGAAGTAAGATTACAGGGAAATTTCAAACTATCTATAAAAATAAAAATGTTAAATAGTTTGTACGTCGTCGCTAATCTTGTCAACCGCTTAACCGAATGCGTTCAAATTTGCACACAACATTCACTTCCCATACGGGAAGGATCTTATACACTTACATTACATATAGGTCACCCCCTGTGACAGGTAATACAAGTTTAAAAATTGCTTACACAAAACAGCGACATCTGGTGGCCGTCAGCGCAAGCGCAACCTCTTTCACACACACTCACACACCACACCCCACCCCCACACAGGGCTATTGTCTTTCATTCATACTCCCTCATAACACACAGAAATCCACACTCATCACACCACACACCCCCACCCACACGCCTGCCAATGTCACTTACTTCACCCACCCTCCCAAAACACACCAAAACACGAATTCCTGGCTGCTACATTGGGAAGCCACACATTTCACACACCCTCCGAATTTAAATTAAAGTACCCTCTTCCACCCACCCACGCACTGCACTCCGATCACACACTACACCTGATACAAGTCCGTGCTTCTCCGCCGGCACCACAGGAACGGTCCGGGACACATCGCATTCAGTAGGGCCGTTGGATGCCAGCAACCAAAATGGCACCAGCGGACCTTGCCCTTACTATGCTATACGGAGACAACAATGACGTCGGTACACCATGTGACATAGTAAGGGCAACAGCCCGTTGGTGCCATATCCTCAGCGGACATTTGCCCTTACTAGGTCAGGAATCCTGACGCACATCTTTCACCGGTGAAGTTTTGCGACATGGCAGCCGGCGGAACAAACCCTAGCACACACCCTCGCCACCGGCTGGCAGTTTACACAAGTAGCCGGAGAGGAGCACGGTGGGGGACCGTTCTTATTTTCCACCGCGTGTTTTTCACAGGGGGGGGGGGCACTGATTCTCCACATCTCCCGAGAGGGGGGCTGTAGCGTGGGTTGCTCTATTTCGCCGGGTTGGGGGGGGAGGGGCCAGGAAGGCGTGCTTCCATATTTAAATTATTCTTTGCTGGTGCTGTTCATTTGGGCTAAAAAAAACACAAAAAAACACAAACTGTACTGCTCTGTTCTGTTTTTTCAACTTAACCAGGCTCAGCTACTGCACCAATTGCTTTCAAATTTGGACACAACCTTGCTTTCACTTTCGGCAAGGTTCTTCTCTATCTAGATTACATAGATGTCACACGGTTACAGAAAAAAACATGTTTTTACATGTGTGTGGGGAAAACAGCGACATCTGTTGGACAGACATGCAACACACGCTACCTACCTTGGGAAATGAAGCTGCTGTACTGCGCATGCGTGGGCGGGAGCGCACGTCGGGCACAGCGGGACCAACATGGCGCTGGGAGGGGCAGCAGCGGTGCACGTCGCGCACAGCGGGACCAACATGGCGCTGGGAGGGGCAGCAGCGGTGCACGTCGCGCACAGCGGGACCAACATGGCGCTGGGAGGGGCAGCGGCGGTGGACCGGCGGCAATATCGGGCGTGGTGGTGTCGGCCGGCCGAAATTCGACACCTGGGAGGAGCTGCGGCGGCGATCTGGTACGGCTCACGTGCACGACAGGAAGGGATCCTCGCTGACCTCGTGCCTTCGGGAGCGGGCCACGCAGAACCGCACAAGAGGGAGAGGGACGGGGGGGGGGGGGGGGGGGGGGGGCAGCTGGGAGGGCATTGCGAGCCGGAGGGGATCAGAATCAGGGAAGGAGATTGAGAGAGGGTGCGGTGTCACTGACAAAAGGGTAGGGAGTAGGCGGGGAGAGGTGACAGTGAGGGGAGGGTGAATGAAGGGGGCAGTGAGTGTCAGTGGAGAGACACAGAGGGGAGAGGTGAGTGTGAGGGGTGAGAGTTGGAGTGGGGACAGGGGAGTGAAGGGGGGGGTTATTGACCGAAGGGGGAGGGGCGAGTGTGAGGGGAGAGAGCTGGAGTGAGGACAGGGGAGGAAAGGGGGGGTGAGTGACAAGGAGGAAGACGATGTGTGACTGAGGTATATGAGCAAGGGGAAGGGGGAGGGGGGGAAAGAACCTGACTCTGCCACTGCAACGCGTGGCTGGGCACAGCTAGTTCAAAATAAGTCTGAAAACATGGCTTTTCAAACAGGCCTTTTACAGAGAGAACAGAGAAAGTAAGTAAGGAAAATCTGGCATTACAAATCAGCACCAAACGACTAGTTACACTTGCCACTGGCAACTATTTTTAAACTCTCACTGATAAAAGTAGATTTAACCTGAAAGTACAAGAACGAATCACATGTAAGCTAACTACGAGACATGTATTCAATGGACATTATATGACATGATTCAAGTAGATATTGTATGAAATGATATGTTACTGCTTATCTATTAAAGTAGTAACATTTGTTTTGCCTATTTGTGCCAGCCTGTAAACCATTATGATGGCTTTTTAAGGAGGCTTATAATAATATCTAAAGGTAAAGAGACAGGGCTGAAGAGTGCAGGAGGGTTTAGAGGGGAAGGTCAAGAGTCACTTATTCATGTTGTGTGTTTTATACTATTTTATATTGTTATTGTATTTTGTTTATTTTAAAATTTTATGTATGTAAAATTTGTAAACTCCCTAAATTGATGATAGGTGGTATAGAAAAAAAGAGAAAATAAAAACAAATAATTAAAAACAACATAAATAGTGTACTGGAGGACAAGGTGTTCAAGGCTGGCTAAGGATTTCCCATAGATGGAGACAAGGACCCCCACGCTCTGCTCCCTGGACATCTCTGGTGTCTCAGAAGAACCAAGAAAGTGGAAAAATTCCACCTTGGCTAATGACAAGAGATGCCCAACCGGCTCCCATCACCAGGACCTTTCTGATATGTAATGAGGACCAACACTGAAAACAGGGCCAGAGTTCCTATTGCAGCAACATCCAATAGAGCTGTGCTAGCTGAAGTCAGGATTCTGCCTGCAGTCCAGCTCATGCTACCCCGGGAGGTAACACAGATTGATCCCATTGGACCTTTGACTGATTCTTCCTATTGACGTATTGTTTTAGGGAAACTTTATGTTTGCACAGGATTGCACACACCGACTTATAGAGTGGAAGAGTAGAGCTATAGAAAGCAAATCATAAAGCAGATGCAGAATGGCTTGCAAGACCCTGAAAATGAAGCAAGAATGCCTGCCTATTAGTTTATAAACTTGGGTGCCTCAGGTAGGACTTGCACAGAATTCCTCCAAAGCTCTCCCTCTTTCTCTCCTTTACCAGCATCACCACCTTTGCTTTGGAAAAACAAGTCTTAGCTTTTCACCCGCTCCTGTCAACACAGGTGTGCCAAAGTTTACCTACCAACTGTCCAATTGTAGTGAATGCAGGTGATAGTGAGCAAAGAACACGCCTGCATCTCGGGAGATAAGCAGTCTCCTTTAGTCAGTCTGGATCCCTACACCTCTGCTGCCTTCCAGCTCTTACCTACCACACCACACAGGGCAGAGGTGAAGGAGTGCCTTGCACAGCTCAGAGAATGGCAGCTTGAATTTGTTTGTAAAGTTTGCAAAGCAGCTTTGAAGCGGAGTGTGAGCAGTACCCACAAGGAATTACTAAAACTATTCTCTAAAGTCGCAGGTGAAGTACCAGCACACAGAATAAAGAGATCCTGAGTCCAGCCCAGAATGCACAGAAACCTAGACTCTATCCCCAGTCTCTGCCCAGCCCAGTATCATTTCTACTGCAGGGCCACAGGCCTCAGACAATCTCTGGCTTTCCCTTTGCTTCATTGCAACTAGGGACCCTCTGAGCCTGTCCCAGGCTTTTTTTTTTATTATTATTATTATTCTGTTACCATTTTTGTCTCTACCATCTCCACTGGGAGTCATTCCATGCATCCAGCACCCTCTCTGTAAAGATGGGATGGACAGGATCTTAAGGCTGGAAACCAACCCCGGGTCCTAACAGATATCCACATGTATGGCATATTTTTAAAGCCCTGGTTGTTAAGGATGAGCACAGGGTGAAAGTGCACGCTCCCTGATAACTTCTTCAAGATTTCATGGAAACTTTGACCCTACAATTTAATGTAAAATTTCTCATGTGAACAGTTACAGTGTGATAAAAGGTTTCACAGCAAGGGAGATGGGAAAATGGAGAATTAGGGCATATTCCCAGGAAAAATAATGCCAGATTAATTGGTCATTGCTAAGATGTCTCTCTACATTTAGAGTGAGAAATGAAGGCTGCCGATGTGAATTAATTGCATGTGGCACAACATGTCTGTTTTCCAGCTCTTTGGCTTTCAGTACAAAAATGATTTCACAGCTCCAGCTGTAGGCATGCCACACCTGCTTTGTGCAGAGAGCTCAGACAGTGCTCCATGTTGCCCTGCTCAGGTCCAGGTAGAATGGGAGGCTTTATTACCAGTGCCCTCAGGCTTCTGGGATTTCTGTAGCTGCAGAGAAACTGAATTAATGTGTTGCCACACCATTTACAACCTGCCCTATAATCAACAAACCTGAAGCTCCCTCAGTTCCTAATTCAATCATCTGAAGAAAGCTGCAGGGTGCCTGCCTTCAGTCTCAGCTCTCTCTGCTTCCTGCCCCAGTCCCTCCCACAAGCAGCCTGCAGGGAACAGGAGAGGGAGGGGGAGAGGCCCAGACTGGAACAGATGGCACAGAGGAGAGAAGAGACACTCAACTTCCTAATCTAGCCCCCCCCACCCTCCTGAAAGGAACAGGAGAGGAGGGATGAAATTGGCATGGACAGAGAAAGCAGTCAGAATGTTTGATCCCTCAAAGATTTCTTAACTCAAACCAAAGATGATTTTGATGTAATTCCTGGATGGAGCGATGGCCCTTCAGAAGAATTTCATCTGTATATAAAGCTTCTTGTACCTGCATATGTGGCCCAGCAGACACCAGATACAAAGACCTGAGGGTGCTTTGTAAATCTGGTGTCTCACAGCTGGCAGAGAGGGAGCTAATTTCAATCCACTGCAGCCTTGATGACCGGTACTACTGCTGTCAAGTTTCAGACTTGGGCTAATTCATCTCTTTTTTGTGTCTGTCACCATCTGCCCTTGATATGTGCACATATCATTATGCGTAATTCATAGCATGGAAAACGGTGAATACTGAGGACTTTTTTAGCACACATAAGCTCATCTACTCTGAAACATGACAAGGACTTCCTAAAGAAAGTATAAAAAGGATGGTTGCACTATTTCAATTCAAAACAAAAATGACATCTCACGGTTAGAAGTTTGTAATTTTTGTCTTTACTCGATCAAGAGTTGATTTTTGTATTTGGTACATTTTGTATTTATTTTAAACAATATTTAAATTATACACAATGTGAAATGATTTAAATAAAAAAATAATAACTTGCATAGTCAGAGAAGTGAATCTTTTTGCAAAATTAAGCAAATTTGCCACAGAATTGCTGCAGAATTTTGAAAGCCCTGCCACCAAATTTGCTAACTCTTGCCACAGAATCTTAAAAAAATAAATTCTGCCCCAAAATCTAGGGATTTTGGGGCTCTGGTCATTGCTCTTCTATGCTGGATGTTAATAAGGGCGTTGGTTTCCTCACCCATTACCAGACAGTGCTCTGATAGCTGTAAACCCTGCAGTCTGGCTTTCTCCTACTGCATTACCCTGATGAAAGGCACCGATCTCTCAAAAGTTGGCCACAAATGTGTTAAATTCCTCCAATGAAAAGGCCTCGCCTACAAGCTATTTGCTGACCTTAATGTCAAAAGATAAGACCTAAATTGCAATTGTAGAAGGAAACTGCTGCAGCAAATGACTGAAATTGCAACCACTAATAACAGCTATAGAGTTGCAATTAATACATTAATTGGGTTCTGATAAAGTGCCAAGAGACAGGCAATGGTATCTTCAGTTCACCCCCTCCCCCCCATATGCACACACCCACACCCTTCCCCTCCCCGATTCTACCACCTCCGCCCTTCCTTCTGCTGCCTATCTCAGCTCCTCAGGCTCCACCTTTGCCCTCACACTGCAAGTCATCAAGTGAGATCCTGTTAAACAAAATTGCAGCTGCGTAAAAAAAAAACAAAACAGGTCAGGGAAAAGGCAGTCGCTAGCCATTCCCCCTTCTCAAAGCAAAAGTCAATTAAAAGAGGTTTTGCCTGAAGCAGGAGGCACAGCTGCTCTAAGAAAGGGGCCATTGCTGGGAGAGCAGCAGGTATAACAACCCAGCCTTCCCAGTGGCCGAGGACCGTGACAGATGCCCCTGACAAAGACTGGCTCTGTGTACCTGTCAGCTTGCCCCGCGGCCTTCCATGCTCACAGAACAAAAGTGCAAAAAGGCACTTTGCAATCACCCGAATGGATGAGCTTTGTCCATGGAGGAGAGGGAGGTGGGTTCTGGTCATAGAAGAGGTGGAGTCTAACTTTGAGGGCCGGTCTGGTGGTGCTGCTGCGCAGACAAGTGGAGGCACTTGGGTTCCATTCCCTGCCATGGCCTTCCACTTCCGGGTTGGCTGGGGCTGGGCTGCTACTGAGGCAGCGCTCACAGCCCCCTAGGAGGCAGGGGAGAGTCGGAGTCATTGCTCAAGGGTGACACCTAGTGGCTGGATTTAGGTGCCAAGATTCTGGATTCCATGGCCTCCGGCCCGGGACCATCACTGCAGTGCCCGGACTAAACGCATTGGGAGCAGAGGGTACAACGTAAAGGTAACGATCCCCGGGTAAATGAAGGCTCATGGTGCCAGCCGGATCCCAGCCCTGGCCTCAGGTAAGCTGGAAGTACAGAGGAGGAGGAAATGCACATTACTACGTTCCTGGGAGGACCTCATACCTTGCATCTAAACATTTTGCAAGCGTACAGGGGATGGCTGTATTGGAAATATAATTTTTTCGTAGTGTGACTCTTCTACCAGCGCTTTTTTCATGTTTGTAATTAAACAGAGAGTTATGGAGGTTTGATCACAGATCTCTTCCCCACGCAGTGACTGGGCAATTGGCATATTACTTAGTTTCTAGGTACTCAAAAGATTTGGGACTCGCGCCCTAGGCCAAATGATGTGGTGACTTGAAAACTTCCTGCCAAAGAAGGTTTAGTGGGTTCGTCCCCCAAAGATAAGGGTTCATTTGATTCCCCTGCCATGATCAAAGAGTGCCTGATCTCTCCAGGCAGTCTTCTGTCTGATGCAGTGCTCAGCCATAGTCAGCTTGAGTGTCAGACAGAGGCCCACCCAAGTGGAACAACTCTCCCACTCCTAGGGCCATCCTGCTTAGAGACCCCATGCCCTGAAATAATTAACCTCAACAAACATGTCCCTTCCCACCAGCCATCCCACCACCAGTCCAGTCAGCCAGCCAGCCAGCCATCCACCCACCCCAATGCTTGCAGGCTGCTGCCTCTCTGGAACAGCTGATATCTATTCTCACTGAGTTTGCACCAGGTGGTGACTGAAATCCCATGCTGCTGTCTCGCCATCGCACAAGACCAGCGTGAGATTTCAGGTGCTGTGCAACTCAAACTCGCCAAAAGCTGCATTGCCCTGGGTGACATCGGCTGTGCCAGGGGCTGTGTCAGCAGTGAGCAAGGGATGAAATTTGCGGTCCTGGCCCACAGGTTCGAGGTGCAGGCCTCATGGAGGAAAAAGAATACAACTTCCTGGATACATGGAGATGTAATTCTGATTTCCCTGAGTTAGCACAAGTCTGAAACTCGTGCGCATTGCCCTGGGTCGGCTTCAGCCCTTGTCGTTTGGCGTCACTGCTCTCAGCTTTCACACTTGTGCTAATTCAGTCCCTTTTTCTGTCTGTTACCCTGTGCCGAGCAGGAGGATCATTTGAAAGCTTTTCCAAATGTCTTCTGAAAATTGGTCCCTGGTTGTGGACAAAAGCATGGGGGGGGGAGGAAGTGGGGCTGGGTCAGGAGAGGGAAGGTGCAAAGCCGCTGCACTGACCGCAGGTCCTTTTGATTATGAAAGGGGAACTCCACTGGGAGCTTCCATGTAATAAATGAGCTTGCAGGTCCTCGGGGAGAAAGTAGCCCAGGGAGGCTGAACACTGCCCCCAAGCCAGGGGGTGCAGTTTTCTGTGATTTCCCTGAGAAAAACAAGACTACAGCTCCCTGCATGCAATGGGGTAAAACCAGGGCTGGAGCAACCTGCCCCTTCCCATGTGGAGCTATATGGGCACCCCTGTTTAGACAACAAGGGACCACCACAATGAGATCCTGCAGGAGATCTGAATTACAAACCCCAGAGGGCATCATCTCCATACATACACTGGGATCCTGCGGGCAAACCTCCAGTTCATTCAGCGGTGGCTGTTTGAGCTGGATCAAGCCTGGCAGCCAGATCCAGTCCTGCTTTTCTTCCCCACTAGTGTGTTCTGGAATCTGCCATCCTATTTTTTAAGAATGACCTGGCTCAGGTGACATCACTACCTAAGCTATAACAATGGAGGACATTGTCTCCTGAATTTGCAGGAACGCTGTGGAATGTGCACCACATACAATGGAGGGCATTGTCTCCTGTTAGAGAGGAAAAATATCTTCTGGTTAGCTTGTCAAAATGAAATCGGTCAGAAGTGGATGAGCAGCGCTGATTACCTTAGAAGACCAGCAGATGTTGCAAGATGCAAGCTATCAGGGCTAAGAGCACTCTGTCCAGCTACTTTACTGGGATTGTTTTAATAATTTTGTCTCCTGCACGCTGAGATGCTGTAGAAATTCCCAGTGGAAGCCAGTGTCTCCTGAAATCTGATCTTCAGGCCTTGACCCTCAGCCTAGGCCTTCCTCAGCCCTGCACAAGATAGACGGCACTCTTCCAAAAAGTAACATTCTGCACCAGCCTATTTGTGTAATTCAAATAGGTCCTTTCACCTGCAGGCATGAAACATCTGAGCTTTGAAGGCTTAGAGTTTCATAGAAAGCAATTTTGCATGATTGCATACAAAAGAAAACTCTTGCTCTAGGCACCGAGAACTTGACAAGGTGATGCCCTTGAGTAAGAGAGAGAGAAATTTCAGCTTCTGCTGATCTGGTTTATCAAGGGTTATAGACAGAGGCACAGAATGCCCTCTGTGAACCAGACCCCTGTTTCTGTAAGAGCAAAAGCTGAGCCTTTACTAAACTGTCCCCCCTCTGGGAAATCCAGCCTGGTAGTCAGAACAGCACCAATAGCCAGAGAAGAATACTGTTTTCTGGCACTTACACACAATCCCTCCCAAGCGCAGTTCTGAAAACCGGTTGTGATTTGCTTTTAGCCACCCAGGGGTTCCATTTTTACTTTGTCAGGATAGGCAGATCCAGTCCTGCTTTTACTCCACTGCCTTCTTGAACTTGGAGTTGTGATTTCCCCAAATAAAAACAAGGCCACCACTCCATGCAATGGAATAAAACCAGGACTGGATCTATCCATCCTGAAAAAATTGAGCCAAGTTGACCCACCTCTGACACCAATGGAATAGCCACCAAATGAGCTCTGAGTACTGCAGGGTCACAAAATGTCCTCCTACCAATGGAAACATGCCAGACCTCTTTATAGTATCTCATCATGGAAAACTCGTGCACAAACAAACCCAAGAGAGTGCTTATCATAGATAGGAGCAGAGTTACATAACATAATAGAAGTCAGGAAATCATTGTAGACATCTTCCTTCCTGGTTGCTTCTACCTACGAAGCTCTAGCGAAGGTAAGAGTACCTCCCAGCTGTCAACTGTAGAAGCTTGACCACCTTCACTGTTGTAGCTGTGGCCATCACCCTTCTTTATCCTTACACCATCCCCACTCCAACCAGTGCACTAAGGATATCTCCTAGCTGTCTGTTTTACAAGCTTGACTACCTGCTGGGAATATATCATTCCTTTTCCCTTGCTGAGAAGAATATCCAGAAGCCTGATGGCCCTATTAGGAAAAGTCCTGATTATATTGAAGATTATGTCAAAGCCTTGCTGCCATTTCCTGTTGCTTGACCTTGCCACTTGCCCTTCGGAGCTTGACCCAGCTCTGTGCAAGACAGTTTTGTCTGCTCCTCTTTTTGGCCCTTTGCTCTTCCGTGTGATGGAGCATGTACGTTTCCATAGTTAGCCCAACACCTGGCCTCTCTTCACGCAATGACTTTTTCCCACCATTCCCCCACCTGCGGGTAGAGCGGATGCAGTAAGTGGAGAGCCAGACAGGACTCAATAAGTTGGAGATCTGGATGCTGTCTCTTCCTGCTCCACCATGCCCCCTGCGGTGGATCTGTCCTCTGGTTTACTGACAGCCTTTCTTACACGAGCTTGTCCGGCCCGTCTAAGCTTGAACTTTTTTCTGGAATGACCTTCTGGCATGGCTTTATTTCATGTAATACCCGATGCTATAACTTTGCCCTCGAGATCATTTTCAGAAGAATGCAGCAATATCAGAGTCTTGGAATTAGGGATGGGGTCAGGGGGACTGTTGGGCCACTTGCCTGATTTCGGGGGGGGGGGGGGGGGGGGAATGGGGCAAAAAGAGGAATCTTTACCTGTGACCTGATTTCTTCCCCTGCACGGTGCGGGGGGGGGAGGTGTTTCACTGTCCTCTCTCTCTCTGGATCAATACAACCAGCAGGGGAGGACTGTGAGCCAGCACAGCTCAGAGAAGCCAAACAAGACGCATGTGACCTCCTTTCCTCAGTCCATATGGCCTTCCCTACGCCTTTCCGTGCTCAGTGGCTCAAGAAATAGTGTGACTACTTTTAAAAGGTTACAGCCACTCTGTCATGAACAGAATTAATTTCTAGAAAGGAAATGTGTTGTAGCATTGCTGGGGCAGAGTGCAGGGGAGCGAATCAGAGAAACTTGTTCCTTTCTGGCTCTCACTCAGCACTGGAGTGACAGAGGTGCAGTGACCCATGGAAGAAGGGTGCTGGAAGGCAGGGCAGCAGAATATTGTCCTTCCATGCTCTGACCATGTGACGATGCTTTTCCCCATCGGACAGAATGATTATTAAAGAAATAAAGTGGCCCCTCTAGTAAAGCAAGTCATCCTGGTTTGACTGCTCTGGGACTCCCCAGCTCATACCTATAGGGCATTCTCCTTTGGCAAATTAGTGCTCTGCACCTTGAAAAAGGACAAGCCGGGGTGCATTGGTGGGTCAGAGTGTACGGTGAGGGAAGGAAACCTTTAACTCTGTGCATAGGCAAAGGTTATTTTCGGGGGCGAGGGAGCTGGGGTACAGTGCCCCTACCACCCCCCAAATGCTCCAGGTGCAAGTCCCCTCCCCTCAGATTGAGGCCTAGAGCCATTCAGCTGTGATTTTGTTTCTCAGGGGGGTCACGAGGGGGGTGTCACCACAATAGTGGGGCCCCTCCCCTGAAAAAGCTCGCAGCTCTATGGCATGTTCTTTTGTCACACAACCAAACACCGTATGACAAAAGAGCGCGGCGAGTGGCACTCCCATAGTTGTAAATAAAAGTAATCGAGGATCAGGGGTCCCCACCCCAAAAAACACCTCAACCTGATGGGGTATAGTGTACCCCCCAGCATCCTCTCTCCACCTCCCCCCAAAGGTGCCAAGTTCCAAAAATGGGGTTCAGGGAGCTCCCCACCTCTCGCCCCCAAACCTTAAAATTATGCATCTGGTCCAGCGATGGGGCTTGGGTGCCTCCTTGCACCCCTCCTGGTTGATGCCAACCTGACCTTGCCCCTGTCATGTGACTGGATTTGTATGTTCAGGGTTTGGGGAGTGTGGGAGGTTCCCTGAACCCTTTGGGGAGAGGGGTACACTATATCCCACCAAGTAGAGGTGTTTATTGGGATGGGGACCCCTGAACCCCCAATTACTTTTTATTTATAACTTTGGAGGTGGGGGTGGGAGCTACCGCCGCACATGAATTTGACACAATTTTTTTTATGGGGGGGGGGGCACAGCCCTGAACCCACTCAACCTTTTCTTTAGCCATGGGTTTTGGGGTTTTTTAAGGTTCTGGGCACTTTCCATGTGATGTGGGAGGCTCAGGATCCGCATTAGGGTCCCGGGGCTCCTGCATCACATTTACGTGATGTTATTTTATCGCAGCTGACCACTTTCTCTATCATCCGCGATAAAATATTTACATCAAACGGCCTATTAATGACCTTCTTTGCATACATTTGCGTTATTCATGCATGCAAATTGCATGCAAACAGGTTATTGCAATAGCGGAGGGAACCAGGGCTGGGCCGTGCAAATAATCACATATATCGCGCATTAGAGCACTAACGCAGCTTGATGCATCACCCAGCAAGCAAGCAAACTACACCTACAACTCTATGTAACATAAGACCTCATGTTTCAGGTTGGATCCGGTGGCCAGTGTTTGCCTGTTTTTATCAGATTTATCACATACAGAATTGTAACTTGCTGCATTCCATAATTTATGTCTTTTGCCTTTTCACTTTGTCTCTGTCTCTTAATCCCAGTGCCCCAGGCTCCAACACAAGGTAAGACACTCCTGAGAAGCAAAGGAAAGGTGAGAGGAGTCACTGCCCTTGGGGTCAGTGCAGGATTTATCAGTAATGCCTGCCCTCTGCAGGTAGAGCTGGGAAGTGCAACACCATTTATTGCAAGCTACAATCCAGACTGAGAGTCGCGTAGGGCAAGTGAGCCGGGGCGCAACCACGCTTCTTATAATCGACTCCCGAGGAAAGGGGGTGAAGTTGGCGTGCAGTCCTTAGGGATATATGGCAGATGGAGTGCGTTTCCTCAGAGTACGTTATTATGATCAGCCCTGATAGAAGCTTGTGCCAGGCTCAAGCAGGTTACATAAAAACTTTTGCATTGATAGTGAAATTGTTAAATGGAGGTGCTTGAAAGTGGTCCCTGGGTGGAGATCGTGTGTATTTCGCCTGGGCCCTTGAAGGAGCCTGAGTGAGAACCAAGTATTCCCAGCCACACAGGGTCAAAAGACTTTTTAACTGAATTTCCTTACACTGCTTTACCTAGGGAGGACTTTTGCTTCTGTTTTAAGAATAAGGCCAGAGCAAATGCTCTGGGTAGGAAGTTTGCAGCAGTTTCATTAGAAGAGGGAGAAACCGGTTGGAATGTGGTGATAGTTGCAGTTCTGGGATATTTGTAACGTGAGAGTGTCAGGGGTGTGGAAGATGAGGTGATCTGTATGAGCTGTTTTCAATAGCGGGGCCAAAGCTTTGGAACTCCCTATCTGAAACGTTACATTTGATGCCCGAAATAAAGAGATTTAAATGAGAGCTGAAAATATGGCTATTCAAAAATGCATATAAAACATCAGAATGCAGAGAACTACAATAACAAGAATGACAAAAGATAATAACTGAAGAATGAGTAATAAACTAATGAGAGAATGTAAGCAGAGTAAGACAACGTACTGACTTATATGTGAAAACTGTTAAATTATAATTCCTGATCTAATAGCCTTAACTAAACTAACTTAACTCAACTTTAACTAAAATATATTAAAACATCTCAGTAGATTTATATTAATCCCTGTTCTGCTGATGTAAAGTATGAATATTACTTTTGAAAACCGTTGTGATCTTTATATAAAATGTCTAAATAAATAAATAAAATAAATAAATGAGCTGGGATACCCTCTCTGATCAACCTAAGAGGGGACTGGGCCTTGCCCCTCCCCCATTCCTCCCGCCTGCTCTGGTCAGGCTCGCTCCTGAGGTTTTGCTGCTGGATGCTAGAATCTCACATCCCCCACTGCTTTTGCAGCATGGTGTTTAATGCTGCTCTTCTGCCCGCAGATATGCCACTAGGGGCTGTCAAATGCTTCCTCTGGTACAGTGCCACAGAGGGGGACTTCATGTACTAAACTTGCACGATAACAGCCAGAAGAGAATCCAGAAAAGGCACTCCCAGTACTGGAACTCAACTGGGGGTCTACAGTGACGTGTGCCCACTGAGGTCCCGTCTCTCCCCAGGACTCACTTTACCAATGGGGTCTCCTAGGTTTTTTTAAGTGACTTGGGGTAAGGTCTGTACTTGCCTATATCTGATTTCCTGCATGTAATTACTGTAATTAATTCAACAAAGTTGTCTTAAACAGCTCATGGAAGTGTTTTACAGCAGGTGACTATTTACATTATTTTTTTTTTCCAAATGGCTCCACCATTAGTTGTTGACTGATTGCCTACAGGGGCAGGACTTGAACTGTCAGTGGTGCACACACCCGGCTGTGGAGAAATAAAAAGTAGAGAGGGCCCTAGACTTTTTAGCAATCGCATTTCAGAACTGCAGTCTCTAGCCCTTGGGAGAGAGCACTGCCAATGTCAAAGGCCCACGTATTTCCTGGCAATCTGCTTGCCCCAACCCAGCTCAGCCATCCCAAGGCGCCGGGCACATTTCACATTATTCTTTAGCTACTTAAAAAATACAGATTCCCTGTCCTAATGTACTTTTGCATTTATAATGGCAGTACTTTTAATGCATGTGTGTGTGAATGAATGCTCACTATGCAATGGTTGGCCACCAGAGTGTGCAGATGAGTTTGCATTTAGAATTTTGCAAGCCCCTATTTTGTTAGATTATAAAGGTGTGTAGCATTCACCGGGGCTTTTACTGCTATGACTGGTTTTGGTTTGTGGTTCACTGGGAATGGCTGACAGAGAGAGACATCTCCTATGCTGGGAACATTCAATACAAAGAACATGCGTGCCCGACTTCAGAAATGCATGAGTCAGAAAAGTTTTACTAAACACCTGATAAAGAAAAGATATTTTCTGAAAGTTTCTCGCCAGTGACTATCACAATGCATAATATAATCCTCTGTGTGTGACTACTCTGGGACTCCCAGTTTACAAGCTAAACCCATGTTTTCACCCTTTTAGTTACTTCATAGTGAGACTGCCACGCCTCATACCCACCTGATCTCAGACAAAAAGGGCCCCCAGAAGATTCATATCCTGTGCTTTGCACCCCACATCCCCTGTGCTGGAAAGTGAGATGCAAATGCTGAGCAGAAAATGGAGCAGGCTGTGACCCAGGAGTGCCAGAGCTGCCAAGCCGCAGGCGACAAAAGCCTCTTATCAACAGAGAAGAAATGAATGTGAATACAAAAAGAGTAAGAGGAAGCAATGCCCTGGAAAAGCTTCTCGACCTGAGCCACTTGCGTCTTCCAGCTGCTTGCTCTGCCGCTGCAGGCACATCCCGCACAGGCACTGCTGCAGAGCACCAGTTCCTGGAAATCCCTGAAGAGGGCAAAAGAGAAGAAAATCGTGTTGGCAGGGGGGGGGGGAGGGGGGGTGGCACGTCTGTCCTCACACACGCACACTCATCCACTACGTCCACATTAAGATCCTGCTCACTTAGGGGTAGATTTTATGAAAGTACGCCCGCACGTACTTTTGTTCGCGCACCAGGCGCAAACAAAAGTACGCCGGATTTTAATAGATACGCACATAGCCGCATGTATCTTTTAAAATCCGGGGTCGGCACACGCAAGGCTGTGCAAAATCGGCAGCCTGCGCGCGCCGCGGGAATGCCCCCGATGACACGCCGGCCGCGACATGCGCCCCCCCCCCAGGAAAGCCCCGGGACTTATATGCGTCTCGGGGCTTTGCGTGTGCCAGCAGCCTATGCAACATAGGCTCGGTGCGCGCAGGGGGAGCTTGGAGCAGGTTTTCGGGGGGTACGCGCGTATCTTACGCACATACCCCTTTGAAAATCTGCCCCATACTGCTCGTAAAATATTACTGTGAGAAGGAAGAAGCTAGGAGAGATGGCTGCAGCCAGGTTTCCTGGGATTAGCACTGCAGCCGTCCTCAGACACACTGGGCATGTTTTATCCTAGTACCATTAAATTACACATATTTATGATTTGGAATTAGAGGGCTCTGGAGAGATTATCTGGTGTCAGGAACCCACTGTTGCTGTCTTTGGTGCTAGAATTAACGCAACAGACTGTTTGGTACCTGTTTTGACAGCCTCTGCAAGCTTTCCATTCTTCCTGAAGACCCTGGAACACGGAAAGGATTCTAGTTTAATGGCCTAGATGAACCTTCCTCATAAGTGGAGAATAAATAAAGACCCCAAGTTCATAACTATTTGGATTCTTAGCATTTTAGCTTCCAAACATATGCTGGGGTGTACCAGCTGGACTGAACTGACCACTATTCAACACGGCTGTCACCATGACCCAAAAACAAGATTCAGTGACTTCATAGATCGGTGTCAGGCTTCAGCGACTCCATGGAGCAATCTGGTGTTTGCGCTGTCTTCATTTTTGTACCTCTTTCTACTGGACACTGTAAGGGACAGGAGAGCTGTTCACGGTTTTTCACATCCTCTGTCCATAGCAGGTCTTCCATATTGGAAATGGGACTTGATAAACCAGGGCTAACAGCGTGCTCTTTCTGCTCTGTCTCCAACACAGGCATCTCTGTCTCTTTCTCATTTATTATGGATAGTCTGAGAAGCAGGCTGGCTTAACATGCTAGGTTGAAAAGCAGTCCCCTACCAGGTAGAATAATTAAAGGCACAGTACTATTGGTAGAAACTGACATAAGACCAAAGGCTAAATGCCATGGCTTCATCTATCTATTGCATCCCAATACTCTTTTGTAATAGGCATGCCTCTTCTCCTTGCTACGTACTGAATGCCTGCTCATCCAGCAGCTTGTAGTAAGGGGCAATCTCTTGCTCCAGCTGGGTCTTGATGTCCAGGAGCATCTTGTATTCATCGCTCTGGCATCAGAGTTGGTATAATTCATCTTCCAGGCTGCTGTTTGCACCCTGCCGCTGGGCAAGCTGCATGGCGTACTGGCTCTTGGTTTCTGCCAGTGAGAACTCCAGGGTGGCTTTCTGCCAGGTAAGATAAGAATGTGAACAATTCAGCTCGTTAATCCATTGATGCCAATCGCTTGAAGATTTTGATACAAATAATATTTGTAGTCATCAATGTGCCACTGAATAAAATCATTCCAGGATTGGAGCTTGCTATCCTGGGATAAATCAAAAAAAGTCTTCTGGGAGGATAAGAGTCTGGGTTAATAGATCGAGATCCATAGCCCTATGAAGTCAGGGGAGCAATGTGTGGAACTTCTGACATATAGGAAAGATTATCATGACATGGTCAGTCCATGGATTAGATGCAGAGGGACAGCTTGCCAACGGCTTATGACCTTGTTGTCCTCTCCATTTTTGGGACCAGAGGACTAAGGGGAACCCCATCTGGGTTCGTTCTGGCCTATGAATTTGAAAAAGGCAGGCTAGGCATCTGGAAGGAAGTGGCAGAAAAGCAAATTAGTTACGGATGAACTCTCCCTAAAAAAACAGTTTTAAGCATTACTTGCTCGAAATAAAGTGCGCCAATAAAGACTCTCAAAAATGCCCTTAGAAATGTCGAAATAGACCTAAGCTCTTCGTTAAGCTTTCATCCCGTTTTTCTGGAATAGTGGACCACTCTCACCTAAGCACAGCAAAACGCACTGCTGAGGATTTTGCCTTGGCCTTTGAGACTAGGATCCCTCCTATCAGCTGGCGTCTACTATTGACAAAGCACACTCTGTCTCTTCCCGTGCCTTTAAGAGATTTTCTTCTGCCACTCCTCAAGTATTATTGAATCAGAGGTGTGTTTCCTTCTCACCACAAGACCCCTGATTTAGGTCTCTTCCCATTCCTAACTGATATTTTCCATAGCAGTTTAGAGCAAGGATCGTTGCCAGACAACCTTAAGGTTATTTTCTATTTATCTTACCCAACTTACCCATGTTGCTTGCAGCTATTTTTTTTTTGGGGGGGGGGGGGTATTCTTTGCCTGGGCTTTTACCTTATATGGTATGCATGTTTAATTGTTATTTATTAATTTTATGTTGTGCAGATTGGATTTTATTGTGAATCACTTTGATTACTATACAAAGAAAGGCGACAAATCAAATTTAATAAACTAAACTAATCTGGGAGCACCTTTAGTATTCACATTATCTATTTGCTTCTGCATGTGAGGCCTTAACATTCTACCAGGGCAGCCTCCATGGATGTGCAGTACACATCCCCACGCTCATTATGTGCGCCGTGAGAGAGAGGATGGGAAATCGCCTTAATCACCTTTAGCAGTGTGGCAAGATCCATCTGAAGTGCATAGCTCCACTCACAGCTTCCTTGTGGGATAAGAGACCAAGCAAAGGCTTCTTGTGCATAGAAAAGCAGACACAGCTGGGACTCCTGTGCACATGTGGTGCTCCATTGACTATGAACCAATCCTGACCGGGACTGATTTGCTGGGTGAGGAGGGAATTGCTTGGGTCTGAAGTCATCAGTGCCCAGCATGGCCCACGTGTTGTCCAAAGTAGCTGCCACGATGTAGGAAACAGGATGCTGCAGAGAGATGAAACCCGAATGGTTGCATTTTCCCATTAGAGCAGACACGCCCATGCCAGCTCGGGACCGTACAAGCAAGTCTCATCCCTCCTACATCTGCGCATGGATTCCCCACATTCTTGTCAAAAGCTGCTTCCCAGAAATGCCCTCTTCTTATATCCCATAAGTACACAGAAACAATCCGAGACTTTGTCACTTTTTCCTTTCTTTACACAGATGGTTCCTAACAGGCCTGAACACTCCCATGTAAAGCTCATGAGAGAAGCTGCAAACCAAGATCCCCCAGGGCACATTCAAGCTTAAGACATCCCCAGACTTTTACATCTCACTGGCACCTGTGTCTACATTTGAAAGCTGTTAAAGAGGAGATTCGGGACAGAAAAGAGGAAGAAGAAAGCATTTTTAGATGAAAGCAAAAATATTAAGCAAGAGGGGGTTCTCCCTCCTAAATAGGAAATGATGGCCAATCTACGGGAATATCCCCTAATTGGCTTTGAAGGTGAAGCCATTGTTGGCAGAAAGACATAGAGAAACATTATATCCATTGCTTCTCCTTCTGGGTCTAAGCAGAAAAGTATTGCCGTTGGATCCGTGTCACTTTGCACCTCATTGTTCACCGTATAGGGAAATTCCTATATCAGAACCAAGCACCAGAGTTTCTCCGCTGCTCTTACAGTGGGAGGCAAAATATCATTATGGGGACAATCTTCAGGCTGCCCAGGCCAGTCTTCCCACCAATTTTCAAAGGAAAAAGGCCTTGCCGAGATTTGCATCCACCTTTTCTGACCAAACAATGCGCCTCGATTCCTCCCCTTGCTAATCTCATCCCAGGAATACCTCCACGGCAACGCAGGTAAACGTGTGTGCGTGTGGCTTGTGGGCAGTTTTCTGACAGGCGATTTGTACCTCATGAATTTTAGATTCCTAATTGAAAACCAGGTCCTGCGTCCGTTGGAAAAGGCCGGTTGAAAACTTGTCAGACCTGTTCCTGGAGGTCTTCAATTGTCTTGTAAAACTGACTGTAGCCATAAGCTTTCCTAACAGGGCCTTGCTTCTCCTGCCTCACAGATTTTGCACTGCCCAGGCTAAAGGTTCCACAAGCCGCACACGTTTACCTGCGTTGTAGTGGAGGGATTCCTGGGATGTGATTAGCAAGAGGAGGAATCGAGGAGCATAATTTTGGTCAGAAAAGATGGGTGCAAATCTCTGCAAGGCCTTTCTCCTTTCAGAAGTGGTAGGAAGACTGTCCAGGTGGGATGCCAGAAAGTCATTCAGTTTCTGCATGGTCACTTCATCGTCAAAGAGGAACCCATCGCCAGCTCCAAACTAAGAGCCAGAGCCACCTTAACCGGCGTCAAAACCTGAGTCATGGACAGACTCAACTCAACCCATTCCCCCATTCCTCACTCCTCCACCTTTGCTGCTAGGGGAATATTTCCCTAAGGAGCTCATCCTGCCCCCACATCCTCCTGTCTTGATGGAGGAAGTGTGAGAGCGCTGGCTGTCTCTCTGAAAGTCAAGTCATGATGAAAAGGAATCAAACATCCTGCCTGACATCTTAAGTCTCTGGCACAGATTGATCTAGAATATCAAAACCCTCGGCCTCATCCAAGTGGGTGACACCTTGGAAAAAAATCCTTGTTTGCCAGCATTATGGTTTATGCCAATAGTGAACTGAATGTTTGAGGGTTTTTTTTTGTATACCTTAGCCTTTCACTTGGCTATCAATTTTTTTTTAACACTGTGTTTGTTTTCTACAAAAAATTTCATTTAAACCAAGTGGCTTTGTGCCAAATTGGCTGGGTTTAAGGGGCTTTTTTTTTTTATTTAGATTAAATCAATTATTTTATACTTTAAGAAAGGACTTCCCTAGTCACACCCTCCAGGCTGCAATAAATCAATTGGTACAGATGGATTTATTGGAAAGTGTGAGGTATGTACTGTACCTGAGGTTAGCAGTGATTGATTAACTTTTGGTTTCTATCAGCCGGAGAAGATCGCAAACCCTCTCATCCTGTAATCAGTCTGCACTCCCACAGGGAAACAGCAGCAGATGCATCTTCTGCACATGGGCAGTCATGCTTGCCTCCCTGGCCAGACCTCTGACTCCTCAACAAGCATTATAAAGCCCCTGCAAATGAGAAAGTCAAAGGGACTTTGGGACAGATGGTGTGAGAGGTTTCTGGCCAGACAAAAGACATTGGCCCATGCCGGTTGGCTGGGGTCGTCAGAACTACAATTGAAGATGGCTGCCTCGCCAGGGCCAATAACAGTAAGCAAAGGAATGGGGGTCGGATCTAGAGGGAAGGCGAAGCCCAGAGATTTCATTTTGAGATCCCTGTGTGTGATTTAAGGCATTTACTGTGCTGGTACTGGTGCAGCTTTGTCTGTGGAGAGCATTCCTTATTGTATCTTGGGCCATCGCCTTCACCAAGCTCTCTCCTGTAGCCAGGGGGTTTTACCCAGAGAGTGGTCTGGATTGTTAGTGCCCAGGCCCTGTGAACTCACTTCTTAGCGGGAAATGAGGGAGGGATAGCTGGCAAGCACAGGCTTAATTTTAGCTTCCCAGACCGGACTCTCAGAGCCCCAGTCTCTCCTATCAGGGAAAGGTTTGAAGTTTAAAAGCAATAAATTGAACAAGACTGAAGTTCTTGGGATGAGCTAATTGAAGTCAGTTCTATTCAACTAGACATGTCAGAAAGGGAGTTGAAAAATACAATTTTTTTTGTTAGCATGGAGGTGGGTAGAAATAGAAAAGCAGGAGGCTAGGTGAGGTACCTGGTGATGGTCATGGGTTACAAGGTTTGTGTACCTCAAAGTGAGAGTAACTAGCTCAGAGTGGCCTATTAGCAGGAGATAAAGTTCCCCCTCCTGGTTCTTTGTCAAGACCCAGAACTCAAGACTTCCTGCTTTAAAGTGTTCTCTGATATTTTATTTTATGAATGATCCCTGCTGCTTTGGACCTTATTTGTTGAACTCTAGTTATCCCCAACTTGTTAGATGAACATTTAAAAAAAAAGAAAACTCCATTGGAGACACCAAGAGATTAGCAATTCAATGGATTTGACTTCCTTCCTGACTCGTTCTGTTTGTGTTTGATGTTATTCCTTTTTTTTTTTGTTTACAGATGTGCCAGAGGCATTTTCCTATTGCCTGCATGACTGACACTTTTAAAAGCAGATAGAAATGAGCATGAATATACATTTGGGGCATAAATATTTGATCTCTGTCCTGCACAGGTGGCGTGTTAGTACAGACCAGCCAGGCAAAGACTTTCTCCCTATGCCGTAAGCCGGAGTATTTCTAATTGTGCACAATATTACTGCTTTGTGGGAGTCATTCTGACATATTCTAGCATACACAGAGAGTAAGGCAGTCTTTGCACACAAAAAAACTCTTTTTAGGTATTGCATTAATAGCAAGATTGTAAAGTAAGCAGTATCTCATTTTAATTCTTTATAATGTGGTTAGCATTTGCAAAACTTTTCTGAAGCCCAGCCCACTGGCATTTTCTTACGATGTAACCTCTCAGTATCCCAGGCACTGCCACGGTCTCTCGAGACTGCACCCCCTCATGTCAGCTGTTAAAGTTTTGTGCAAGCAGCATCTTCATCCTCCATGACACATCCACCTCCGACCATCCAAAGCAAGAAGAGATCGGGAGCCTCAGTCCAATATGGAAACATACAGTGCTAACCATTGGGCCATTATTTAATATTTCTAGGTATTAGTCTGAAGCCAGCCTCTATTAATACGTGAGTACTAAGAACCTGAAGAAGGCCTTCCAATGAAACACATCCTACTGATTCTCCATCCTGATCCTTTATGAATGCAATAAATAATTATTGATAATGCATTATCTCAAAACAAGGAATAGCTGCTGCACCATTCTCCATGTCCAACCTGAGGACTCTAGTAAGTACTAAAAGGGCTTATCACCAAGTGAGGAAATGAGATTTCCAGCTAGACCTCTGCCCTAAAGATGAGAATGCCACTGACCAGCAAGAAGAAACCCCTAGTAACCAAGTGTCATCTGAGCTTGTAACTGCTGTTCCTGCTACAGGTCATCAGGGGGGGCACATTACCATTGGCTTCTCATGGCTTGGAAGGACTCCGCTGCACTGTTTGATTCCCCCATTATCCGCGGTACCTGCTGAAGCTCAGGGCCTGCAAAGTTAAGAGTAATGTGGTACAGCAGCAGCTCTTCTCCAGACTGGAAGCCAGAGATATGTTGCCTGTGTTCAGTTTCCTTCTGAGTGTCATAACAGAGAAATGATGGCAGAAAAGGACCAAATGGTCCATCCAGTCTGCCCAGCAAGCTTATGCCAGTATCTGCCACGCCATGCAGGTTACCCCCATGCTTCTCAGTTTATCAGACTGTAAAAGTCAGGGCCCTTGTTGGTTACTGACTGAATCCAATTCCCTGTAACTCCTTGCTGTTGAAGCAGAGAGCACTGATGGAGTTGCATTAAGAGTATCAGGGGTTATTGATTAAGGGTAGTAACCACCGCACCAGCAAGTTACCCCCATGCACTCTTTTTTTTCATTTCCATCCTCTTTTAAGGAACCACAGTGTTTATCCCATGCCCCTTTGAATTATTTAACTGTTTTCGTCTTCACCTCCTCCTCCGGAAGGGCATTCCAGGCATCCACCACCCTCTCCATGAAGAAATATTTACTGATGTTGGCTCTGAGTCGTCCTCCCTGAAGTTTAATTTCATGACCCCTAGGTTCTACTGCTTTATTTCCAACAGAAAAGGTTTGATGATTGTGCATTATTAAAACCTTTCAGGTGTCTGAAGGTCTGTATCATATCTCCCCTGCACCTCCTGTCTTCCAGGGGTGTACATATTCATATCCTTCAGCCTCTCCCATAGGTCTTCTGATGCAGACCCCACACCATTTTGGTCACTCTTCTCTGAACCACCTCCATCCTGTCTCTATCACCCACCTCCATCCTGTCTCTATCATCCTGTCTCTATTACCCTTCAGATATGGACTCCAGAACTGAACATAGTAATTCAAATGAGGCCTCACTAAGCACTCATACAAGGGCATTATCACCTTTTTCTTACTGGTTATTCCTCTGTCTATGCAGCCCAGCATTCTTCTGGCTTTAGCTATCGCCTTGTCACATTGTTTTGCCATCTTCAGACACTATTACCCCAAGATCTCTCTCCTGGTCCCTGTACACCAGTCTTACATCCCCATCACATACGGTTCTTTGGATTTCTGCATCATAGATGCAGGACTCTGCACTTCTTAGCATTGAAACCCAGCTGCCAAATCTTCAACCACTCTTCCAGCTTTCTTAAATCACTTTTCATTCTCTCTACTCCTTCAGGCATACCTTAGGATCATCTGCAAATAGACAAATTTTACCTTGTATATCTTATCTTCCGCAATGTCACTCACAAAGATATTGAATAGAACTGGTCCCAATACTGATCCCCGTGGTACTCCACTTAACATGGTTCTTTCCGTGTTTCGCTTAATGATATTTCCATTGTTTGTCCATCCTTGTGCCTGCTGATGGAGAACTATGTCCACTTTACTGTTAAAGGCCCCTGTTGGCATTGCACATCTTAGCATCTTTCCTCCCAGATATATCACATGATTTTTGCCTCTTTTGTTCATAACACCAAAGGCTGTGTGGTTACCCATTGCTAAACCTTAGAGTTGATTGCTCAGAAGCCATAGGCTGCAATGATGAGTGCATTTGGAAACTTACCAAGAAAAATAAACTATTATTCATGACTGGCAAGAGTGAGCCTCTCTAGGAGGTTTGCAATTAATCAAGCCACATTTCAAAAACTAGTGAATAAATTATCCCTTAGGTGAAGATCATCAGAGGAAAGACACATCTTGTCTCAATTTGTTCTTCCCTTGGGAATCCTGGAGACCTTGCCCTGGCAGGTCTTGGCATCGGCTTCATACAGCAAGTGTAGCCCCCTGGCACAGTGTGAGCAGGTGCTCTCATATCCTTTTGGACCATACCTGATAACAGAAAATGAATTCCTTTAAGTCCCTGTTGAAACACTTTGTGAGACCCCTTGCATGTTTTGTGTAAGTCCTCTAGGCAGCTCTGGGTTAAATATTCTTAAACGGTTTGCAGGAAGGAGCTGGAGGAGGAACCCTGAGGGCGTCTGAAGTCTGTGGACAGATGGTTCCAAGGCTCTGTTCGAATGGGTAACGGTTGAAGGAGACCCCAGGGGTGGCTGGGCAGGGGTTTTTGTCGAGCGCAAGTAGGACAGGAACTGACATATAAGTTAACATCTTTTTTTACTTGAGGCCACCAGTAGTACTCGGTCAGGAGTCCTAGATCTGGAGAATTCCAGGATGACCCACTGTCAGCGAGTCATGAGCCCATGACAACACCTTCTTGCGCAAGCGAGCAGGCACCACCGTCTTGCCCGTGGGAACCACTTCTGAAACTGCGAGGAGGATCTTGGCAGGGTCTAAGATATATTGAGGTGGATTGGGGGTATCTTTGGTCTCTGCAGTGCGGGAGAGAGCATCCGCCCGAACATTCTTAGAGTCTGGTCTGTAGCGGAGGAGGAAGTTGAACCGACTAAAAAACAGGGACCACCGAGCTTGTCGGGGATTGAGGCATTGAGCTCGGCACAGAAATTCTAGGTTCTTGTGATCCGTATAGACGATAACAGGATGTCGGGCCCCTTCCAGCCACTGGCGCCATTCTTCAAATGCCAGCTTAATGGCCAACAGCTCCTTGTCCCCAAACCCGTAATTCTTTTCTGTGGGTGAAAACTTCCGAGAGAAGTAGGAGCATGGGAAGGGTTTGCCTCTACTGGATACTTGGCTTAGGACCGCTCCTACCGCAAGGTTGGAGGCGTCAACTTCCACAACAAACTGACGCAGAGGGTCTGGATGGTGGAGACATATTCACGGAGAAAGGCTCTCTTCAGCTCCAGGAATGCATTTTGCGCTACTTGGGACCAATCTCTGGCATCGGCGCCTTTCTTGGTAAGAGCAGTGAGCGGTGCCACCATCTGGGAGTAATGCGGTATACATTGGTGGTAAAAGTTGGCGAAACCAAGGAAGCGTTGGAGGGCCATCAGGTCGAGGCCAATCCCTGATAGCCGCTACTTTGTCTGGATCCATGTGGAACCCTGTGGAGGAGACAATGTATCCCAGAAACAGCAAGGACTCTTGTTCGAACTGGCATTTCTCCAGTTTGGCATAGAGATTATTGTCTCGCAGTTTTTGTAGTACTTGTCGAACGTGTAGATGGTGTGTGGCCAGGTCTTTAGAATAAATCAGGACATCGTCTAAATATACTATGATGGAGGTGTGCAACATCTCCCTTAAGACCTCATTCATGAGGTTTTGGAACACCGCAGGGGCGTTACACAAGCCAAATGGCATGACTAAGTACTCATAGTGCTCATCCCTTGTGTTGAACGCGGTTTTCCACTCATCGCCTGGTCGTATTCTTACCAGGTTGTACACGCCTTGGGCCTTGAAGGCGGTCTAGAAGTTTGGGAATCAATGGCAGAGGATATCTGTCACGTCGCATGATGGCGTTGAGACCACGGTAATCTATACAGGGTTGGAGCGTGCCATCTTTCTTTGCTACAAAAAAGAACCCAGCTCCGGCAGGGGAATTGGACGGCCGGATAAAGCCGGTTTAAATTCTCTTGGATGTAGTTGGACATGGGAGGAGTGGCACCTGGCACTAAGTTTACGGCGCAATTAAAGGGCCGATGTTCGGAGAGGAGTTCAGCCTTCTCTTTGGAAAAGACGTCTAGATAGTCCTGATATTGTGTGGGTATAGTCACAGAGGTGGTCAAGAGTGGGTTGCAGGGCCGTGAGACCAGTGGCGTAGCGAGGGGTGGGCGGGGTGGGCGGCCGCCCCGGGCGCTGGGTCTAAGGGGGTGCCAAAAAGCTATTTAAATAAAAAAAGAAATTAGTATTTTAAGCCCAGATGTAAGTGTTGTTGAATACTGGCAGATCGTCTTTTTTTTTGTTTGTTTTTGTTTTGTTATGAGAGATTTATAGTAATGGTCAGGGGCGGATTGACCTATCGGGGGATCGGGCATCCCCCGGTGGGCCGGTCTACCTGGTCACGTGGTCTCGACCGCGTGGCTCTTCTTCAGCCCAGCCTCAACGCCTTCGCCAAGCAGGCAGGGGCCGAAGAAATACAAATCGAGGCCGGCGGGGGCCGAAGAAAAGAAGATCAGCCAGCGGTGCGCGGGCCGAAGAAATGAAGATGGGAACCTCCCAGCCAGCCCCCGCTGGAGAAATTAAAATCGAGGCCGGCGGCGGCCGAAGAAAAGAAGATGGGCGCCTCCCACAAAGTGAAAGAGACCCTCAGGAAATGCAAGACTTAGCCATCTTATGAAATGGCTACAAGCACTTAAAAATGGCACAAAGCTGACCTTGTTGAACTTGGATGAGATAATTGGAGATCGCTAAATGTATGTAATGAGGAGAAAGGAGGGGGCAAGCGGTGCTCACCCTGCAACTCGTTTTGCTGACCAAAATCCCATTAGAAAAGCCGCTGGTCTTTAGTGTCCCGTGCTCTCTCTTTTAGTCAAGCACTTCCCATCTCTAGGTGCGTCCTGACCATGCTCTCCCCAGCCATTGTCACGCCACTTGCTTCACCAGTTCCTCAAGACCTCACCTAAAAACATCTCACGTCTGCAGGAATCTTTTGGACGCTAGACAACAGCAATGACATTTTCCCAGTGCTCGTTGATCTAACAGCATAACTGTTTTGCCTCCAGTAAATGCCAGGTTGTGCCCCCTGCCCCCAGTTTAGCTGCAAAGGGAAGGCTGGGGAGGGGTCAACAAGGGAATGCGGCTGGAGGAAAGTGAAGGACTTTTACATGTGATTGAAATTGTAGGATTTATTTTATTTATTTATTTATTTAATAGCTTTTTTTTATACCGACATTAAAATACACATCATATCGGTTTACATCATAACAAAAGGTTGAAAGTACAATGAACAGGGGCGAAGGGGTGGACAATGAATACATAGAACAAGAGATTAGGAGGCTCTAGGAAAGAGCCTGGGAAACGAAAATGGAGGATAAATAGGAGATGAACATATTTACAGTGATAGGGGATTAGGGGGGTGATAGGGGGGAATAGGTGAGGGGGTCTAAGCTAGTCTGGGAAGGCCTGGTGGAAGAGCCATGTTTTGAGCATTTTTCTGAATTTAAATGGGTATAGCTCCAGGCGGAGGTTAGAGGGCAGTGCATTCCATTGAGTTGGACCGGCAATTGATAGAGCTCGGTCCCTAGTTGCAGTGAGGAGGGCCTTCTTGAGTGGTGGGACTTGAAGTGTGCATTTGAGGTTTGCTCTAGTGGGGCAGGCAGATTGTGTGAGTCGGAGGGGATCGCTGAGCCAGGAGGAGTTATTTTTGTAGATAGATTTATGTATGATGGTGAGGGTTTTGAAGAGGATGCGGGATGAGATAGGGAGCCAGTGCAGGTCCTTAAGGACGGGGGTTATGTGGTCTGTTTTACCTGTGTTGCTGATTAATCTTGCCGTAGCATTTTGAAGTATCTGTAGGGGTTTGATGGTGGAGTGGGGGAGGCCAAGGTAAAGGGAGTTGCTGTAGTCCAGCTTAGATGAGAGGGTGGCTTGGACGACTGTTTTAAGATCATGTGTGTGAAGTAGGGGCTTGAGCTTTTTGATGATATTGAGTTTGTAAAAACCTCCTTTAAGGACGGAGCTGATGTGATTTTTTACGTTCAGAAAAGGGTCGATTAGGACACCGAGGTTTCGAACCGGGGGCTGTGAGGTTAGGGAGATGGTCCTCGGGTCATTGGGGGAAAGGAGCTTAAAGATCTGGTGGTTATGGATAATGAGGAGCTCAGTTTTTGAGGAGTTGAGGGCAAGTTGTAGGGAGGTGAGTAGAGAGTTAATGGATGAGAGGCATTCCTCCCAGAAGCCTAGTGTAGCGGATATAGTTTCATGGAGGGGTATGATGATTTGTACATCATCTGCATAGATGTAGAATTTGAGCCCAAGGTCTGATAGAAGATGACAAAGAGGCAGGAGGTAGATGTTAAAGAGGTGGAGGAGAGGGAGGAGCCTTGGGGTACTCCTTGAGCGAGGGAAAAGTGAGAGGATTCTGAGCTGCCTAGTTTAACAGAGAAGCGTCTGTTGGCCAGGTAGGATTTGAACCAGAGGAGGGCAATGCTGGAGATACCAATGTCAGTGAGGAGGGAAATGAGGAGGCTGTGGCTTATCGTGTCGAAGGCTGCTGAGATATCGAGAAAAGCAATGAGAAAGTTGTGACCTTGGTCAAGGCCAATGAGGAGGGAGTCTGTGAGAGAAAGTAGGAGGGTTTTAGTGCTCAGGTTCTTGTGGAAGCCAAATTGGGAGGAGCGAAGGATGTTGTTGTCTTCTAGGTAGTCCATTAGTTGGGTGTTTACTACTTTCTCCATAATTTTGGCGATGAAGGGAAGATTAGATATGGGACGGTAATTGGAAGGGTCTTTGGGGTCTAGTGATGGCTTCTTGATGAGGGGATTGACTACTGCGTGTTTTAGGGTGTCGGGAACTGTGCCGGTGGATAGGGAGCAGTTTATGATATCTGCCAATGGTTTTGCGATGATGTTGGGAATGGAGAGGAGTGCTTTGGTGAGGATGATATTGGAGGGGTGGGATGCAGGCTTACTTCTTTTGAGAATGGACTCAATTTCCTTGGGGGATGTGGGGTCCAAGTGTGGAGCACATACTTGAGGGATGGGGGGTGGTCGCTGGGCATATGGGCATATTTGTTCAATATGTGGATTGTTTAATGTAAAGACCTGTTCAATACTATATCTATTGTTTAATGTAACGCCTTACGGCGAAAGTTTTGTTCTTTGGAAACCGTCTTGATTTGATTTGTATATCGAGAAAGTCGGTATAAAAAAACCCTAAATAAATAAATAAATAAATATGAGTACAGGACATAGGGGTGGCTGTGGGAGAGAACCTGAGGAGTATGTTGGCTATTTTTTTATGGAAGAACTGAGCTAGCTCTTCACATTTTGTGCTGGCATCATCTTCAGTGATGGAGGGGGTGATTGGTTTGGTGAGAGCTGCAACATAGCTGAAGAGGGCCTTGAGGTTGAAAGTGTATCGGTGTATCTTGGTGACGTAGTAGTCACGCTTGTTTTTTTGAATAGCGAGGCGGTATGTGTGTAGGTAAGATTTGTAGGCGGAGGAATGTGGTGATGTGGGGTCTTTGCGTCATGTTCTTTCTTTGAGTCTAAGGTTGTGTTTCATTTGGTGTACCAGGGCTTGTTGCTTGAGGGTGTAGAGTGTTGTTTGTGGGTGATGAGGGGGCATAGGTTGTTGGCTATGTCCTGGGTGAGGTTATCCCAGGAATTGAGTGCGGCGTCGGGGGATGAGCAATCAAGCTTGTCAAGGGAATCAGAGAGTGCTGCGGTGAGTTCCTCAGATAAGCAGGTTTTGCGGAAGGAGAAGGAGTTGTTTTGTGGGTGGTTGCAGGTGGTGGTGGCGCTTATGGTGAGGTTTGTTTCAATAAGAGAGTGGTCAGACCACGGTACAGGGGTACATGAGGCTGGAGTTGGGGTCTGTATGCAAGAGTTGGTGAAAATGAGGTCTAGGGTATGCCCTGCTTTGTGTGTGGGGGCGGCAATAATTTGGGCGATGCCTAGGGCCTGTAGGGCAGCTAGGAAGGTTTCTCAGGAAGGTGATAGGGGTCTGGTGTCTACGTGAAGATTGAAGTCTCCCAGTATGATGGCGGGTCTTCCGTTGTTAATGTTGTTGGATATGAGTTCAATGAGGGGGGAAGGATTGTGTTCTAGGAGGCCTGGGGGGGTGTAGACAAGGCATATTTGGAGATCCGTGGCTTTAAATAGGCCAACTTTTAGCTTGGGTGGGGGGCAGATATTCAAGGGCCTGAGATTGAGGTGTTTTTGGCAACAAGAAGTATGCCACCTCCTCTTTTTTTTGGTCTGGGCAAGGAGAAGATGTCATGGGTTTGTGTGGGGAGTTGGTTCAGGATCACAGTATCAGTGTCCTTGAGCCAGGTTTCGGTGACTGCACATATATCGGGTTTGTGGTCATGAAGGAGGTCATCAAGGATGTGGGTTTTTTTGGAGAGGGAATGGGCATTAAGTAACATAAGGGATAGTGTGGTGAGATAGGTCTCCGGAGGGGCTTGGGGGCGGTTGTGGGGGTCCCACGTGTCCTGCGGGTTGGCGGGCGTGAGCAAGCCGGGTGGGCCTGCTAGAACGGTCGGGCCTGCTGGAATGGTCAGGCCTGCTGGAATGGTCAGGACCGTGGCGAGGTGGTTGGCTCCTTCCCCGATGGGAATGCGTCAGCAGCGCAAGCCAGAAGAGAGGGGTGGCCACGGACGAAAGGAGAAAGCCGCAGGTAGGAGTCCGATTTAAGAGGGGGGCCTACCGTCCGTCGATGGCGTCAGAGCTGCGCTTAGCCTCGGATAGGTCTCCGGAGGGGCTTGGGGGCAGTCGCGGTGGTCCCATGTGTCCTGCGGGTCGGCGGGCGTGAGCAAGCCGGGCGGGCCTGCTGGAACAGTCGAGCCTGCTGGAACGGTCGGGACCGTGGCGAGGTGGTTGGCTCCTTCCCCGATGGGAATGCGCCAGCAGCGCAAGCCAGAAGAGAGGGGTGGCCGCACAGCACCTATATGCTGCTTGAAACATGTAGACATTTTCAAATCTATATGCAGTGCCTATATGCTGCTTGAAACAAACACCATATAGGCGCTGTGCAGGCTTCTCACTTTAGACAGTGCACCTCAGTCCTATCCTGCACCACCCCCTGTTATTGCAATACTGAGGCCCCCCCATACAGCTCTGACAATGCGCCCCATTTCTGACCTGCAGCTGCCCCTGCTATTGCAATATTGAGAGCTCCCCCTCCCCCACAGCTCTGCCAATGCACTTCAGTCCTTCCATATTACCCTTCCCCCCCCCCCCTCCCCCCATGCCAGTATTGGGCCTAAGTTGGGCATATGCTGCCTACTGTGTACCAATTTTGTGATGTGAATAAATATCCCCTAAGGATTAGAATGAACAACCATAAAACTCAGTTCATTTTTTGACCAAAATTGGCATTTCCAGATGAGAAAGCCCCAGGCACTCTCTCTACACCAGCCAAACCTCTTCCTTTGTAAAATGAAATGCTGATTTTCAAAGTGGTTTTATAACATGTTCTCTTCAGAAAGGGAAGGCATCCTGCCACAACCATTCAAATAAACTCCTTTCTGAGACTTTACAGAAAGGCTGCTTATTAGTGTGTGCTCTGTTTTGGGTGATTACAACTTATATATTGCATGCTAAATAAAACATAGCACGCACTAAAGAAAACCCTAATGAAACAAGAAAGGGGGAGGAAACGAAACAAAGCATTCATCGATGCAGACCCCTAGAAGAAATCTTTTGCTGATCATTCTTTTGTGGCTAAGGACCGTATCCTTACGGAATCCTGGACGAATGTGCAAAGCAGACATCCTTTGAGTCCAGTGTCATATACATTAGCCTGGTCTTGTATTCAGATTTCCCAGCTCCACCTGACCCAGCTCAGATTAAATTTAACCTTTTCCGGCTTAGCTTGGGTTTGACCCATTTGCCTGGAGTCTTATTTTCACAGCAGGATAGCTGGATGGAGGTGCAGGACTCAGGATCCTATAAGACTTCCTGTCAGTGATCATGAGGGCAATTTTTCAAAGTGATTTCCATGGACAAGAAACCTTTTGCTAGCATAAATCAACCATCTGAATGTTGCCCACCCTCAATGTGAATAAATGCATGAGCGCGTGAGAGGAAGCACTGGCGTGCTTAGGTCAGGGAAGAAAATTGCACATGTAGACATTTTCAAATCTATATACGGACTTTTCCATCAAACATCTACCATAAAAATAGCAGATGCACGCTTCAAAACAAAAGTCCCATGTATGCAACATTTCCCTTGAAAAGTGGTGCAAAGACCACAGATAATAAATACATGAGGATTTTGCATTGATGCAAACAGTTTGAATATTGCCATTACCTCCCACCTTGATTTGAGAATAATTAATTCCTCTTGTAATCTCACTTATTTATTTATTTATTTAGATTTATATTCTGCTTTTTGCACCTTTTTTTTTCAGCGCTTCAAAGTGGATTACATTCAGATACTGGAGGTATTTCCCTATCCCCAGAGGGCTTACAATCTAAGTTTGTACCTGAGGCAATGGAGGGTAAAGTGACTTGCCCAAGGTCACAAGGAGCAACTTGTCCCTTTGTGCCTTGAAAACTGTGTAGAGAAGATGCTGTTATGGTTTCGAGGTATTTGAGTGGATTCTTGGGTACTGCGGAGATGGCCACTCCCACGGGGAGGAGCCCCGTGAGGAACCGCAGTACTAGGCTAGACTCTATACATGCAGACACAGAGAATTTGTGTTTATTACACAGCTTGGTGGTACTGCCCAGGGATGGCAGCAGTGAGGTAACCCAATAGAGTAGTCCAGGGGTCCTCGGCAGAGGAGACCCTTCCACACTCCAGTGATGGTAGACTGTGCTGGTTAGAAGAGAGAGTCCCAGATGTAGACTTGCAGCACTGAAGCTGGAGGTGAGACAAGCTGACAAGGTTAGTTTACTCACTGAATAGATAGCTGTATTTGTTGAAGATTCTGGCAGGCAGAAGTAATTGGTTCGCAGGCACCAAGGCAGGGAGAGCAGGCCCTCAAGGAGCGAGTACCCGGTATCCCAGATAGGCACTTGAAAGAAAGCATAGGGCCTCCAAGGAGCGGAAACCCAGGTTAGAGGTGAATGGCCCCGGAGGGCAGAGAGAACTTCCAGTGGCAGCAAGGAAGTGGCAGAGTAGCTTAGACCGTAGACATTCCAATCCTTGCTAACTCAGTTTGTTAGCAAACAAAGGGCAGGCTAAATACCCTGATGGCGTGACGTGGGTGGCATGCGCGTACGCACACTAGGAGGCCCTCAGGAGAAACATGGCGAACACCATCGCCATAGCCGTTCCAGGGACGCCGGAGAGAGCGGCATGATGACGCGACAGCAGCCATCTTCCCAAGGCTTGTGGAGAGAGAAGGAAGAAAGGTGAGGCACAGAGGTCGAAGCTGTCTGAGACCGACGGACGCAACAGTACCCCCCTTCAAAGTGCCCCCTCCAGACCCCCTACCTGGTCTTGGTTTTTGAGGATGCGATCGATGAAATTGATGAAGCATCTCTTTGACCATGATATTAGCCAATGGTTCCTAAGAGTTTTCTTCTGGTCCGTATCCCTCCCATGACAGGAGGTATTCCCAAACTCTGCCTCTCTTTCTTACATCAAGGATGGCATCAACCTTGTACTCAATGTCTTCTTCTGCATCAACAGGAGTAGGTTCAGGTGTCTTGGAAAACTTGCTAAGAGCAAGCGGTTTCAGCAGCGAAACATAGAACGCATTATGAATCTTCATGGCTGGAGGAAGTTTCAGACTGTAGGTAAGTGAGCCTAATCGTCAGAGGATGGGAAAGGGTCCAACAAAGCGTGGAGCAAATCGAGCAGATGGAAGCTTGAGTCTTAGATGTTTGGTAGACAGCCAGACTTTATCATCAGGCTGAAATTCAGGAGCTTTGCAATGGTGAGCGTCATAGCCTTTCTTTGCTCTTTGTCCTGCTTTTTGGAGCATCTCTTTAGTTTTTCTCCAGAGCTGCTGTATATCTTTGGCAGTAGATTGAGCTGCCGGGGATGACACTGAAAGTGGAAGTGGTAAAGGTGGTAAGGGTTGTCGTCCGTAAACCACTTCAAATGATGTAGATCTAGTAGATGATGCTGGATGCGAGTTGATGGCGAATTCAGCCCAGGGCAACAGTTCAGCCCAGTCATTCTGTCGTGTATCAACATAGGCGCGGAGGAACTGTTTGAGAGTTCTATTCATTCTCTCAGTTTGGCCATTCGACTGAGGATGGTACGCAGAGGTGAAGTCAAGTGTCATGTCGAATTTCTTACACAAGGCTTTCCAGAACTTGGCTGTAAATTGAGCTCCTCTGTCGGAAACAATGTGTTTTGGCATGCTGTGTAGGCGAAAGATGTGACTGATGAATAGTTTAGCAAGTTCCATGACTGAGGGCAAGCCAGGGAGAGCCAAGAAGTGAGCCATCTTTGAGAATCGATCCACTGTCACTCAGATGGTATTGTTACCTCCAGAAAGTGGCAAGTCCACCACAAAGTCTGTAACAATGTGGGTCCAGGGCTCGTCTGGTACTGGCAAGGGTTGAAGTAGGCCCCAAGGACATCCAGGCGGAGGTTTCTGTCTGGCACAATTGGAACAGGAAGCTACATACGCAAGTGTGTCTTCCTTCATGGTGGGCCACTTCCTTCATGGTGGGCCACTTCTGTAGCTTAGCCAGTGTTCGCCATTGACCAGGGTGTCCAGCCAGTTTAGAGTCGTGAGCCCATGCTAGCAATTTCTTTCTTAAATTGCGAGGTACAATGGTCTTGCCTTCAGGTACTGGATGTGTAGCTATCAGTATAACTCTTTTCGGGTCGATGATATGCTGGAGTTTATCAGGTATGTCTTCAGAGAGAAAAGAGCGAGATAGAGCATTCGCTCTGACATTCTTATCACCAGGGCGATATTTCAGCACAAAGTCAAATCTGTTGAAGAACAGGGACCATCTCGCCTGTCTATGGTTTAGGCATTGAGCGTGACGGAAGTACTCCAGATTTTTATGATCAGTAAAGACAGTGATCTGATGTTGTGCACCTTCAAGCCAGGGGTGCCATTCTTTGAATGCCATCTTTATTGCTAGCAATTCTTTATCCCCAATGCGCGGGTGAGAAGTATCGGGAAAAGAATGAACAGGGGTGCAAGATCTTAGAATCACTGGTCTGGCTTAGCACGGCTCCTACACCAACGTCAGAGGCCTCGACCTCCACAATGAAGGGTCGTGTAGGGTCCGGATGGCAGAGACACGGTTTGCTTGAGAAGGCATCTTTTAACTTCTGAAATGCTGTTTTGGCCTCTGTAGACCAAGTGGCAACATTGGCTCCCTTCTTAGTCATCGCTGTTAATAGAACAGTCAAAGAAGAGTAATCTTTGATGAAGGTCCTGTAGTAGTTTGTAAATCCCAAAAATCATCTTAGAGCTTTCAGGCCAGTGGGTTGTGCCCATTTTTTAATATTCTCAAGCTTCTGAGGGTCCATCTGGAAACCTTTGTTTGAGACAAAGTACTCTAAGAAGAGCACGGATTCCTTGTGGAATTCGCATTTAGTCAACTTGGCGTATAAGCGGTTCGCATTTAGTCAACTTGGCAGAACTCTTTTGACATCCTCCTGGTGGGATTGCAGAGAATATCAAGATGTCATCTAGGTAGACAACGACACATTGGTAGAGTAGATCACGCAGAATGTCGTTCATCATGTTTTGGAAGACGGCCGGGGCGTTGCACAAGCCGAAGGGCATCACCAGATATTCAAAGTGCCTATCCCGGGTATTAAAAGCCGTCTTCCATTCATCGCCAGAGCGGATGCGAACTATGTTATACGCTCCTTTGAGGTCAAGCTTGGAGAATATCTTGGCTCCCTGTAACCTGTCAAATAGCTCCGAGATGAGTGGTAAGGGATAGCGATCCTTTATGGTGATCTCATTCAGGCCTCTGAAATCAATGCATAGATGTAATGTTCCATCCTTCTTCCCCACGAAGAAGAAGCCTGCGCCGGCAGGAGACTTGGAAGGTCTTATGAAGCCTTTCTGGAGATTCTCCTGGATGTACTCTGACATTGCTTTATTTTCTACAACAGAGAGAGGATAAACCCTTCCTTTGGGTGGTTCCGTATTAGGCTTCAAATTGATGGCGCAGTCGTAGGATCTGTGTGGAGGTAATACATCAGAGGCTTCTTTAGAAAACATATCTTGAAAACATGCATATTGAGGCAGCAACCCAGGCAACAACGGGGTAGTTGGCATGCATGGTATAGGCATTTGCCATGGCAATCTGGACCCCAACATGAAAGCTACAAAGTGGCCCAGTTGAATTGTGGCATATGTTTCTGCAGCCATGGTAACCCAAGTACCAAAGGGTGCATGGCCTTCTCTAGCACAAAGAAGGAAATAGTCTCTGTATGAAGAGAACCAGTACGTAAGCTTACTGGTTCTATAAGCAGGGTTACTTCACCCGGTAAGGGCTCTCCATGAATAGAGGACAGGAGTAGAGGAGACGTCATGGTAGTGGTGGGGATCCACAAATGTTCCACTAGACGTTTCAAAATGAAGTTTCCCCCTGCCCCAGAGTCCACTAAGGCAAGGGTCTGGTATTCTATAGGTCCGCTGATTAAGGATACTGGAAGAGAGAGTGGAGGAGAGGATGCAGTTAGACCTAAGAAGAGTCCTCCCACAGGACTTAGGTCTGCCAGTTTCCCGGACATATGGGGCATGTTTGAACAGCATGGCCAGCATGTCCACAATACATGCATAGTCCCAATTTCTTTCAAGTTCTTCTCTCTTTAGAAGTCAAATGACTGCGGCCCAATTGCATTGGTTCTTCTTCGCCAGCAACACGACCTGGAGGTATAGGCCTGGGTTCAGACTTGACTCGTGTCTCTCCCTGAGGTGGTCTTCTGGGGCTCTTGACCTCTTGATCCTTGTCGCGAAGTCGGCGATCAATCCTTGTTGCCAACTTCATCAGTTCTGCTAAGGTCTCGGGCATCTCTCGAGCCGCCAGCTCATCCTTCAAGTGGGAGTTCAGGCCTTCAAAGAAGAGAGTCTTCAGGCATCTAGGGTCCCAATGTAATTCAGAAACCAACATCTTGAATTCTATGGTGAAGTCTGGTAAAGGTTTATTAGCTTGTTTCAGATGAACCAAAGTGGATCCTGCTGTAGTATACTGGGCAGGGTCATCGAATACTGATTTGAAGAGTTCAAGAAACCTGGCAAGATCATTCAGGATAGGATCATTGCACTCCCACAGCGGTGAGGCCCAAGCCAGCGCTCTTCCATCTAGATACGAAAGGATATAGGTGGTCTTGGCATACACTGTAGGGAAATGATTAGGGTGCAGAGAAAAGTGCATGCAACATTGATTGATAAATCCTCTACATTTCCACACTTCACCCGAGAAGCGTGTTGGAGCAGTTAGAGGCACTGTAGTCTTGACCGTCACTTCAGGCGGTGTAACATCTTTACCTGCGGTAAGTCGGTGTATTCATCTTTGCGTGTAGCTGGTTAAAGGCAACAGTCAGGTTATCCAATGAATTCTGATGTTCGGAGATTCGCTGGGCCAGGCCTGGAATGGCCTGCAAAGCGGTGAGCTGAGTCGAATCCATGGAGTTAGCAATCTGTTATGGTTTCAAGGTGTTTGAGTGGATTCTTGGGTACTGTGGAGATGGCCACGCCCACGGGGAGGAGCCCCATGAGGAAGCGCAGTACTAGGCTAGACTCTATACTTGCAGACACAGAGAATTTGTGTTTATTATACAGCTTGATGTTACTGCCCAGGGGGTGGCAGCAGTGAGGTAACCCAGTAGAGTAGTCCAGGGGTCCTCGGCAGAGAAGACCCATCCCAGACTCCAATGATGGTAGGCTGCGCTGGGTAGAAGAGAGAGTCCCGGATGTAGACTCGCAGTGCTGAAGCTGGAGGTGAGACAAGCTGACCAGGCTAGTTTACTCACTGAATAGATAGCTGTATTTGTTGAAGATCCTGGCAGGCAGAAGTAGTTGGTTCGCAGACACCAAGGCAGGGAGAGCAGGCCCTCGAGGAGCGAGTACCCGGTATCCCAGATAGGCATCTGAAAGAAAGCATAGGGCCCCCGAGGAGCGGGTACCCAGGTTAGAGGTGAATGGCCCTGGAAGGCAGAGAGAACTTCCAGCGGCAGCAAGGAAGTGGCAGAGTAGCTTAGACCAGAGGCATTCCAATCCTTGCTAACTCAGTTTGTTAGCAAATGAAGGCAGACTAAATACCCGGATGGCGTGACATCACTCGGAGGAGCCACCCCGAGGTTCTCGCCATAATGTGGATAAATATGTGGGTGACGTGCGCACGTGCACCCTAGGAGGCCCTCAGGAGAAACATAAGAACATGCCATACTGGGTCAGACCAAGGGTCCATCAAGCCCAGCATCCTGTTTCCAACAGGGGCCAATCCAGGCCATAAGAACCTGGCAAGAACCCAAAAACTAAGTCTATTCCATGTTACCGTTGCTAGTAATAGCAGTGGCTATTTTCTAAGTCAACTTAATTAATAGCAGGTAATGGACTTCTCCTCCAAGAACTTATCCAGTCCTTTTTTAAACACAGTTATATTAACTGCACTAACCACATCCTCTGGCAACAAATTCCAGAGTTTTATTGTGCGTTGAGTAAAAAAGAACTTTCTCCTATTAGATTTAAATGTGCGACATGCTAATTTCATGGAGTGCCACCCAGTCTTTCTATTTTCCAAAAGAGTAAATAACCGATTCACATCTACCCGTTCTAGACCTCTCATGATCTTAAACACCTCTATCATATCCCCCTTCAGCCGTCTCTTCTCCAAGCTGAAAAGTCCTAACCTCTTTAGTCTTTCCTCATAGAGGAACTGTTCCATTTCCCTTATCATTTTGGTAGCCCTTCTCTGTACCTTCTCCATCGCAATTATATCTTTTTTGAAATGCAGCGACCAGAATTGTACACAGTATTCAAGATGTGGTCTCACCATGGAGCGATACAGAGGCATTATGATATTTTCCGTTTTATTCACCATTCCCTTTCCAATAATTCCCAACATTCTGTTTGCTTTTTTGACTGCCGCAGCACACTGAACCGACAATTTCAATGATTTATCCACTATGACGCCTAGATCTCTTTCTTGGGTTGTAGCACCTAATATAGAAACATAGAAACATAGAAATGACGGCAGAAGAAGACCAAATGGCCCATCCAGTCTGCCCAGCAAGCTTCACACATTTTTTCTCTCATACTTATCTGTTTCTCTTAGCTCTTGGTTCTATTTCCCTTCCACCCCCAGTTTTAATGTAGAGAGCAGTGATGGAGCTGCATCCAAGTGAAATATCTAGCTTGATTAGTTAGGGGTAGTAGCCGCCGCAATAAGCAAGCTACACCCATGCTTATTTGTTTTACCCAGCCTATGTTATACAGCCCTTATTGGTTGTTTTTCTTCTCCCCTGCCGTTGAAGCAGGGAGCTATGCTGGATACGCGTGAAGTATCAGTCTTCTCCCATGCTGTTGAAGCAGAGAGCCATGCTGGATGTGCATCGAAAGTGAAGTATCAGGCACATTTGGTTTGGGGTAGTAACCGCCGTAACAAGCCAGCTACTCCCCGTTTTGTGAGTGCGAACCCTCATTTTCTCCCCTGCCGTTGAAGCAGAGAGCTCTGCTGGATGTGTGAAGTATCGGTTTTTCTTCTCCCCTGCCGTTGAATCAGAGAACTATGCTGTATATGCATTGAAAGTGAAGTATCAGACTTATTTGATTTGGGGTAGTAACCGCCGTAACAAGCCAGCTACTCCCCTCTTTGTGAGTGTGAATCCTTTTTTCCACATTTCCTCTTGCTGTTGAAGCTTAGAGCGATGTTGGAGTCACAGTAAGCATGTGTATGTTTATTTAATAAGGGTATTGACTCCAGGCAGTAGCCCTCATTCTGGCGAGTCACCCACTCTTCATTGGCGGCCTCTTGACTTTATGGATCCACGATGTTTATCCCACGCCCCTTTGAAGTCCTTCAAATGGAACCTAACATTGTATAACTATAGCATGGGTTATTTTTCCCTATATGCATAACCTTGCACTTATCCACATTAATTTCATCTGCCATTTTGATGCCCAATTTTCCAGTCTCACAAGGTCTTCCTGCAATTTATCACAATCTGCTTGTGATTTATCTACTCTGAACAATTTTGTATCATCTGCAAATTTGATTACCTCACTTGTCATATTTCTTTCCAGATCATTTATAAATATATTGAAAAGTAATACCTCACTTGTCATATTTCTTTCCAGATCATTTATAAATATATTGAAAAGTAAGGGTCCCAGTACAGATTCCTGAGGCACTCCACTACCCATTCCCTTCCACTGAGAAAATTGTCCATTTAATCCTACTCTCTGTTTCCTGTCTTTTTGCCAGTTTGCAATACACGAAAGGACATCGCCACCTATCCCATGACTTTTTACTTTTCCTAGAAGCCTCTCATGAGGAACTTTGTCAAACGCCTTCTGAAAATCCAAGTATACTACATCTACCGGTTCACCTTTATCCACATGTTTATTAACTCCTTCAAAAAAGTGAAGCAGATTTGTGAGGTAAGACTTGCCTTGGGTAAAGCCATGCTGACTTTGTTCCATTAAACCATGTCTTTCTATGTGTTCTGTGATTTTGATGTTTAGAAAACTTTCCAATATTTTTCCTGGCACTGAAGTCAGGCTAACCGGTCTGTAGTTTCCCGGATCGCCCCTGGAGCCCTTTTTAAATATTGGGGTTACATTTGCTATCCTCCAGTCTTCAGGTACAATGGATGATTTTAATGATAGGTTACAAATTTTTATAATAGGTCTGAAATTTCATTTTTTAGTTCCTTCAGAACTCTGGGGTGTATACCATCCGGTCCAGGCGATTTACTACTCTTCAGTTAATCAATCAGGTCTACCACATCTTCTAGGTTCACCTTGATTTGATTCAGTCCATTTGAATCTTTACCCATGAAAACCTTCTCCAGTACGGGTACCTCCCCAACATCCTCTTCAGTAAACACCGAAGCAAAGAAATCACTTAATTTTTCCACGATGGCCTTATCTTCTCTAAGTTTCCCTTTAACCCCTCGATCATCTAACGGTCCAACTGACTCCCTCACAGGCTTTCTGCTTCGGATATATTTAAAAAAGTTTTTACTGTGAGTTTTTGCCTCTACAGCCAACTTCTTTTCAAATTCTCTCTTAGCCTGTCTTATCAATGTCTTACATTTAACTTTCCAACGTTTATGAATTATCCTATTTTCTTCTCTTGGATCCTTTTTCCAATTTTTGAATGAAGATCTTTTGGCTAAAATAGCTTCTTGCACCACCGTCACCGTAGCCATTCTGGGGACGCTGGAGAGAGCGGCATGATGATGCGTCAGCAGCCATCTTCCCAAGGCTTGTGGAAAGAGAAGGAAGAAAGGTGAGGCACAAAGGTCAAAGCCATCTGAGACCGACGGATGCAACAGATGCATTGATGTGTGTATGTTTTTATGTTAATTAGGGACATTTCAGCTTTACTTTGCAGACTTTCATAAGTGGAGCAGATTCAGAAGTAAACCTTTTGGTGTTTTGAAAAAGTATTCAAACTGGCTAACAAAGAGTTTTGCTCTCTAAGCCCTAATTAGAGTTATATAGTGACACAGACCACAGGTTTATCATGCAAACAAAATGCAACAGGAAGCAGGCAAAATATAATGAGCCAATATTCCGTAAGCCAACCAGAAGAGAGTTATGTAGAGGAAAGCCCATTACTTGCTAACAGGACAAGCAACTAAGATGGACTCTCTAATGTCAGAAAAATGGGCATTGGCCTGTATGGCTGTTTGTAGCCCAAATGCACATATGAAAGACTTTGCAGTTGCTGTGTACATGACCAGCTTGACAGATTTATGGACCCTGTGAAGACAAAAGAAAACATAAGGACAATTGAGGCTGTGTAAATATGTGTAGACAGAACACTAGGGGGGCTCTTTTCATGACTCTGGGGTCAATCCTCAAAGCAGGACTTATCAGTTCACTGTCAGATGTGAACAACTGGGAGTTTTCATTCTGGCCCTTAGCTGAACCTGGAGAAAGAAACAAAAAAGAACACAAAAACACAGCCTTTCAAAACTTTAATTGTGTATTCACCTGACTATGCATGAAGCTACTGAATTATGTATAGGTAAGCCCTTAAAAAGCAGCAGGAAGCAAGCACCAGGGTCAATCGCTGCCCATGAAGAAGAAGATGACCCATCCGAATGCTGCCTGCACTTCCCTGCACTTGAGCTGAGAGAGAGAGACTGATCCCGTTGGAAGTATCTGAGAGTAGAAGAGCTGAGTGTACCTTGTGCTGACCAGTGATAAAGTGAAGCCCTCCTCAGTTCTAGATGACAGGGCCAGTGGGGAGCCGATACTGCCACTGTGAGAGTCCATAGGCAATTTCCCAGCGAGGAGAGTGGATGTCCACTGCATTGGTGAGAAACGTGGATTCCAAGCCCAGCCATTGTCACAGAGTTAGAAAGTTAGGCTTTTTAGCCCTTGTATGCAAGTCTACACTAGAGTGATGTGATGTTAGAATTATGGCTGTAATCTGATAAACCAGATGAGAAGCATGTTTGGAACAATTTGCTGTTTGCTTTCCAGATAAGAAGTACAGTAACTAATCACTAGGAAACTCAGGAATAAAGCATTGCTGTCAGACAAACATTTTGGTAATTCTCTAATTGAGTAGCTCACTGGTATAGGAAGGAAGTGGGGAGGGGGTGAATTCTAACCCAGTTCCCCTTACAGTTACCCGACTAACTTTAGCCAAATATTCAACAGGACAAGTCTCCCACTGAAAATACTTGGCTAAAGTTACCCAGATAGACGTATCCAGGTAACTCTTCTGCTGGCCGGCTTACTGAAGACTGGTTACCAAAAATTATACAAGTGGTATAGCAGCCGCGGAGGAGCTCCCTCCCTCCCTCCTGATCCCCAGAGATAAAACCTTGTAGCCTGCCAGCCCCCTCCTGAATCTACCCCAACCCCTAACCCCATAAGAGCCAGGATAAGCCAGCAGGTGGAAGAGAAGATTTTTCCTTCTCCCTCTGGCTTGAATAGTAAATGCCAGTGCAGCTGAGAGCTGTTCCGGCATTTGCCATACATTCACTTCACTGCTCAATGAATGGTCCCTTCACTGACAGCTGATATTCAGCGCTAGCTGGAAAATGTAAAGCCCTGCCCCCAGAATGCCCCAGTCCTGCCCCTTTTTTTAATCTACACTTAGCCAGACAAACCCTTCTGAATATGGATCTCAAAGTATTTTCTCACTCAGAAAATAAAAACTCTGAATGAGAATATCCCATAAGGCTCATGAGGCCTAACTAGGCATGAGTTAGCCTAAACAGCATTCAGGCCTGAAAAACTGAGTAGAGTACAGGCTATGTGTTTAGTTACATCTGGCTAGAACAGGAAGAGAGATTGTGAAGGAGTATGCAGGAAAGAGCCTCAGAACTAGGGTTGCCAACTAACTCCCAGATTTTCAGGACAGGTTGATCCACTCCTGGTTTTTTTGTTGTTTTTTTTTTCATTTTCGCTTTATAAATTTTTTCATTGAAACAAGCATATAACTTACTTCATACAGAACAATGAAAGAGTGACGGAACATCAGAAATAAACACGTCAATAACCATTAACATACAAGTTACACTACTGCTTCTTAGCAGGTAAAATTAAAATGGGGCCCTGAATTTTAAATGGGAGACCAAAATAATACTCAAGAAAATTGGCTTAACGTGACCATGGCATACTAATTTACTGATTGTCTAGTAGTTCATTCACCAGGAACAGCTCTTACATACCTGGCGTTCAGGAAGGATTTCAGCTGTTCTGGAAATATGAAAATATAACTTTCCCCATTACCTCTAATGCTACATTGACAGGGATATTTTAACACGAAAGTATATCCAAGAGATAGAACTTGAGATCTCATTGTTAAAAAAATCCCTCCTCCTCAATTGGGTTTCCCCAGATAAATCTGGAAATATTCTTACTGGCTGGTCAGGAAAATTAAGATTAATATTTTTAAAGTATCTTTTCATAATGTCATTAAGATCAGTTTCAATTATGAAAGAAACAAGAAGCGTAGATCTTTCTATGATTTCTAATTGGGAACTTTGAAGAAATTGTGTCAAATTTGATATAGCTTCTAACTGGTCCGGTTTGTCCTTTTTGTTAGCATTTGGGATAAAGAAAAATGTATTTAACATAGGAATCTTCTCATTATCAAATTTTAAAATTTCAACAAAAAATCTTTTCAAGGTAACATATTTCCTCGCCCAAAATTCTTGGAAAGTTCAATAATCGTAAGTTTAAATGTCTTGCTTGATTTTCTAGGTTCTCCACTCTCCTAGATAGATATCCATAATCTTTCACTAACGTAAACTTACAAACCAACGCTTGAGAAGTTGTTGGCTTAATCTTTTCAATCCGTGTTTTCACCTCTTGAATCTGGCCACCCAATTTTACATTCAAAATCTTTATATCTGAAGTTAAACTTTCATATTTGCTCTGGGAATCCTTCACTAAGCCACCCAGGCTTCCTACGAGATCCCACATCGCCTCCAATGTGACCACAGCAGGTTTGCGGATTGGCCAGCGTCATTGCCTCTATGGTCTTTGCCTCTTCCTCAAGAGAAGTCTCTAATGAAGGTATTCGCTCGGGTCCAGCGGCCTCCCTCAGCAACGAGGTTTCCAGCATGCTTGATGAAAGTTGTGGCAGCAGGTTAAGCTCTCCAGTTCGGGTTCCCCCTCCCGTCTCTGGGCTGATGTCATCATCCTGTGTCTCTCCTCGAGCGGCGTGGCTTCTCGCTGGCAGCAGTGGGGGCTGACAATCGGGAGGGCTCACTTGGCGTCTCTAGAACTCTCTCTCCAGAATCCGCAGTGGGGACTCCACTGCCTAGTATCACCAACTGAATCGCAAAAGAGGGCATTGTTCTCTGTCCTTCGGGTAAGGTCGACTCTGAGGGAAAGGTTCGGACCGTACCCTTTCTTTTCGGCGGCATTTTTTTTAGGAAAATTTACTCAGAGCGGCAGCGTCTCTCCCTGCGACTGCTCACGCCGCCATCTTGGGCCAGTGGTTTTAAATCTGATCCACTCCTGGTTTTACTATATTTCCTGCACAGACTAGTAGCTCTGGTGCTCTTATTGATTCCTTTGAGAAAAGTCCATGTAGGTAGTGGGGTAAAATCAGGACCAGATCTGTCTGGCCTGAAAATCCGGATCCAATTGGCTACCCTACTCAGAACACCTTAAGGGACCAGCTCCAGGTATCTGGCCCAGTCCAAGTTCAGGCACAGCCCAGAATGGAATTCTGGTTCCAGGGCATTCCTCTGAGCAGGGGGATAAGAAACAGGCCCAGGAGGGAACAGGGAGGCTCTGGAAAGGAGAAAGAAGCAGGGAATATGCCAAGACTGCTTATGTTTAATTACTGTGGCTTTACTTTAAAAGGCTACTGTGATAAGCAGGTCTTTTTCTGCTTGTTATTTTGTTTGCGTAAATAGTAAAAGTTTGTGAAGAACAGCCAGATTCTAGATTGCTTTGTCCTCTGGCACACTCTCCAAGCCATGGGCCATTCCCACTGCTTTACATATGGTAGTAGCAGTAGGATTTCTGATCTATTGCGGGCACAGACCAGAGATGCATAGGATCTAGCACCAGCCGCAGCCTAGAAGTTAAAGACAGCAGGCTAAAGTGGCTAGCCCTGCCTATACAAAAAGGGAACAATAGTAAGTCAGAGCCAGACAGGATTTGTTTTCTTTTTCTCCGAGGCAAAAGAGAGATTTTATTTTCTTGTGCTTCTGAATAGAGCTGTGACCTTTCAGAGAAAGAGAATCCTTTTTGGCACCAGAGTACATTAAGCCAATATGGAGTGACTACGACAGACTCTCACAGAGGGACAACAGCAACTACAGACAGTGGAACAGAACCAGCTTACCTAGCAACAGAAACTGCAAGAACAATTCAATCAGAGCACAATCTGTGCAAGCTACCATGACCCAGCCACCCTCTTGTTTTTGGTAATACCAAAAAAACAGCACAATCTGTGCAAGCTACTATGACCCAGCCACCCTCTTGTTTTTGGTAATACTTGAGAAGACTTCAGGAGAAGATCCTAACCATTTCTTGAGGAGCTTGGAGAGAACTGCCTGGCTAGCAGACTGGCCAGAAGCTATGTGAACCACATTCCTTGGGGGTCTGCTTACAGGTAGCAACCAGACTGCCTTCTAAGCTGCCAACCCATATAGAAGAAACAGCTATACCGAGGTGAAGGTTGCCATTCTCAAAAGTGCTGGTGCAACAGTTCCAGTGTGGAACCCACCAGCCAGTGGAATAACTGACATCTTTTACTAGGCCCTGGGTGCCATAGTCTGAAAGTAAGATCCCACAGAGGCCTCAGAGCAGCACTGGCCCTATTCTTTACCCCAGTCACAGGACCTAGGTCCATCACCCTGCTTTAACTGTAAAGAGAGAGGTCACTTTTCCCATGACTGTCACTGCTTGGAGGATGAACCTATGGATTTCAATTTGTTGTCCCCACATTTCTGCAACTTTGTGAAAATTCCCCACTTGGGGATTTCAACTTTTGTGGTTCCAAGTGAAGCTGGATGGCTTTCCAACCAAGGCCTTGGTGGACTCGGGAAATGTAAAAGCTCTCATTTGAAGGGGACTAATCAAGAGAATATAGATCAACTACGAGAAGACTGAGACCCTTGCCTGTATCCACAGAAAGCAGCAACAATACCCAACCAGCCAGATCAGTTGGGCAAGTTAAGATAGAAGTAGGAGTACTCTCCTGGCTTCCATACCCTGTTGTACTGGGACATGATTACTTTGAGACTCTGTGAAGCTAGCTTACTACTGATCTGGCTATCTCTGACAATGACAAAAACATCATTTCCAGAGGTCTTCTCATTAGAAGACTCTGACTTATATGTTAGATATTCTAAACTACCTAAACTCTATAGTCAATTCTGGCAAGAGAAACCTAACTATTCCCAATACTTAGAGGCTGTCATAGGTGATGGCTTTAAGTCAGAAGAACGTCCCCAATCCCATAGTTTTATTTATATAGATTTTTTTTATATTCCACTTTTCTCAGCATTTCAAAGTGGATTCCATTCAGGTACTGTAGGTATTTCCCTATCTCCAGAGGGCTTACAATCTAAGGACTGGATTTTCTTATGCTGCAGAGCTCATTGAATCACACAGGGGTAGAGGGGGCGGGCCTGCGAAAGCTGGCAGCGATCACACCACCGCGGCGATAGGGTTAGAAAATAACCCCCTACGTTTGTACCTGAGGCAATGGAGGGTAAAGTCACCTGCCCAAGGTCACAAGGAGTGACAGTGGAGGTTGAACCCTGGTCTGCTGGTTTGTAGCCCACTGCCCTAACCACTAGGCTACTCCTCCACTCCAAAGTTGTCCTCCAGAGTGGGAGGGAGAGGGAAACCCCAGTAACTTTAGAACTGCCCAAAGAGAAGATGAGTCACTTTTTGCCTGATAATGTATACAAATGGTAGATGAAGAGTTAGACCTGGGGCTGAAGGCAATAAACCAGCTCTCCCCCCTTCTCCATAGTGAATAGGGATTTAGTAAACCAAGTAACAAAACATAAGAACATGCCACACTGGGTTAGACCAAGGGTCCATCAAGCCCAGCATCCTGTTTCCAACAGTGGCCAATCCAGGCCATAAGAACCTGGCAAGTACCCAAAAACTAAGTCTATTCCATGTTACTGTTGCTAATGGCAGTGGCTATTTTCTAAGTGAACTTAATAGCAGGTAATGGACTTCTCCTTCAAGAACTTATCCAATCCTTTTTTAAACCCAGCTACACTAAATGCACTAACCACATCCTCTGGCAACAAATTCCAGAGTTTAATTGTGCGTTGAGTGAAAAAGAACTTTCTCCGATTAGTTTTAAATGTGCCCCATGCTAACTTCATGGAGTGCCCCCTAGTCCTTCTATTATCCAAAAGAGTAAATAACCGATTCACATTTACCCATTCTAGGCCTCTCATGATTTTAAACACCTCTATCTTATCCCCCCTCAGTCGTCTTTTCTCCAAACTGAACAGTCCTAACCTCTTTAGTCTTTCCTCATAGGGGAGCTGTTCCATCCCCTTTATCATTTTGGTCGCCCTTCTCTGTACCTTCTCCATCGCAACTATATCTTTTTTGAGATGCGACGATCAGAATTGTACACAGTATTCAAGATGCGGTCTCACCATGGAGCGATACAGAGGCATTATGACATTTTCCGTTTTATTCACCATTCCCTTTCTAATAATTCCCAACATTCTGTTTGCTTTTTTGACTGCCAAGGCACACTGAACCGATGATTTCAATGATTTATCCAATATGACACCTAGATCTCTTTCTTGGATAGTAGCACCTAATATGGAACCTAACATTGTGTAACTATAGCATGGGTTATTTTTCCCTATATGCATCACCTTGCACTTGTCCACATTAAATTTCATCTGCCATTTTGATACCCAATTTTCCAGCCTCACAAGGTCTTCCTGCAATTTATCACAATCTGCTTGTGATTTAACTACTCTGAACAATTTTGTATCATCTGTAAATTTGATTACCTCACTTGTCATCCACGAAAGGACATCGCCACCTATCCCATGACTTTTTATTTTTCCTAGAAGCCTCTCATGAGGAACTTTGTCAAATGCCTTCTGAAAATCCAAGTATACTACATCTACCGGTTCACCTTTATCCACCTGTTTATTAACTCCTTCAAAAAAGTGAAGCAGATTTGTGAGGCAAGACTTGCATTGGGTAAAGCCATGCTGACTTTGTTCCATTAAACCATGTCTTTCTATATGTTCTGTGATTTTGATGTTTAGAATACTTTCCACTATTTTTCCTGGCACTGAAGTCAGGCTAACCGGTCTGTAGTTTCCCGGATCGCCCCTGGAGCCCTTTTTAAATATGGGGGTTACATTAGCTATCCTCCAGTCTTCAGGTACAATAGATGATTTTAATGACAGGTTACAAATTTTTACTAATAGGTCTGAAATTTCATTTTTTAGTTTCTTCAGAACTCTGGAGTGTATACCATCCAGTCCAGGTGATTTACTACTCTTAACTTTGTCAATCAGGTCTACCACATCTTCTAGGTTTACCGTGATTTGGTTCAGTGCATCTGAATTATTACCCATGAAAACCTTCTCCAGTACGGGTACCTCCCCAACATCCTCTTCAATAAACACCGAAGAAAAGAAATCATTTAATCTTTCTGCGATAGTCTTATTTTCTCTAAGTGCCCCTTTACCCCTCAATCATCTAACGGTCCAACTAACTCCCTCACAGGCTTTCTGCTTCAGATATATTTTTTAAAGTTTTTACGGTGAGTTTTTGCCTCTACGGGCAACTTCTTTTCAAATTTTCTCTTAGCCTGTCTTATCAATGTCTTACATTTAACTTGCCAACATTTATGCATTATCCTATTTTCTTCTGTTGGATCCTTCTTCCAATTTTTGAATGAAGATCTTTTGGCTAAAATAGCTTCTTTCACCTCCCCTTTTAACCATGCTGGTAATCGTTTTGCCTTTTTTCCACCTTTCTTAATGTGTGGAATACATGTGGATTGTACTTCTAGGATGGTATTTTTTAACAATGACCACGCCTCTTGCACACTTTTTACTTTTGTAACTGCTCCTTTCAGTTTTTTTCTAACTATTTTTCTCATTTTATCAAAGTTTCCCTTTTGAAAGTTTAGCACGAGAGCCGTGGTTTTGCTTACTGTCCCCCTTCCAGTCATTAAATCAAATTTGATCATATTATGATCACTATTGCCAAGCGGCCCCACCACCGTTACCTCTCTCACCAAATCCTGTTCTCCACTGAGAATTAGATCTAAAATTGCTCCCTCTCTCATCGGTTCCTGAACCA